>NC_061152.1:175000-528582 GCF_905220365.1 Vanessa cardui
ATTATGAGTGTACGATTATTATTAATGTTGGCAACTTGGCAGGCGAGCTGTGCGACGCGCGGCTGTCGTGGGTGGTGGAGGGCGGCGGGGGGGGCGGCAACTCGTACGGGTTCCGCAGCGCGCTGGAGCTGCCGTGCCACCGCCTGCTGCTGGCCGCGCGCTCGCGGTTCTTCAGGTGAGGGCGCTGCGTGCGTGCGCGTGCGTGCGCGTGCGTGCGTGCGAGTGACGGCGTGTGTGTGCAGGAGCGTGATGTCGCGGCGCGGCGCGGGCGGCGCGGGGGGTGCGGGCGGCGCGGGGGGCGCGGTGTGCGTCGACGAGAAGGTGCTGCCGCGCCGGTTCGCGCGCGCGCTGCTGCACGCCGCCTACACCGACCAGGTACGCGATACACATATACTATATTAATAAATAATATATATGAGACAACATCACACACATCATCATACTCTGATCCCAATGTAAGTAGCTGAAGCACTTGTGTTATGGAAAATCAGAAGTAATAAAATCACAAACACCCAGACCCAAGACAACATAGAAAACCAATGATCTACATTGACTCGGCAATCGAACCCGGGACCACGGAGGTCGTCATAATATACTATACATGCATACACTACGTATTGTATCTATCATACTACGTACATATTTTCGATGTATGTATATATATTATGAGAATGCAACGGAACTCTGTCAAATTAAATACCAAAAGTACAAATATCTGACGCTCCCTTTTTGCTTAACTGTCAATTCACAAGTAATGGAGCGTCAGCAAAAAAAAATACAATTACACATACAATTTTAGTATTAATTCTTTTAGTATTGTAAGTTATTACTAAGCATACGCGTAACAGATGGCGCTAGTATACTTTTGAATCGCGGTATAGTTTTGCTTAAATAAAAATTATATTAAGTCATACATTTTTTTTGTTTTGCGCTTCCCACCAGTAGATGGCATTGTACCCAATCCTAGATCACGCAACAGTTTTCTTTATTTATTTGTACAAAACATTTCTTTGCATTAATTTAATTTGAGTTTTAACAAGAGTGTGTAGTTTCATTTAATAGTAAGGACATTAATATAAGAAGCGATATCTTTGGAGATTATTGTCTCTTCATTAGATAAACTTAACTGAATTACAACATGTCAACACTTCTATCTCGTCACGCCAGTATATTGAAGTGACATTTTAAAGTGATGATATAATGATATCGTAGGTGGACCTCACGCTGATCGGAAGGAATTCGTCGTCGCCGTCGTCCACGGGCGGCGGCTCCAACGGCACGGTGAGCGCATGCCTATACACTACATATACACTTATACACTGCCAGGGGTCGGGTTAATGGATAAACATGACAGAATTTCATTGGTATTTGAAATATGCAGGTATCCTCACGAAGTTTCTACCGTCAAGCACGATTGAAATACAGATTACTTAAGCCTCGTTTTGAACCCGCAATCGTCGATTAAAATCCTATCTTGCCTTGAAATACATTTAACAATTTCTTTCGCGTTCCAGCTGCGGGGCAACGCGCCGCGGGGCTCGGCGATCCAGATGCTGGACGACGCGTTCCAGCTGTACGAGATCGCCAGGTGACGCCCGCCGCGCGCGCCGTAAGCCCGCGCCGCCCGCTCACCCGCCCACCCGCTCACCCGCTCACCCGCCGCCTGCGCAGGTTCCTCGAGATGCCGATCGTGGCGCAGGGCTGCGAGGACGCCGCCGCGCGCGCGCTGGCGCCCGACACGCTGCCGCACGCGCTGCGCTGGGCCGCCGCGCCGCACGCCTCCGCCTGGCTGCACCGGTACGCACGCGCACGCACGCGCACGCACGCGCGCGCACGCACGCTGACGGCCCGCGCGTTGCAGGCAGGCGATGCGCTTCCTGCGCGACGAGTTCCCGGCCGTCATGGCGTCGAGCGCGGCGGCGCGCCTGCCGCACGGCGCGCTGTGCGCCGCGCTCGCCTCGCCCTTCCTGCAGGCCAGCGAGGCGCAGGCGCTGCGCGCGCTGCTGCGCTGGGCCGAGCGCGCCGCGCAGCCGCCGCGCGCCGGCCAGCTCGCCAACGGTGCGCCACGCGCCCCCCTGACCCCCGCCCCCCCCCTGTACCCCCGAGCCCGCGCTGACGGCCGCCCTCCCCGCCCGCAGAGCCGAACCTGGTGTGGCACACGACGCACGCGCGGCGCGGCGCGCGCGGGCGGCGCGGGCCGGCGGACGCGGCGCTGCGCGAGGCGCTGCAGGACCTGCTGCCGCTGCTGCGCCTCGAGCACCTGCCGCCCGACTGCGACGTGCTGCAGCAGGTCACTGGGCGCTCGCCGTTACCGATACTGTATTGTTATTAAAATTGTGACACTATTAGTAATAACTGCTAATATGTATTTATAGTTATTGTTCCAAACTTGACCCAAGCTCGTAATCGAATCTGCAAGTTGTATATCGCTATGCTGCCCTAATGATCTCGTTCTTTTGAAGCTTTCATTTACGTGTACTTTAACAGTCGATCAAAATTACATTTTAAAACCTTTTATTAAATGAGGAAAATAGAAAGCAAAAACCTATTTTACTACTTGATCAATTTAATTCTCTTCCTCCTCTTCCCCTCAGACTGCGAAAGTGATTAGACGTGTACACTCTTAAAAATATTTTTTAAATAAAATAGTAACAAGTAAATAAGTATAAAGTACCAGGCGCACATAAAACAAAAGTGCCTCTAAGCAAGTGCATAATTACGTGTACTCGTTTCAAACTGCGACCACTAAAACTTAGGACTTAATACGTTGTGGAAATATGCCGAGACATGCAAGATCGCCCTCTAGCAGTAACTTACTCCACACGCAATCGGATACAGATGTTACAAATATACCTCCAAACACATCGACAACGGCTTTTGTTTCCCAAAGAAACAAAAGGCAGCGGCAATCGAATGATGAAGAACTAATTTCTTTTAAAGATGAGATTCGTATGATGCTTGATGAATGGAAAGAAACCCAAAACACTTTACTAAATAAACTTATGTCGGAAATTTCGGAAATAAAGAAACAGAACAATCAGATTAAGCTCTCAAATGAAGAAATCGAAAAATCACTAGATTTCCTAAACGCACAATATGAAGACATGAAAACTAAGGTCGAAGGTCTCCAGACTGAACGCAAACAATTTCTTTCCCAAATAGCTTCACTTGAGGAGAAAATAGAAGATATGCAAAAATCCTCAAAGCTGACTGCTATAGAAATAAGAAATGTGCCTATTCCTACAAAAACTGAAACAAAAAGTGATTTATGCAATATCGTGAAAAACACATGTAAAGTGCTAAATGTAAATGTTGAACAAATGACTATCAAAGATGTCTATCGCATAAATGGGAAATCAAGCAAGGGTACAATCATTTCTGAGTTCACTACAGTCGTATTGAAAAAAGATGTGATACAAGCAGCAAAAAATTACAATAAGCAACACCCTAATCAACGCCTTAACTCAAACATAATAGGATTGAGTGGACCAACTACACCTATCTTTATTTCTGAAGCGCTTACAAACAAGGGACGAAGATTATTTTTCCTTGCTAGAGACTTTGCCAAGACACAAGATTTTAATTACTGCTGGACCAACAATGGAAGAGTTTATCTTCGCAAAACATCGGATTCACCACATATTGAAATTAAGACGGAGACACAATTGAGTAATCTTAAAAACCAAAAGTGACTATATCTAGTAAGTAGTTTAAATCATTGTTTATTTTTATTAAGATCAAAAATAATGGTTGTTAAGGAGGTTTATTTAAGGATTTTTATATTGATTTATTATTTCCAAATATCAAATAAGAAATATTTAAGTAACGTTTCCAACATTTATTGTAAAATAATGTGTCAATACACTTGGGTTTCACTATCTTTAATCAAAAGTAAAAATAATTGCCGTCCACGTAAAGTCATTAAAAACATTATAATAAATTCGATTCTTTAAGCAAAGCTAACTTATTAAATAACATTGATAAAATAAATGCAGGTACATCCTTTTTAAGCTGCC
Source organism: Vanessa cardui (assembly GCF_905220365.1). Taxonomy (NCBI): domain Eukaryota; kingdom Metazoa; phylum Arthropoda; class Insecta; order Lepidoptera; family Nymphalidae; genus Vanessa; species Vanessa cardui. Next base: position 179,017 of record NC_061152.1, read on the forward strand.
CCGAGGCATGCAAAACACTTCTAAATTCTAACAAAATAAAAACCAACGATTGCCTAAAAATTTTGACACAAAATATTAGAAGTATCACCAAAAATATCTCAGAATTTGAAGTTTTCCTGGCTCGTATAGATATTCCGTGTGACATATATATTCTAACCGAAACTTGGAATTCTAAAACTATAAATTTTCCATGCTTATTAAATTACAGCACTCACTACACTAAAAATAATTACAATCAAAATGATGGTGTCGTAGCCTACATAAGACATGGTTTAAGCTGTTCTGTCGAGGAAATAATGTTATCTGACGCTACTTGCTTAGTTATCAAAATACAGAATGATGCTATTGTTATAGGGATTTACAGATCACCTTCACATAAAAAACTTGAAAATTTTATAGCTTCACTGGACAGATTATTAACTACCTACAGACAATATAGTAATATAATATTAACGGGTGACATTAATATTGATATTAAGCTAAATAATGAAGATGCAAGCGCCACAGACTATCTAAATATGCTAGCAGTTCATGGCTTATTACCAGGTCACACTTTCCCCACTCGAGTTAAAAATTGTATAGATCATGTTATGATTAAATCAAAAAACCCAGCCTTCACAAATGTTTTCGAAGCCCCTGTTACAGATCATTCTCCCGTTCTGACGTGTATTCCCTTAAAACAAGATCCCATCAAATTATCTGTTAGAACTTATAAAAGAGTAAATTATGATGGAATAATTATTGATCTCAAATCTCAAAATTATACTGAAATTTTAAACTCCCGAGATTCATATTGGGCTGCGGATCAACTTGTTAATATTTTAAGAACTTCTATTTTAAATAATACGCTAAATCTTATAACACCTAGGAAAATATACTGCATAAAACCATGGATCACACCTGGTTTAGTTCGTTGTATCAAAAATCGTGATCGAATGCACTTAAGGTGTAAAAATGACCCAAATAATATAATACTTAATATAACATATAATAAATATAAAAATTACTGTAATGATTTACTTAAACGATTAAAGCGAAATTATGAAAGGAATGAATTACATAAATATTCTAAAAATCCAAAAAAGACGTGGGAAATTATTGATAATGTCCTAAACAAAAATAAAGGTAAAACAAACTCGACAGATTTACTAAAAATAGAAAGTACACCTCAAAAATCTGTAGACACAGTAAATAAATATTTCACTAGTGTGGCCGTAAATTTAGCAAATAAAATTCCAAAATATAACAACACGATTTCCTACCAATATGAAGACACAATAACACCAGCTAGTTCTATGGTAATGCTTGGAACATCTGAGTCGGAAGTTGAATCTATTTTAATGAATTTAAAGTCTGATAGTGCTGTAGGGTGGGACGGAATCTCTTCCAAAGTATTAAAAATGGCCAAAGCTATTCTTATTCCTGCTATAACGCACATCGCCAATTTATGCATCGAAACTGGAACTTTTCCCAATGTGTTTAAAACATCAATTATTCACCCCATTTTTAAATCAGGTAATAAGGATTGTGTTAATAATTATCGTCCGATTTCGGTGTTACCTGCTTTATCAAAAATTATAGAAAAGATAATGAATAAGCGTCTTTTATCTTATTTAGACAAAATAAATTTCTTCTCAAAAAATCAATACGGTTTCAGACCTGGCAGATCAACAGCCCAAGCAGTATCTAACCTCACTGACTACGTAGCTACTAATATTGACACCAAAAACAAATGTATTGGAGTATTTTTAGATTTGTCAAAAGCTTTTGACACGGTCTCTATATCAATATTAATAAATAAGATGGAGGAAATTGGCATAAGGGGTACAACACTTGATTTATTTGTTGACTATTTACGAAACCGAACTCAACGAGTCACTATAAACGGTTACACAAGTAAGGATACTCCGATAACGCATGGTGTTCCACAGGGCAGTATTTTAAGTCCAACCTTGTTTTTAATATATATCAATAATCTATGCAAATTAAAGCTTCAAAACTGCAAAATTTTCACTTTTGCTGACGACACTGCACTGATATTTAACGGAAATTCTTGGGAAGATGCTAAATCAAAAGCCGAATCGGGACTACAAACAATGGCAAACTGGCTTAATCAAAATTTACTTACACTTAATATTAGCAAGACAAAATTTATTTTATTTACAAATACCGAACGTGCACTTCCGAATGAGCAAGTATTAAAAATCCGCATTCATTCTTGTCAAAATATTAAAATAAACACTTGTGATTGTAGCTTTATAGATCGTGTAAAAACTTTAAAGTATTTAGGTGTTGTATTAGATGAAAAATTATCATGGTCCCCTCAAATAAACCAGTTGTCAGACAAAACGCGTAGACTTATTTATATTTTCAAAACTTTACGACATATAGCTGATTTTAGTCTTATAAAAACAATCTACTTTGCATTGGTGGAGTCAATTTTGTCTTACTGTATTACATCTTGGGGTGGAGCCAAAAAAACACACCTCATAAAACTAGAAAGGGCACAGCGAGCGATATTAAAAGTTATGACATTCAAATCTTATATGCACCCAACAGTCGCCCTCTACTCCGAATGTGATGTACTAACAGTAAGACAACTATTTATTAAAAATACAATAATGTCCCAGCATCAAAAAATAGTATATAATCCTGCAACATTACTCACTCGGCGAAAATACAACGCTTGTCCTATCATTCCATACAAAACCGACTATATAAAAAAATTCCAGTGCTATCTCGGTCCTATGCTTTATAATAAAATAAATAAATTGTTAAATTTTTATCCACTCAATAGAACCAAATGTAAAGGCACACTATTATCATGGTTAAAAACACAAAATTATGAGGAATTGGAAAAACTGTTTGTTACTCTAAAATAAATAATACTATAAACATATAAAAAATCAAAATTTTCAAAACTCTTATAAACCTTTTATTACAGTTTTAATATTTTATTTTCTTCTATTTGTTAAGCTAAGTTAAAAAAAAAAAAAACATATACAGTGTAAACTCCATGTAACGTCACTCGATTTAACGGCAAACTCTCTAAAGTGTCGAAATCAATTGGTTTTAGTTGGTTTTGCTTGTATTCCATACATGATACACTCTACATAGCATCACACCCACTCTCAATAACGACAACAATTGAGAAATAAAAATTAAGTTTTTTTCCTTTTAAGTTGCTAAAATTAGAAAAAACTGCGCATCTGTGTACGTTCTTTTGTCGCTTTATTATTCTAGCCCTCAATAAACTCGAATGTCGGCACCACGCATTAGGAACTTTCTAAGAAATTCGTTAATTTGTTTACAAATTGGGATTGCTTGCACGTGTAGACTGTGACCATGCCTAATAAGTATGAGTCATGGATTACAACGTTATCATATGTATTCTACGATTGATGAGGTGGAAACAGAACTTGAGTTTGATAGCGACAACCTTCCATTAACTGAGTGGATTCAGCAGGTCAACATGGCAGGAAATACGGTAAATTTTCAAACCTACATCGAAGTAGACAACTGCCTGCTTACAATAGCTTCACTCACAGACATAGAAATTTTGGTTTCAGTGGAAAAACTGAGGTTCAAGAATAAAGAGATGAAGAAGATGAGACGGATGTGCTTGAGCCTCCGCCAAGCGTTAAAGTAGTTCTGAAAGCAGCTAAATTATTGGAAAATTACTTCTTTTATATAAGATATAAATAAAAAAATTAAAAATATACAACAAAATTACTGGTGCAGTAAAAGGCGTCAGACAAAAATAACAGAGTATACGCAATAGCGTTCAAATAAGATATATATATTTTTTGTACATAACTACTAACAATAGACTAAAATAAACTCTTTTTTCGAATTCTGATTTTTCTTCTCTTCATTTAACGACCACTCTTTATAACGCCATAAAATGCACAGTCCGTTCAGTGTCGTTATATAGAGTTTACACTGTATTTTCATATTTACGTTTACAATTTAAATTAAAGTATTACATTTTATTCTTATGCTTAGTTCATAGTTTTTGTGGTCTAACCTATCAAATTGTAAGTTTGAAGGTAGAAATAGAAATGTCGCTGATGTTGTTTTGTATAGAGTTTTAACTTTTACCCTCATTCACTAATTACTTTTGTAGTTTATTTTTAGAAATAAGATATAATAGTTACATCGGAAGAGTCTAGCGTTTAAGATACAGGCTCGGCCTAGTTTAAACGCTAGTGTTTACTAACCTCAATGTCAACATAAAATCATGTAAAATTAGGTATTATAGGTTAAGACTAATGTACATTTCTTGGAGTCAATAAAGATTATTATTATTATTATTATTATTATTAATTCTGAATCAGGGGTCAAAGAATTTAATGAGAATAGACTCGTATACATTCAACTCGCAGTAGAGTACTAACAGTTTATGGAGGGGGAGGGGGTAGTGGTAACGAGTTCCACGGTGTCATGTTATAATGTGTAACGCGGTGCGTCACCTGGCGCGGTCCGTCCTTACCCACGGTTTCTGGCGGCAGGCCATCCGGCGCGGCATCGTGGCGGCGCCGGCAGCGGCGGAGCGCGGCTCGGCGGACGCGTGGCTGGGCCGCGGCGCGTTCCGGCCGCCGCGCTGCTTCCTGCCCTACCTGGACGAGGTCAGGGCGCTGCTGGAGGACCAGGCGCCGCCCGAGGCCGAGCTGGCGCGCGCGCGCCTGCGCCTGGCGCAGCGCATCCCCGACACGCTGTACATGGTGGCGGCGGCGCGGCGCCAGCACGACGCGGCCGCGGGCGCGCCCGGCGCCGACGGCGCGCGCGCCTGCGTGTCCGCGCGCACGCTGGCCGCGCTGCGCGCGCGCGCCGCCGAGCTGCGCGCCGCCGCGCCCGCCCAGCGCGCGCTGCGCCTGCACGCGCCCGACACCGCGCTCGTGCGCCGACAGGTACCGCCCCCCCACCGCACCCCACCCTGCGCACGCGAGAGCCGTAACGTGACGTCATCCCGCCCGCAGATCGCGCTGCGCGCCGTCCGCGAGATGTCGCTGCCGGACTCGTGCGCGGAGCTGCTGCTGGGCGACGCGGACGCGCCCGACGACAGGTTCGCTCACCACTTCGATACACATCCTGTCACTGAGTTGATTTAAACATCAAAGCTACCTTGTATTGAGCTCGCAGTATGTTCGTATACGTAAACTGGCGTCTTAATATAAATTATAACTTGGATTCTTATTATGCAAATAGTAGAATGGACGAAAAGTTTGATTTAACATTACTTGATTACTATTATTTACATTACCAACCTTTAAATTTCCCACAACTGAGCTAACCCTTTTCCCTTAGGGGAGAAGGTTTGGAGCATATTCCACCACGCTCCAATGCGGTTTGATGGATACACATGTGGTAGGATTCCATTGAAATTGATCACATGCAGGTTTCCTCACGATGTTAATACAAACAATAGTGCTTGCGTGTGTCTGAACCCTCAAGGCTCAGTTGTCACTGTGCCCGTATGTCTGCAGGGAGGGCGCGGAGTGGGAGGCGCGCGCCAACACATCCGCCTCGCGCGGCGACGCCGACGACGACTGCTGCAGGTCGCTTGACGCATCCCACTTATATGACATCTCACGTGCACACCACCCGAGATAATTCCACTGCTTTGGTACCTGAACCTAGAGCAGTCTCCTCTGTCTCAAAGGGAGATTCTGGGTTCAAAACTCGAGTCGTGTAAACTAATGTTACTTGGAAATTTATAGTTCCGTGGTGGTAGAGCTTTTTGCAGGCCCTACTGGGTAGGTACCACCCAAGTTGTGTTTCGGTTTGAAAGGCGAGTGTAACTACAGACGCAAGGGACATAACATCTTAGTTCCCAAGGTGGGTGGCGCATTGACGATGTAAGGAATAGTTAATGTTTCTTACAACGTCATTGTCTATGGGCGATCACTTACCATCAGGTGGCCCATATGCTCGCCCGCCAACCAATAACATAAAAAAAGTTTCAATTTTGCTAGTGTTACTTACTCGTGCCTCACAAAGCACAGATACCCATCGACTCTTCGTCTGATACCTCTATTCTTGTTGGATTCCCCTTCCAATACTAATATGAAGATGACAAAAACTGACATATGTCCAAAATGGGTAGTCTTTAACAATGGCTGCTCAAATCCAAGCCAGTCTGGATGTCATCAGTCTTTCGTCAGGTAGCCTGCCTCGTGTATTGTAGTTATTAATGATGTGATTGTATATTTCAGATCCGGTTCGGGATCGCTGCGCTGCGCCTCCGGGGCAGCCTCGACGAACGCCTCGCTCGGTATGTCTCCAAACCAAAATCCAAGTATACTTTAGCGCTTTTGAATCGACATTTTACAATTAAGTGACATTTATTTATAAAAAATATGTCAGTCCCATTGTTCTCTTACAATTTGTCTTATCAACACAATGTAAATACAACTTATATCTAAAAATTACATGACTGTTGATTAAATTAATCTTAATTTATCTTTTAGAAGCTGCATGTGTGCCAGAACTATATCATAAACATATTTAGCCGATAATGTCGTTGGTTCTGCAATTAAGTGACGTTGAATGAAGATTCTCTATATATGACTTTTTTTTACTTTAATGCAATACTAGCAATGCTGGAATGCAATCCCTCAAATTGTTTAATTAATTACTAATATTCCTATTTACCACTCCTTTCAAGCTTATGTCAGGAGTGGGGATGACAATAGCCTAAAGCTTCGAAATCGATCCTGCGACTGCCCGTAAGGCATCGCTCTATAGATGTCTTGAGTTATCATCTTTCTCCTTTCCTAAAAGTCCGATGAAAAATAACATGAAATGTTTTCTTGTTTTTAGATAACCAACGCGCGGGGACATGTCGACGGGAACTACCGGCCCGGCCCCTCGAAACGCACCACAGGTACCACACTGATGATATATATGTGGGAGTAACCCTGTCTGTATCAAAAATCAAAATCAAAGTATACTTTATTCAAGTGGGCTTTTACAAGCACTTTTGAATCGTCACTTAACAATTAAGTGAAGCTACCACCGGTTCGGAAAGTAGATTCTACCGAGAAGAACCGGCAAGAAACTAAGTAGTTACTCTTTTTCAACATTTAAAAAAAGTACAGTCATGTTAATTAATACAATTATTAAATTAATATATCATGCCTGGAAGTCAACAGGTATTAAGTATTAAGTATGTAGGTTTGGCAGTGGAGTGTAACGTCCCCGATGGTTTTCCAGGAGCGGTAGCTGGTCGCGCGCGCGGCTGTCGGCCGCCGTGCCGGACGTGGCGATGGCGCCCAACGCCAACACGCACCTGCTCACCGCGCGCGACTACCCGCATCCGCACCCGCACCCACACCCGCACCCGCACGCCGCGCACGCGCACGCGCACCCAGCGCACCAGGCGCTGCACGGAGCGGGTGAGTGATTCCACCCCCATTGCACTCGGATGAAGTACTGAAGACAGTGTTCTCTACTTATATTATGAATGCAAAAGTAGCTCTGTCTGTGGCCTCTTCATGCTTAAACTGCTGGACCGTTTTAGATGTAATCTAGTATGGAGATAATTTTAAGTCCCACGACAGGAAAATCATCCTATAAGGGTGAGAAAAGGGAAGTGATTGTATAGAGAATCAAATATTTTTGAAGTAAGACAAAACTTACTGTAATGGATATTTTCTTAAAATAAAATGTTTGTGCAATTTTGATCAATCAGGTAAATACACCATAAAGTTTTAATTTTCACACTTAAGGATGATTGCCATATCATAAAAATAAAGTGTTTTTCTTCCCCGGAACTCAAACTCATTTAATCTAAATCGGTACGGCGGTTTAAGCGTGAAGAGGCAGGGCTACTTTCGCATTTATAACGAATTTAATCATATCAGTGTCACCCTTATCCTTAAAGTGTATCAAACTGGTTTAAAGTAAAAATATATGGTGCTAGGACGATAAATATTAAAAAGGAACTTGTTCTTCAACCACAGAGCTGGTGGGAGTGCTGCAGCTCGACCTCGGCGACGGCGCCACGCACACGCCCCGCCCGGGTGAGTTTTTTTTTTTTTTTTTTTAATCTTATAGGTTGGCGGACGAGCATATGGGCCACCTGATGGAAAGTGGTCACCATCACCCACAGACAATGACACTGTAAGATATATTACCTTACATCGTCAATGCGCCACCAACCTTGGGAACTAAGATGTTATGTCCCTTGTGCCTGTAGTTACACTGGCTCGCTCAACCTTCAAACCGGAACACAACAATACTGAGTACTGGTATTTGGCGGTAGAATAACTGATGAGTGGGTGGTACCTACCCAGACGGGCTTGCACAAAGCCCTACCACCAAGTAAAGAGTGCCCTCACGGACCAAATATAAGTGAATACATATCGCTACCCAATACAAGTGTCTCACAATATGTGTGGTGCGCAGGGTCGCGCGCGCAGCGAGCCGCCCGACAGCACCGCGAACACTCGCAGGTGAGCACGCCGCGCGGTGACGTCACGACGTGCGCAGTGACGTCACGCCGCGCGCTGTGACGTTACGCCGCGCGCAGTGACGTCACGCCGCGCGCAGTGACGTCACCGCGTGTGTCGTGACGTTACGCCGCGCGCAGTGACGTCACGGGGCCGCTGCGGTGGCGCCGCATGCGTTGTACGGACGATCGCCTAATAGGCTATTTGACAATGAGAAAAATAAATCGTGAATTTTTTAATCAATGTATATTTTGAGTTAAAAAATGGTTATTCACTAACGAAAGTTGAAAATAATACTTAATTTATTCAAAAATCAATAAATAAAAATTCGTTTTTTCAAACGTTTGTAACGTGACACAGAACGCTCCTGATCGGCCGGGCTTATGATGAAGTCACTTTCTTGTAAACTTTGCTTTTCTACTATATGTACCACAGATTAAAATACAGGAAAGTGACGTCACCGACTCCATTGCAGCGCCATATTGTCCAAGTAGCGTTTTCGCGCGCTATTTAAATATGGAATTTTTAATATACTATTTTTCGGCAAATATGTACTAGAAATAAAAAACACAACTTTTACTGGGTTCCTTAACTTCTACTAAATAATATAAAATGGATTTTAAAAACCAGTCAAATAGCCTATTGTCAGCGTGACAGCGCTTATTGATTGGTCTGCTGACTGTACATAAGTTCTGTTAGGAAAGGTCCACACAACAAAGACTCGGTAGAGATGTTTATTGAATATTGTCTGTGCAACCTATCAGTGTAAACAGTAGTCACAGTCACTGAGACTTTGTCTTGAGAAAACTCCAGTAACTCTTGGGATCTTGGGGTGTGAACCATGGAGCTCTGGATCTACAGTCAGCCGCTAGACTATATTACTCATATATCCAACCTTCCATACTAATATATACTAGTATTATAAATGCGAAAGTAATTATGTGTGTCTGTGTCGCTTTCAAGACAAAACTACTGGACCGATTTGAATGAAATTTGGTACACAAATAGTCTAAAATCTGAGACAGGACATAGACTACTTTATAATTGTAAAGTGTTAAAAAGGGGGATGTAAGGTTGGAAAGAATTGACACTTATAGAACTAGAAATATGAGACTTATATTTAGGTTGTTTACATCAGTTTGTATACAAGTAAGTCATTTTTAAAGATAGAAACTCTGATTTCATTTTTGGTACATTGATTTTAAATAACTAGATAGGTATGTATAGTACGACAAAAATTATATGTAGCATCGGAAAATGCCGATTACTGCCGATTTAAAGCGACGCGTCGAATTGACGAATATATTATGTCGTATGATATTACAAGTTATTACGTTTGTGTAAAGATCATATTCGCATGAGAAATAGATATTGATAATTTGGGATAGCGTACTCAATTCGGATGTGATCGGTTTTACGAACTTTGCCGATGCGACATCTAAGTTGTGTCGTACTATATTTAAGACTTTCAGGATAATCTACACCTAAGATCTGAAATACACACCAATGTGGTATACACAGAGGCCTTTATCAACGTAATGTTTTAAGTTAATTTCTAATCATACACGTGTAACGCGAGCATTGCCGCGGATAACAGCTATAGTCTGTTCGCGTTAAGAATGCAGTGAGTTGTCATTGTTTACCGGCTTTACTCCGCTCCCTGACCAATCAAATCTCTTTTAACAGCAGGGTGAAGGTGTATGCATATTTGTGTTAAAATTCCAACAAATTATATTTGTTTTAAAGACTAAGTATAATGAATTTTATAAATACACATTAAAGTAAAAAATCGAATCGGGGTGTTTAATCAAATAAATTCTTAACACTATATACAATCGTTTGCGAATCTTGCCATCGCGATGTAGAAATTTACATATTTTGACATAACGTCATCTAGTAGCTATAGGTTAGATTAATTATTACGTGTACAGCTTGAATAAATTAAATATAAGTATATAAATAAACAAAATTTAAATTATAAAAATAAAAATATCAATTAATAATTAATTAAATGTGAACTTGACTTTGTAATTTGAAAAGATTTGATTGGTCAAAGGGGGCGGAGTCAGGCCGGTAAACAATGACAACTCACTGCATTCTTAACGCGAACAGACTATAGTTATAATATTCATGCAAGGCGATGAGAGCCTAACTGACCATGATGCAGTATACAGAGCTGATGATCACGTGTCTTAAGTGTGTGTGTGTGCGCGTGCGCAGGGCGGCTGCGCGCGGCGCGACTCGGACGAGCTGCGAGCCGCCATCGAGCTGTCAGTCATGAGGGGTGAGCCGCCGACTGTTGCCTATTACTGTGTATACAGTGGGGGGGGGAGTACCCGTTAGATGGGTCAAAATGGGTCTCATTTAAATATAGTTGCATCCATTTTGTTAGTAATTGTTATATTATTTAAATAAACTTCACGAAGAAGTTTTGAATCGTCGATAATTAAATACGGGTAGTATTTATCTACCTATCTTAGTGTTATGGCGTGTTAATATAATATAATATAGAAGATAATACTGAAAAGTTATAATGTTAAAAAATAGTAACTACAGAGTTCTTGCCGGTTCTTCTCAGTAGAATTTATTTTCCGAACTGGTGTTAGCTTCACTTAATTGTAAAATGACGATTCAAAAGTGCTTGTAAAAACCTACTCGAATAAAGTTTATTTTAATTCGATTTGATTTATATAGTAGTAAAAGTAATATATAATATAGTAAATAGTAAACTGAAAAGTCAAACATAGCGTTCGACTTTTCAGTATTAATTAAGTAATAATTAATTTGCTAATTAATGATGCTTTCTTTGTTTATATTGATTTCATAATGATTTGACATAGTATATCAGTGAATATACTTTTATGCTACTGACCGTACTCGTCATTACACGTGTTGTGCTGACGTTACAGCGTACTCGTCGCTGCAAGTGGCGCGGCGCGGCCCGCCGCACATCGCCGACCTCCTCCCACCGCCAGGTATGTCTCACTCTTACACGAACATATATATATATATATATATATATATATTATATATATTATTTACTAGGTGGTAGGGCTTTGTGCAAGCCCGTCTGGGTAGATACCACCCACTCATCATATATTCTACCGCTAAACAACAGTACGCAGTATTGTTGTGTTCCGGTTTGAAGGGTGAGTGAGCCAGTGTAACTACAGGCACAAGGGACATAACATCTTAGTTCCCAAGGTTGGTGGCGCATTGGCGATGTAAGGAATAGTTAATATTTCGTACAGCGTTATTGTCTATGGGTGATCACATACCATCAGGTGGCCCATATGCTCGTCCGCCAACCTATTCCATTAAATATATATATCAAGTACAGTCACTAATCAAGAGGATAAAATTCAACTAATTAATATTTGATAGCGAATTGCGATATGTCGTTGTATGAGAGTTTGAATTATCTGTGGTTTTTTTTTATGGACTTGACAAAAACATACATCAAGAATAATATATCCGTGCTATTATCATGAAGTACAGTCAGAGTAAGAACCTTCGTCAGTTTTCAAGTTTCAATTCAATTTTAATTCAATTCAATTCTTGGTTTAGTGGCTTTTAGTTGTGCCGGCAGGGCACAGATTATTTCGCCAATGTCACGTAGGATGGAGAATACACGAATGAGATTGATTGGTTCAGTTGAGGAAACAAACTCAATTAAATTTTGAAGACTAGCATAGTAGTAGTAATTTCCTTGTTAATCCTCAACCTAGAACAACACAAACATTAAGGGTTAATAATATGTTACGATAAAAATAATTGTTAGTACTTTAAACTATATATACTAAAATATAACACTCAATGGGACAATTCACAACTTAATTTTATTACATATACTAATATAACTATAATTTTATTACAATACATTTAATATATTTACATAGAAAATAACAAAATGGACTAAACACAAACGTCAACAAACATTTATAGGGCGAGGGAATTTAGGAGGGAGAACGTCGTAAATGGGATGAATAAGTTTAGGACAAAGGAACAGGACATGGGTTGCGGAACCTTCGTCTAGGCCACATTCACTTAATTTTTTATATTTATGGCCTCTGTCAATTGGTTGACAATTCTGCCAGTGTCAGGGTTGAAAAATGGTTGCTTATTATAGCTCTTTTTCGTTCTGGCCAATGACCACGATCGAAAACAAATATGACATCACAATATAATATACCAACACCCACTTACATACAAAATAATAAAACTACCTACGTAAACATACTTATTATATAAAGAATACACTTAATCAGAGTTTGATGTTATATCTTTCAATATACTTAAATATAATAGAAATTTCTGAAGATGACAAAATGCAGGACATGTTGAAAGGGCGAGGAAAAGTCGGAGGAAGAAGATCATGCAATAAAACAGGAAATTTCTTATACTTAAAGGAAATATGTTCAACGGTACCCTCATCAAGGCCACATTCACATAAAGAGTGGTCCCGAACACTGATCTTTGATAAAAAAAGGGGGCTGCAGTTATGGCCCAGACGCAACCGAACCGAACCGAACGCCACCCGTGAAACTGTTCTTTTAAGAGTTCTTTAAACGGAACGTTGGATCTTCTTTGTTAATACCAAAACATGTAATTACATTGGGCCTAACAGCAAGTGCGTCAAAAAAGACAGCAAACAAAGGATTACCAGGAAATTGAAAAAGAGATGATGCAATAAATTTTTCGTAGCTTTTAAAAAGACAAATAGCTTCTTTATGAGCCCAGTAAGAAGGAATAAAGTTTGAAAGCTGACGAAGAGAAGTAAGTAATGGGTGGCAAGAATTTTGATAAGCTTTGTAGAGAAATATATAACAAAGATATTGTCTACGAAGAAATAAGGGAGGATCCAGACATTCTACTTGGAGAGCTTTGGTGGGCGAAGACTTCATGGCACCACAAATGATGCGGAGACACTTGGCTTGAATTTAGTCCCAATCGGCTAAAGCTGATTTATTACACGGTTCAAGCAAGAATGACCCGTAATCAAAATGTCTCCGAACAATGGCGTTATAAAGGAGTTTCTGAGTGTAGGGGTGAGCACCCCACCACACACCTGATAGAGACCTCAAAACATTTACACCAAGCTCACGTTTTCCTTGATGTAATTAAGATGGACCGCGCCATTCATACGAGAGTCAAAGTATACCCCCAAAAATTTGACTTTATTTTTAACTGGAATGCGACGACCTCCATGGTCGAGTGGTGTGTACACCGGTTTTCATGGGTACGCCACTCTGAGGTCCTGGGTTCGATTCCCAGCCGAGTCAATGTAGATTATCATTTTTTTTCTATGTTGTCTTGGGTCTGGGTGTTTGTGGTACCGTCGTTACTTCTGATTTCCATAACACAAGTGCTTCAGCTTCTTACATTGAGATCAGAGTAATGTATGTGATGTTGTCTCATATTTATTTATACTGGAATGGTCTCATCTTCCAGAACAATATCAATATCCGGTATCAATCTTCTTCTGGAAAACACCACTACAGAGCTTTTAGGACCAGACAGAGATAAGCCGTGATCCGCTAGCCAGATGTAAAGATTTATTTTACCCCATAAATATACATTAAGGCGAACAAATCAATCATCGATAGACTTTGAGGCATAATAAAGGGCTATATCGTCTGCGTATTGTAATATGTTACAATCAGACCAAGAAGAGTCGAGATCAGAGATATATAAATTATAGAGAATGGGACTTAAAACCGAGCCCAGTGGTAACCCCTTCCATACTATTCTTGGAGGATGCATAGTACCTTGGACTCGAACAGAAATATATCGTTGCATGAAAAGATTGCATATGATATTAATCATCCTCGCGGCAAGACTCAGCTGGAGCATTTTCTGCCTGAGTAGCGGGAGGAGTCGAGATGGTCCAGTGGTTAAAACGCGTGCATCTTAACCTATGATTGCGGGTTCAAACCCAGGCGAGCACCGCTAATTCATGTGGTTAATTTGTCTGTATAATTCATCTCGTGCTCAGCGGTGAAGGAAAACATCGCGAGGAAACCTGCATGTGACAAATTTCATAGAAATTCTTCCACATGTGTATTCCACCAACCCGCATTGGAACAGCGTGGTGGAATATGTTCCGAACCTTCTCCTCGAAAGGAGAGGAGGCCTTTAGCCCAGCAGTGGGAATTTACAGGCTGTTGTTGTTTGTTGATGAAGCGGGAGGAGAACATTATCATAAGCTGAAGTGACGTCAAGAAAGACACCAATGAGATGGTGTTCCCTTGAGAGGGCCATGCGAATTTCCGAAGAAAACACGCTCAGGCTGTCCATCGTGCCCACACCACTTCTAAACCCAAACTGCGATTTAGGCAAGACATTCCTACTTCTAAGAATCCATTCCAATCTATTTTTTATTAAGAGTTCCATAATTTTGGCCTGAACTGACGATAAGGCAATAGGACGATAGGAGGAGGGGTCTTTAGGATCTTTATGGGATTTAAGAATAGGAATGATGATTTGATGTTTCCATGATTCAGGGACCAACCCAGTTTCATAAATTTTGTTAAGAATACTGAGTAAAACTAATCTTGATCTGTCAGAACTTTTCTTTAAAAAGGAATAAGGAATACCATCAATACCAGGGGAGGAGTCGTGAAGATTGTCTAAAACAGAGCAAAGCTCATCAAATGTAAAAGGATTATCCATTCGGTCATAGGAAGGATGAGAAGGGGAAGATGAAGGAAAGCAATTTTCAGGAGGAACAAAAGGTGGAGCCGGTTCATCCAAAAAATCATAGAGCCAGACAGAAGGATCGTTAGAAACAGGATTACTATCAATGAAGGAACCTCGGAAGTTTGTTTTTCTTTTTCAAACAAGTGAAAAAGGGGTTCGAGGAGAAAGACTCACAGAAACGAAACCAGCCGTTACGTTTCTTCAGGGATAATTCTCTTTTTGATTTGGCATTTGTACTTTAAAAATTTAAGTAGTTTTCTAAAGACGGAAAATCCATAAAGACCTCCTCCATCTCATCCCGCTTGCGGATGATGTCCGTGCATTCATAATCCCACTAAGGGGGGGAAGAAATAAAATCTTTAGGAGACTTTTTAATTGGGATGAATTGATTGGCCGAAGTTGATAAAGCAGAAATAAAATCATTAGAAGTTTGTAAAAAGTTCTCAACAGTTGTTACTGGAAACAGATCTGTCTGTCTTGTAATAGATTGCTGAAATTCTGCCCACTTAGCCTTCGAGGTACGATATTTTAAATGAGGAGGAAATGGCATAGGCGAGACGGGAACATTATGGGATAAGGAAATAAGAATGGGGAGATGGTCACTTCCATATGAGCAGGATAAATACCTTCCAGTTACACTGAGAAGCCAGATTAGGGGATGTTAAGGAAAAGTCATCACAACTGGGATTCTGAGATGGAGAAGTTCTTCTAGTAGGCGAGCCATCATTTAATAAACAAAGGTTATTATTATCAAACAGATCAATGAGATGAGCAGAAGGGTACTCACACTGAAGGGAACCCCACATCCTTCCACACCTAAAACAACTAGGAGTAGGAAGAGTTAAGAGGATAGAGTTTAATTCGAAAATAATGGCAGAATTAGGATTAGGAATATAAATTGACATGACGGTTGTATTTATAGTCCTTATGGCTACAATATTAAAAGAGGGAGAGTGGGGAGGAAGAGGAATCAATGAATAGATAAGGGAATGCTTAAGAAGAATGGCACTTTCATCGGTGGCCAAAATATGAGGTTGGAAGGAGGTAATTAGAGAGATAATTTCATGTTTTTTATGCTTAATGCTCTTGCAGTTCCATTGAAGAATTGTGACCATTTTTATTAAAAGAACTAGGGGTGAACTGATTAAGTTTTTCAGTGACAGTGTACAGTAAACTGATATTATGCTGGGTAATAATATCAATTAAAGAAAGCAAAAGTTGGATGATGCCAGATAATTCAGGATTTTGTCTAGAATGATTATCTGAAGTTGTAAGAGCACAGCCATTAGGTTGGGAAGATTTTGGAGAAGTAACAAGGGCAGAGTGAGCTTCTTTGTCGATTCCCTTACTAAGGGGAGGACGAGGTCGTTGCTTGAGAGACAAAGTTGTCCGCTCGGACGAAATAGGAGGGATTACAGGGCTGGAGATTTCATAGATTGGAGTGAGAGGGCTGTAGTAGGGCGAGTGGGAGTGGACAGGGAGTTGGGAGAAGAGCGTGTGGAGTCAGCAAAAGAGCGACGGGTAGGGCGAAATGAGAGAGGCTTCAAGGAATGGGACATTTTCCTCTGACATAACAATTTTTATTTCTTTTTGTCTCATATGTTCCGGGCAGTTGGGGTCAGTAGCCATATGTGAACCAGAGCAGGACAGACATGTAGCCTCACTACGGGGTATTTGACAGGAACGTCCAGGATGAGCTTGAGCACACATAAAGCACCTTGGTTTGGACCTGCATTTATCTTGGGTGTGTCCAAAGCGGCAGCAATTATTGCACTGGATAGTAGGAAGGGAATACGGGGTTACTGGAAGGGAAGTGTAACAGCAAAAGATTCTCTTAGGCAGAGTTCGATCTAAAAATGTCACAACAACTGTTTGAGTTGGTAACCACTCAGTTTTACCGTCAGCAACAGCTTTGCGATTTAGCCTTCTTGCTTTTATAGCCCGGCAACCGGGGGTGTAGCATTCGATACAATTCAAGAACTCCATAGACCATTCGACGGGGATTTGCTTCACAATACCCATTCGGGTAATGTGGAAAGCTGGGATGATGATATTATATTTAAGCTCTTGAAACAACGGACTCTCAATAAAATTATTGGCAGAGGAAGTATTCTGTAATTCAATTACAACGCGGTTGCGTCCTGCTGATTTAATTCCTCCCTTGAGGACACCAGAGACCTTGCTTTTGTAAATAGTTTGGGCAAATTTAAGCAGGTTAATGTTATAGCCAGCTGATGGCTCGGGTTCCACTCGAGAGACGTGGACAATGAAAGGCCCTTGACGGGAGTCGTTATACTTGAGTTTAGTGCCACTAAACTCGGGGAGTGTAAACGTGTGCTGGATGGAAGCGCTAGGAGGAGAGGAAGCAGCTTTTTTGTTTATAATACACTCTTCCGCGGTTTGAGGGCGTTCAAGACTTTTATACTGTCTTCTCTAATAATAGCCTTAGTAACCATCTCTACATCATGACATATGGAGTCACCTCCGCCCCCATCCAGGGGCTCCTCAGATTCCATCACCAACTACTAACTAATTAAAGAAAAACATACCTCACAACAAGTAATTCATACGAAACAACACAGGACAATACAATTAGTGAAACTATGCGATATTAGTACAAAAATCTAATGAGATCGCGCACGTGTAGTAAACAATACCCAAGCCTTCAAATCCTTCATGCTTTATCGAGTCTTAACTACTACTAAGAGTTAGTACCTTTTGAATCTAAACATCGAATCATTGCAACGTAATGCGTCATTCTCGATCGGTGAAGCAGATTATCGCTCAAACCGAGTACACGAAAATAAATCTTGAAGCGACGAACCTTTTCTTACCTCAAAAACAACAACAGCCTGTAAATTCCCACTGCCGGGCTAAAGGCCTCTTCTCCCTTTGAGGAGAAGGTTTGGAACATATTCCACCACGCTGTTCCAATGCGGGTTGGTGGAATACACATATGGCAGAATTTCTATGAAATTTGTCACATGCAGGTTTCCTCACGATGTTTTCCTTCACCGCTGAGCACGAGATGAATTATAAAGATAAATTAAGCATATGAATCAGCGGTGCTTGCCTGGGTTTGGACCCGCAATCATCGGTTAAGATGCACGCGTCCTAACCACTGGGCCATCTCGACTCTTTTTCTTACCTCGACTGTACCTAAATATAAGGTTAGTTTGACTTTATTCCCACTTCGTTTGAAATATACGAGTTGCATGATATTAATTTAATAACCGCATATACTAGTTGTTCGACACACATCCAATAAGAGCCACCTAAAATACGGGATTACACTGATTGAAACAACCGTTGCAAGGCGAACCGACTTTATTCACAATCGAAAGATGAGCCATTGTAATTGTATGTAAACAGGGCGACCCTTATATACCTTCCCGCGAACACAACGCTTGCGCGATTCAGAAATGAGCTGCCGTTGCTTACCGCCCATGACATATATGAAGATTCAGTTGACAACTTCACTAGCGCGATTCAGGATGAATCGTGACATGTTTTAGTGACATACTATTTTATTGCATACATTTTATATCTTATTTTATTTTAAACTTATTTATTATTTTATTAATATTTATATAAAATGTGAGGCTTTAACACTAGTCTAATTTGGTTAATTACTGGCTTTGAAAAGAAACGTCTTTCTCGCTTTAAGTCATATTTTAATACCAATAGAAGATTTTAACGTAACACAAAGAAAGCTGAAGCCAATGGGTGATCCACCATATTTGGATCGACACACGAGGTGATTATATAAAGGAGACTTAACACTAGACTAATTCTATAATATACACTAACACACTATATTTATTACACTTCACTAGAAAGAGATAGAGAGATAGGGAAATTACGTCAACACTGTAACCCGCACTGTACCGCCTCCCCCCGCACAGATGTGCAGGAGGGGTACGGTGTAATTTCATTAAGAGTTGCTATGTTGCGTTGCAGACTTCGCGGCGCCGCGAGGGCGCGCCCCGCCCAGCCCGCCCGCGCCGGCCGCCGCGCCCGCCCCCGCCGCCGGCCCCGCGCGCGCCCGCGGTGAGGCCCCGCGCGCGCGCGCCGCTCGCAGCGCCGGACACTCGTAACGTTCGCGTGCGTCTCATTCCAGCGAGCGCGTCCGTCGCGGGCCCGAGCGGCGTCGCGGGCGGCTCGCTGAGCGCGGGGCGCAGCAGCGCGAGCCGCAGCCCGAGCCCGCGGCGGAGCCCCTACCCGCTGTACACGCTGTACGCGCAGCGGGACTACAGGTGACGCGAGCAACACGACACTATCAACTACACAGTGTAAAACAGTTAATTACGCAACGGATTTTGATGCGACTGATTTGAGAGGAAGGTTTTCGTATACGATATATAGTGCTAAGCAAAAAAGTGTCCTATGCCCTTTCTCAGAGTACAAGTTTGTTCCATACACAATTTCATCAAATTCGGTTCAGCGGTTTGGTCGTACAAAGTGACATACAGACAGACAGACCGAGTTACTATCACATTTATTAGATTAATGCAGATAGTACACAAAGTACACAAAGGAATGACGTAGCTTTCTACCGATGAAAATATTTTTATACAATGCGATAAATAAAGTGTCAATATTGTAATCAGTGTATATTATGAGTTTAAAAAAAGTTATTTACTAACGAAACTTGAAAATAATACTTAATTTATTCAAAAATCAATAAATAAAAATGCATTTTATCATACGTTTGGCACGTGACACAACACGCTCCTGATTGGTCGAGCTAGTTATGACGTCACTTGCTTGTTGGCCTTGCTTTTCTACCATATTTACCACAGATTAAAATACAGACAAATGACGTCACGGACCCCATTGCAGCGCCATATTGTCCGAGTAGCGTTTACGCGCGCTATTAAAATATTGAATTGATATGATATTCGACAAATATGTACTAGAAATAACTTTTACTAAATAATAGAAAAATATATTTTAAAAACATTCAAATAGCCTATTGTCGTTATCTATATTGGTTTTGGAGGTCACCGCATACAAACATACATATATATCTCGTCCTTATGTCGTTGCAGCCGCTCGGAGGGCTACGGGCGCGCGGGGCGCAGCCGCGGACACAGCCCCGCCTACGCGTGACCGCCGCCCCACCGCGGTGAGCCGCACGCACACACACACAGACACTCTCACACACAGACAAACGCTCTCTCTTTCTCTATCTCTCTCTCTCACACACACACACACACACACACACACACAGAGACACTCACTCACACACCCACACACTCACACACAGACACAGCCATACTCAAACACAGAGACACACCCACACACACACACAGAGACACACCCACACACACACACAGAGACACACCCACACACACACACACAGAGACACACCCACACACACACACACAGAGACACACCCACACACACACAGAGACACACCCACACACACACAGATACACACCCACACACACACACAGAGACACAACCACACACACACACAGAGACACACCTACACACACACACAGAGACACACCTACACACACACACAGAGACACACCCACACACACACACAGAGACACACCCACACACACACACAGAGACACACCCACACACACACAGAGACACACCCACACACACACACACACACACACACACACACACACACACACACACACACACACACACACACACACACACACACACTCACACACAGACACAGCCATACTCACACACAGACACAGCCACACTCACACACAGAGACACACCCACACACTCACACACAGAGATACATACACACAGACACACACACACACAGACACACACACACACACACACACACACACAGAGACACACCCACACACACACACAGATACACACCCACACACACACACAGATACACACCCACACACACACACAGAGACACACCTACACACACACACAGAGACACACCTACACACACACACAGAGACACACCCACACACACACACACAGAGACACACCCACACACACACACAGAGACACACCCACACACACACAGAGACACACCCACACACACACACACACACACACACACACACACACACACACACACACACACACACACACACACACACACACACACACTCACACACAGACACAGCCATACTCACACACAGACACAGCCACACTCACACACAGAGACACACCCACACACTCACACACAAAGATACACACACACACACACACACACACACACACACACACACACAGGCGAACACACAGCAGTATGTGCGTACTAACTGCATGTCGCTTTGGCTGTGGAAGAGCAAGAGACAGTTACTGTGACGTTTATTCATTGGCACGGACCAACTCGCAGATGGCGTCTAACGGGGCGGCCGACATCGCTGCAGTCTAGCGGACAGGCCGCGCCGGCGCCGGTGGAGCGCCGGGGGCGGCGGGCGGGGCGCCGTGTGTGTGTGTTGGGGCGGCTGGTTGTTGCTAGCTTTCGTTTGACTGAGTTTAACTTGTGTTATACAGGCTGTTTGTAACTTAATTATATGAAGCTTTAAGTAATCTTTTGTTTCCACGGCCACGCTACTCCGAGGCCCCGGGCTCGTTTTCCGATTCGATGTAGATTACCATTAGTTGTCTACGTCGTCTCGGGTCTGGGTGTTTGTGCCGTCGTTACTTCTGATCTTCCACAACACAAGTGCGTTAGCTGCTCACATTGGGATCAGAGTAATGTATGTGATGTTGTCGATTAGTAGATTCTACTAAAAATCACCGCCAAAAAACTCAGTAGTAACTCTTTTTGAACATTTAAAAAGTTGAATACGATTATATATGTGTGTAATACATCCCGCCTGGAAGTCAACAAGTATTAACTCCACGCTTTTTGCCAATTTAATGATTTGATTTTATGAAACGGCAAAGTTAAAAATGTCAGCGGAATTTTGTTAAACAAACGTACAACAACCAGTTACCCCAACACTGCGAGCCGGAGGGCTACTGGACAGTGGTGTTCTCTCTCGAGCGAGCCCTGACTTCGCAAGGGAGGCCGACGCGGGCGGAGCCGAGCCCGCTGTGACGTCACGTGTCGTCTGAACCAAAGGACGCGCGGGATGCGTTGGAGACATATACCCGCTGTTGTTTATTGTATATATGTACAGGGCTGTTGGTAACTCGACGTATGTCCGCTAGGAGGTGATAGGGGTGACTGTTTGCAATAATTTTAACCCCCATATACATAATCCAAAAGTGAACCGTTTCTGAGTTATCACGTTTTTTTTAGGTTTTATCAAAATTTGTCAAAAATTCATATTCAAAAATTTATTTAAAAAAAAGTAGCAATTAAAATCTATTTTTTTCATTTGTTTTTTAGAAACGATTAAACACTGGATATTTGTTAATATTTAAACAATAATTATCGGTCCAAATTAAAAACTGAAACATAACCTATAGATTACTTTAAAAACATAACCGTTTTCTTGGCTTTCCAAAAGTGTATTGAGAAAAGGAAATTATTTCAAATCAATCGAAATAAAATCACCAGAAAGGACGCTGGCGGACATTCGTAGTCGAACGTGAAAGATCGTACTGAAGGTCGCTCTTTACAATTGCCACAAATTAACTAAAACTACCCCCCACCCCCGCCCACCGGACACACGTCGCTACCAATAACCCTGTGTGTGTGTGTGTTCAACCGACTTCAAAGATTAACTGTAAAAATAACTCCCCGATCTAACTCTAACAAAGTTGCTCTCGCTGTGTTGTGTGTTGAATAATAAATACAATGAATTGAATTAACGATGTTTGTCCGTCTGTATTAAAACATAACGAAAAAATATGTTTCATATCTATGTATATTAAATTGGAGTGTCTGTTTGTAATGTTAAAACAACCACTTTTTACTGAGTGCATATGTATGTATAACACCTTTGTTCCCTCTGATCTCCGGAGCGGATGCAAATTAAGCAACGTCGTGACGGGACCACTTCGAATCTCTACGGAACGCAACAGTCACCACTGAAATGGTTTCATAAGCGAAACTGAAAGCCACCTCACTTTGAAGTCGGTTAGCTATACAATAAACACACATTAAGGAATGTCTCTGCAACGTTTCCGCGCGTAACGTCCGCGCGCAACGTTTCCGCGGAAGGCTTCGTTCGCGGCGGTCCTCTTACGTTCTAGTGAAGACGTGCGTCAGATATAAATACTGTAAATAGTCTGTATAGTTGTGAAGCTGTATGATAATGTGAGTTAAGCGATTGTAATCCTTAATTGTATGTAAATTAAGACTCATTATTGAATAATTGTTAACTCGTTCCGTTAATCAATACAACTATCATAAATTCCGCATTTAAAATTGTAATAAATACTTTTTATAAAACGTTCTTTGTTTCTTTTTATTTTTACTTTTGAAGTAAAGTAACAGCCTGTAAATTTCCCACTGCTGGGATAAGGCCTCCTCTTCCATTAAGGAGAGGGTCTGGAACATATTCCCCCACGCTGTTCCAATGCGGGTTGGTGGAATACACATGTGGCAGAATTTCGATGAAATTAGACACATGCAGGTTTCCTCACGATGTTTTCCTTCACCGAGCACGAGATGAATTATAAACACAAATTAAGCACATATATATAGTGGTGCTTGCCTGGGTTTGAACCTGCAATCATCGGTTAAGATGCACGCGTTTATCCATGCACCACCTCAGCTATTTATTTTTACTTTTGAAAGGTCCTAACTGCACTTCGAACTTCTAGAAGTATTGATGTCATTTTTTAATCTGTTGAGGTCAAGTATTCAGGATTTAAAAATAGTACCTAGTTATCGGAAGAGTGCAGTCATTCATTGCAATGTTTGTTTAAACCACAAGAGCAATAAAGCAAAATAACTTTTACATTGAACTGACGCGTTACCATTGGTCGAAACCTTCAGTAAATAGTCTGTGATTATTGTCATTATGGATTTCGAATAGATTATTTGACAAGGCGATAAATAAAGTGTCAGTTATTGTAATCAGTATTTTTAGAACCAGAAGTAGGAAGTAGGTTAACCTCTAAAACAATTATCTTTCATTTAAAATAACAATCAATCTACCACAATAGAAAAACATTTAGTCTACAACACGAATAACCATCAATAATCACATTACACAGTAATAATTATATTCGCGATCTCAATGTGTCAACTACGAATCTCCCGCCTTTTTTTTTTTTTAAAGGGAAGTTGTGTGACTTGACGCTGATGTTGCTTGTTTATTCCAACATTATATATCATGAGTTTAAAAATGGTTATTTAGTTAATGGTTAGTTAGTTTAACGATAGTTGAAAATAATACTTAATTTATTCAACAATCAAATTAGTGACAGAACACGCTCCTGATAAACTTCTACTTAATAAAATAAATTGGATTTTAAAAACCAGTCAAATAGCCTATTTTGATGTCAAAATGAGAAGCAGTCAGGATAAGTAAAGCTTTTTTTATCACAAATTATTAAAATTGCAATCCGGCGGAATCTCCACTGTGAGGGTAAGTATTAGATGTATAAGGAGTGTATTAGTCAATAGACATTAATAACAAATCAAATCACTATATACTTTATTCAAGTAGGCTTTTGAAACGTCATTTTACAATAAAATGAAAGTAGATTCTACCGAGAAGAACCGGCAAGAAACCCAGTAGTTACTCTTTTTCAACACAAATAAAACCACAGATAATTCATAATACTTTTGTAACTGGAGTACTGAACTGACAGCTGCGTATAAAATCAAAGTCACACAGTGTGATAACTCGGTTCCAAATAGTGCAACATCTTTGGACTACGTCTAGTGTTAATGGCGTAATGAAGGCGTAATGGCGTAGTAAATGTGATATCTCCTACTGAACTGTCAGTGTCACGGCATGCCTGTCAGTGTCGCACACGAGCGCGGGGCGCCCCGCCCCCGCCGCCGCCCCCGCGCGCGCCCGCGGTGAGGCCCCGCGCCGCGCGCGCCGCTCGCAGCGCCGGACACTCGTAACGTTCGCGTGCGTCTCATTCCAGCGAGCGCGTCCGTCGCGGGCCCGAGCGGCGTCGCGGGCGGCTCGCTGAGCGCGGGGCGCAGCAGCGCGAGCCGCAGCCCGAGCCCGCGGCGGAGCCCCTACCCGCTGTACCCGCTGTACGCGCAGCGGGACTACAGGTGACGCGAGCAACACATCATCATCATTACACAGTATATAAAAGAGTTTTAGTAAAGAGAGTAAAAAAAATGCATTTTATTAAATGTTTGGCACGTGACACAACACGCTCCTGATTGGTCGAGCTAATTATGACGTCACTTGCTTGTTGGCCTTGCTTTTCTACTATATGTACCACAGATTAAAATGCAGGCAAGTGACGTCACCGACCCTATCGCAGCGCCATATTGTCCGAGTAGCGTTTGCGCGCGCTATTAAAATATTGAATTTATATGATATTATTCGACAAATATGTACGAGAAATAAAAAAAAATTAACTGTTACTGGGTTCCTTGACCTCTACTAAATAATATGAAATGTATTTTAAAAACCAATCAAATAGCCTATTGTTGATCTACATTGGTTTCGGAGGTCACCGCATACAAACACACATATATAGTGTGTCCTTATGCGTTGCAGCCGCTCGGAGGGCTACGGGCGAGCGGGGCGCAGCCGCGGACACAGCCCCGCCTACGCGTGACCGCCGCCCCACCGCGGTGAGCCGCACGCACACACACGCACACAGACCACTCACCATCTTTTTCTATCATCTATCTCACACACACAGAGAGAGAGAGAGAGAGAGAGACACACACACAGAGACACACCCACACACTCAAACACAGAGACACACTCACACACAGAGACACACTCACACACAGACACACGCACACACAGACACACGCACACACAGAGACACACCCACACACTCACACACAGACATACACACACACAGACACACACTCACACAATGACACACACACTCACACAAACACACATTCACACACACACACAGACACACACTCCCACACAGTAGTACGTGCGTACTGACTGCGTGTCGGACGACAGTAGTGATCGCTGCGACAGACGGCCGGCCGTCGTTTGACAAGAGTAACGCGAACTGCACACCCGACCGCCTCGCTGTCAGCGACGATCAACGAGCTTCGACTGTTGCGTTGTCTGTGGAGCGATACATTGGATGATGCTGTCTCTTGTGTTTACATTGTGACAGAAAGGGATATCGTCATGATAGTTACTGCGATAGCGCTCTACGTCAGCAAGTAAGGCTGTAGGGGGACGAGCGATTGGGCCACCCGACGGTAAGCGGTCACCACCGCCCATAGACACTGACGTGAGGAGTATTATCCGTTCCTTACGTCACTAAAGCGATACACCTTGGGAACGAAGATTGTCCCCCCGCGCCTGTAGCTTGCCGGCTCACCAGGCTGCCAAGTTCCACCACCGAGCAAATGATATCTTGGAGTTCAAACTTGCTTAATACCAGATTTCATCAAATTCGATACAGTAATTGTCTGTGGAAGAGCGAAAGACAGTTACTGTGACGTTTATGTATTGGTATGGATTAACTTGCAGATGGCGTGTAACGGGGCGGCCGACATCGCTGCAGTCTAGCGGACAGGCCGCGCCGGCGCCGGTGGAGCGCCGGGGGCGGCGGGCGGGGCGCCGTGTGGGTGTGTTGGGGCGGCTGGTTGTTGCTAGCTTTCGTTTGACTGAGCTTAACTTGTGGTGTACGGGCTGTTTGTAACTTAATTATATGAAGCTTTAAGTAATCTTCTGTGAAGGCACGCCACTCCGAGGCCCCGGGTTCGTTTTCCGATTCGATGTAGATTATCATTAGTTGTCTACGTCGTCTCGGGTCTGGGTGTTTGTGCCGTCGTTGCTTCTGATCTTCCACAACACAAGTGCTTTAGCTACTCACATTGGGATCAGAGTAATGTATGTGATGTTGTCGATTCTACTAAAAAGAACCGCCAAGAAACTCAGTAGTAACTCTTTTTGAACATTTAAAAAGTTGAATACAATTATATATGTGTGTAATACATCCCGCCTGGAAGTCGACAAGTATTAATTCCACTCTTTTTGCCAATATGATTTGAATTTATGAAACGGCAAAGTTAAAAATGTCAGCGGAATTTTGTTAAAGAAACGTACAACAACCAGTTACCCCAACACTGCGAGCCGGAGGGCTACTGGACAGTGGTGTTCTCTCTCGAGCGAGCCCTGACTTCGCAAGGGAGGCCGACGCGGGCGGAGCCGAGCCCGCTGTGACGTCACGTGTCGTCTGAACCAAAGGACGCGCGGGATGCGTTGGAGACATATATCCGCTGTTGTTTATTGTATATATGTGTACAGAGCTGTTGGTAACTCGACATATATCCGTCAGGAGGTGATAGCGGTGACTGTTTGTATTAATTTTAACCCCTATATGTACTTATAGTGCAAAAGTGAACCATTTTTGAATTTGTCAAAAATTCAACTTCAAAAATTTATTTAAAAAAAAGTATCAAAATAGATTTTACTATTTTTTTCTTTTGTTGTTTAAAAACGATTAAACACTGGATATTTAAACAATAATTATCGAGATTTCTTTTCCTCAAAAATGCCTTAAAAACTAAAAAAAATCATCATGAAACTTGTTCTGCAGATTACTTTAAAAACATAACCGTTTTCTTGGCCTTCCAAAAATGTATAAAGAGAAGGAAATTATTTCAAATCAATCGAATTAAACCAGAAAGGACGCCGGCGGACATTCGTAGTCGAACATGAAAGATCGTACTAAAGGTCGCTCTTTACAATTGCCACAAAACTAACTAAAGCTCCCCCCCCCCTCGCCCCCCACCGGACACACGTCGAGTTACCAATAAACCTGTGTGTGTGTGTTTAACCGACTTCAAAGATTTACTGTTAAAATAACTCCCCGATCTAACAAAGTTGCTCTCGCTGTGTTGTGTGTTAAATAATAAATACAATGAAATTAATTAACGATGTTTGTCCGTCTGTATTAAAACATAAAGAAAAAATATGTTTCATATCTATATATATATTAAATTGGAGTGTCTGTTTGTAATGTTAAAGCAACCACTTTCTACTGAGTGCATATGTATGTATAACACCTTTGTTCCCTCTGATCTCCGGAGCGGATGCAAATTAAACAACGTCGTGACGGGACCACTTCGAATCTGTACGGAACGCAAAAGTCACCACTGAAATGGTTTCATCAGCGAAACTGAAAGCCACCTCACTTTGCAGTCGGTTAGCTATACAATAAACAAACACTAAGGAATGTCTCTGCAACGTTTCCGCGCGTAACGTCCGCGCGCAACGTTTCCGCGGAAGGCTCGCTCGCTGCGGTTCTCTTACGTTCTAGTGAAGACGCGCGTCAGATATAAATACTGTAAATAGTCTGTATAGTTGTGAAGCTGTATGATAATGTGAGTTAAGCGATTGTAATCCTTGATTGTATGTAAATTAAGACTCATTATTGAATAATTGTTAACTCGTTCCGTTAATCAATACAACTATCATAAATTCCGCATTTAAAATTGTAATAAATACTTTTTATAAAACGTTTTTTGTTTCTTTTTATTTTTACTTTTAAAGTAAAGTAACAGCCTGTAAATTTCCCACTGCTGGGATAAGGCCTCTTCCATTAAGGAGAGGGTTTGGAACATATTCCCCCACGCTGTTCCAATGCTGGTTGGTGGAATATACATGTGGCAGAATTTGATGAAATCGGACACATGCAGGTTTCCTCACGATGTTTTCCTTCACCGCCGAGCACGAGATGAATTATAAACACAAATTAAGCACATATATATATAGTAGTGCTCGCCTGGGTTTGAACCCGCAATCATCGGTTAAGACGCACGCGTTCTAACCACGCGGCCATCTCAGCTCTTTATTTTTACTTTTGAAAGGTCCTAACTGCACTTCGAACTTCTAGAAGTATTGATATCATATTTTTTTAATCTGTGTTGAGGTCAAGTATTCAGGATTTAAAGATAGTAGTTATCGGAAGAGTTCAGTCATTCATTGCAATGTTTCTTTAAACCACAAGAGCAATAAAGCGAAATAACTTTAACCTTGAACTGACGCGTTACCATTGGTCGAAATCTTCAGTAAATAATCTGTGATTATTGTCATTATGGATTTCGAATAGGCTGTTTGACAAGGCGAAAAATAAAGTGTCAGTTATTGTAATCAGAATTTTTAGAACCAGAAGTAGGAAGTAGGTTAACCTCTAAAACAATTGTTTTGAATTTAAAATAACAATCAATCTACCACAATAGAAAAACATTTAGTTTACAACACAAATAACCATCAATAATCACATTACACCGTAATATTTGACGGCGTTTCCGTCCTATATCAGGTTGACAAGCTGTCAACCTAGCGAAACGTCATTGTTGATGGAAGGCGAGCAGCCATCTTGAACGAGACGGCGCCCGTTTACCACACTTATGACGAATCGCTGTGATTGCCGCCATATTGCCGTTTTGTTTAAACTATTTTAGTTGATTTTTGTGTGAAAGTGCTGTGTATTCGAACTATTCCTGTGACTACAGTGATTATTAAATTGTAATTAACATTTTGGACTGTATCAATCAAAAAATCAAAATCAAAATAAACTTTATTCAAGTAGGCTTTTATAAGCACTTTTGAATCGTCATTTTACAATTAAGTGAAGCTATCACCGGTTCGGAAAGTAGATTCTACCGAGAAGAACCGGCAAGAAACTCAGTAGTTACTCTTTTTTAACATTTAAAAAATACAACGTCATGTTAATTAAATACAATTATTTCAATTAATGTATCCTGCTTGGAAGTCAACAGGTATTAACTCCACGCTTTTTTATCATCTACAAAATCTTGTATCGAATAGTATGCTTTTTCTACCAATGTATTTTTAACAAACGATTTGAATTTACTAAACGGCAAAGTTAAAAATTTCTGCGGAATTTTATTATAGAAACGGATACCTTGCCCCAAGAAGGATCTATTGACTTTGCGGAGTCGGAAACTTGGCGTTATAAGTTTATCCTTACTTCTAGTGCATATACAATGATTATCACTGATTTTATCAAAGTGATCAATGTTACTGTGAATATACATGATATTGTTGTAAATATATTGCGACGCAACAGTAAGTATTCCTACTCTGTTAAAAACATCCCGAAGAGAGTCTCTAGCTCCAAGATTATAAATAAACCGAATTGCTCTCTTTTGTAAAATAAAGACAGATTCAATATCTGCAGCGTTACCCCAAAGTAATATGCCATATGACATAATACTGTGAAAATAACCAAAATAAACTAAACGAGCGGTATCAATATCAGTTAGTTGTCTAACTTTTCTAACCGCGTATGTTGCGGAGCTGAGTGTTCCTGTTAGGGATGATAAATGAGAAGTCCACTGAAGTCTGGAATCCAATTCTATTCCTAAAAACACCGTAGTATCAGCTACTTCAAGACGGTCACCATTTAAAGATATATTATAATTTTGCTTGCTAACATTAGGTAGGGTAAAAACTACACATTTTGTTTTTTGAGCATTCAAAACTAAATTATTTACTGTAAACCAATTGTGTATCTGTGATAATGCACCGTTCACATCGTCATAGTCATTTTTTTTCCTGTCAACCTTAAAAATCAGCGAAGTATCGTCAGCAAACAACACTATATCACAAATACCCTTAACATAGAAAGGAAGATCATTTATATATACTAGGAATAGAAAGGGACCCAAAATTGAACCTTGTGGAACTCCCATTTTTAACGTAGATCCAGAAGACTTTATTCCATTAATGAAAACTTGCTGGATTCTTTGACTTAAATATGAAGCGATGAGATCAAGAGCTTTACCTTTAACACCGTAATATTTGAGCTTATAAAGAAGCGTTTCGTGTTCTACACAATCGAATGCTTTAGATAAATCACAGAATACTCCAATAGCGTTCTGTGATTTCTCCCAAGCATCGTAAATATGTTTGAGAAGCGCAATTCCCGCATCAGTTGTCGAGCGACCTCTTCTAAAACCGAATTGCTCACCATGAAAAATAGCATTTGTACCGAAATGGACGAGAAGTTGATTTAAAATATTTTTTTCGAAAATTTTACTTAAGGATGGGAGTATGGAAATAGGCCTGTAATTACCGGGATCGCTTCTGTTTCCAGTTTTAAAAAGTGGTAAAACTTTACTACATTTTAACAAGTTAGGAAATGAACCCGTGTCCAAACTCTTGTTAAAAATTACTGCTATATACGGAGCAATATCGTATATGATGTTATTAAAAAATTTTACCGAAATGCCCCATATGTCGTTAGTTTTTTTAATATTTATAGTTTTAAATACTTTTATGACATCTATTGCAGAAACCGTTTCAAATGAAAAATCAATAACGCATTTAGAAACACTATTATTTAATAACCTAGCTGCATTTGATGTAGATGATTTTAAATGAAATGTTATTTTATGGGGTACTTTATCAAAAAATGATTCAAATAAATTAGCAACCTCTAATTCAGAACTCGTGTATCTACTACCTGTGTTCAATTCTATTGGTATCATTTCCTTTTTGGGTTTTCCACTAACACTACTAATAACATCCCATGTGGCTTTAATTCTATTATCAGAATCCAGGATTTTTTTCTTTAAATATAAGGACTTAGCAGAAATGCATACTGTTTTGAAAATTTTGGAATATTTAATGACGTATTCTAAAAAGGCTACGCTTCGATTCCACCGCCTCATATCATATAAGTCGTATAATTTATTTCTACTTTTATAAATACCAACAGTAGCCCAGTCACTAAACTTTAATTTTGTGTTACTATAACATGATTTCATTTTAAATATATTGTTAAATTCTTTTAGTATTACTTCAAAAAATGAATTATAAAGCTCGTTTGGATCCTGTGTCGTAAGATCTAGATTAGACAATTTATACGCCACAATATCTTTAAAACAATGTAATTTGTTAGCCGTTATTGGCCTGTGTGTTATTTTTTTTAAATGATTTATTTCTTTGTGTTTTAATGAAAACTTCTGACCACAATGGTCAGAAGTTAAATTATTTATAATTGATACTTCATATATTTCACAGTCACAGAACACATTATCAATACACGTAGAAGTGCCGTCGGTTATTCGCGTCGGTTCATTAACTCTATGAGTTAAATTAAATGACATAAACAAGGCGACCAACCGAACACTTAACGTAGTTTCTTTAAGTAAGTCGACGTTAAAGTCCCCACATACAATTATATATTTATTAGTTTTACATAGCTTTTTAAGAATGTCCTCCATAGTGGTTTCAAACAAATAATAATCTCCCGATGGGGGCCGGTACACGCAGACTATAATGTACTGTGGAAATTCCACGCAGGATAGTTCGATAGTACGTTCGATAGAGAGGGCCACAATATCTTTTCGAGATTTACAAACGATATCATTCCGTACTAATATTAATGAGCCACCACGAATAGCACTCCCTCTTACGAACGCACTTGACAGTTTAAAGTTTGAAATATTAAATATGTCAAATTTTTTAACCCAATGTTCTGTGAAACAAAATACATGTATTTTATAACACTCCGAAAATAATTCTATTTCATGATCTTTGCCACCTATGCCCTGTATATTTTGATGTATAATATTTAAGTAAGAGGGCGCAGATGTTGTCGTTTTATTTAGTTTAAACTATTAATTTGAGTATTTTTAATTTTGTCGGTGTTAATATAAATTAAATTATTATTTTTATTATACATATGATCCTTGGTAACATTACTTGTAAAATAATTTTTGATATTGTAGGCAATTAGGTTACCAATTTGTCTTTTCGATTTCATTGGTAGGTACATAGTATCCTCTGTCCACTTAAATCTATGAATGAATTTATTAATGTCAAATAACATTAAATCATTACTGCAATGTCGAGTCAAATTATATAGACATAGGTTTAAGTCATAAATATGTAAATTCTGTGCATCTGTCAAGGTATGTGAATATGGAAATAAACTAATTATAAATTTGCATTTCTTTTGATTTTGGATTTCAATTAATAATTTAATATCCTTAATTAAACTCTTTTTGTTTAGAGACAAACTGTCACCATGCATTAATACTACAACATTATTAGAACCCAGATGCATAGAATTTATTTTATTTATTTGGTATTGATAGGTTGCCCCGGGTGAGCATGTGTTAAATACATTTTTTATTTCACTTTTAATTATTGAGCCAAAGCCCTGTCCTAACTTATCCGATACTACAATAACATCTTTATTTAATTCTAACCCCAGTTTATTATGGTTATGGATCCCTGGTGCACATTGACTCAATTTGATAGGTGATACTTTGGTATTATTAGGAGGAACCAACTCATTTTCCTGAGTATGCATACAGTTACATTTATTCGATAAGGATTCAAATTTTTCTAAGTTAGAGGTGCATAGCTCAAGAAGATTGTTGGCTGTGTGTATGTGTTCCTCTATCTGTTTTTGAGCCAATTCATATTTTTTATTAACAAAATCTAAAGATCTTTGTAGGCTAGAAATTTCTAATTGTTCTAATTGTTCCAGTTGTTCAATGTCATTTTCATATATTATTTTATTATTCTGCAATTTATTATTTGATGATTTTACTTTATTAATTAAATGTGACCGTTTATTTTACCACGCCCATCTACCCGCTCTAAATAAAATGAGTTCTGGTGACGGCCCTTCTTCTGGTGAAAGCCCTCCTGGCCTTTCATGTATTTAATAGCTATTTGTAAACATGATGATGTTATTTATCAGGCTCTAATAATTAATAGAGATTTGATTGTTTTATTCTTTGGAAGATGTGAGCTCGTGTCGCCATTTACCGGCAATGGTTTTAATAATTATGTACTGTTAATTAGCATTTTAATGATTCTATTTTATTATGTAAATTTCTAAAACACTACAATGTAATAAGTAAAACTAAAATGTGGATTCGTCATGCAGCGCCACCTGTAATGTGTCGCAACGGACTATGTAATATAAATGTTGGTTTATATTACTTATTTTGAGTAATTCACTTGTAATTGATTAAGAGCTGTATTTAAGAATAAGAATCAAATAAATATTCAGTTTTAATATTAAACTATATTTCAAGCAGGAATTTGCAGTAGTTACATCAATTTATTATAAAAGTTGTAGTTGTGAATATCCGTTTGATTCATTCTAGAGTAACGCTATAGAAACGAGGATTGTTTTAGCAACGACACATCGCATTGACACTTTTTTCGAAGAATTTAAAAATAAGTGTACTTTATTCGAGTAGGCTTTTAGGGGCACTTTTGAATTATCATTTAACAACTACATTAAGTGAAGCTACTACTGGTTCGGAAAGTAAATTCTACGAAGAACTGGCAAGAAACTCAATAGTACTAGGTTGCACGTTTGATGACCTGAGATGACAACATTTTTACTAAGGACTAGCTGACAACAGAAAAATATTGTTGTATCCTGAGTTACTTTTTATTACACGAGCTTTGCGCTAGTGAGAGTCCAGAGATAAGCCGGGCAGATACATTTGGAAACTGACTTTATTTTGGTATGTGTACCGTGCTGCCGTCTGGTGTCAATGCGTGTAACAAATCAAAACAAAACTTGTGATCCCTGCAGCGACGCCTGTTAGCTGACTTGGGGGCTTCGAGCGAGTAAATGTAGAATAATAACTTGTAATTCATGTTTAAGACTCGATATTAGATAGCACTCGAGGTATATTTGTTCAATAAAGCATTTCGGAATGTCGAATGTATCAAGCAAGTCTTTAAGTTGTGCTTTGTACGTATGGCGTTAAGCCTGTGATCTCCGGACAGATTTATTGCAGTAACGAATTAAATAATTTAAGATTTAATAGAAGTTCCCTTCTCCTCAAAGTGAGAAGAAGCTTTAGCCCAGCAGTGGGAAATGTACGGACTGTTGTTGTTGTGTGGCAATTAACAATTAATTCTGTTTAAATAATTTTGAAACATAAATATTGTCTATTTTTGTCAAGAAATGTGTAAATTTGATTCGTCCGATATATTTTTACTATAGCTAGTGACAAATGATTAAGCTAATTACAATACAATTCAGCTTTTAATAAAGTATTATTCTATTAATAGTTACTGTGTTTAGTTAGTAGAAAATTAAGTTTAGGCGAGCATTCCTCCGACAACTGTTGCACCACAGACACTTAAAGTTATTCATTAAAAAGTGGTTTTCTTCATCACGGATCCCGGGGAGAACTCTATTAAAAAGCGCCTGTTCAGTTCAATATTACAAACAGACACTCCAATGTTATTACAGAGACTCTGGAGAGAGATCAACCGGCATTCAAAGAGTGCCTCAGACACAGAGCCAGTCAATAGGCATTCATATGTTCAACACAAATAAAACCACAGATAATTCATAATACTTTATTCGTAGCCGTACTGTTAGGACTAAACTAGCACCATGTAACCTGCACAGTCGCTGCGCACACAGACACCCATACAGCCATACGCTACGGCGACGGGCCGCTCGCTCGCGTCTCCAGTCATTACACGAACGCGTCGCGACACGCAGTCCGACTGCTCGCTGCGTTGTACAGTCAGAGCGAGAAAGCCTCATTCCTTTGTCGAGTCGTGAGCTCTTAGTGCCTTTTGTAACTAGAGCACTCAACTGACAACTGCATATAAAATCAAACTTACACAGTATGATAACTTGGTTCCAAATAGTGCAACATCTTTGGACTATGCCTATAGTTTGTTCGCGTTAAGAATGCAGTGAGTTGTCATTGTTTACCGGCTTCACTCCGCCCCCTGACCAATCAAATCTTTTTTAACAGCAGGGTGAAGGTGTATGCATATTTGTGTTAAAATTCCAACAAATTATATTTGTTTTAAAGACTAAGTATAATTAACTTAAAAATACACATTAAAGTAAAAAATCGAATCGGGGTGTTTAATCAACAAAATTCTTAACACTAGGTATATACAATCGTTTGCGAATCTTGCCATCGCGATGTAGAAATTTACATATTTTGACATAACGTCATCTAGTAGCTATAGGTTACTTTAATTATTACGTGTACAGCTTGAATAAATTAAATATAAATATATAAATAAACAAAATTTAAATTATAAGAATAAAAATATCAGTTAATAATTAATTAAATGTGAACTTGACTTTGTAATTTTAAAAGATTTGATTGGTCAAAGGGGGCGGAGTCAGGCCGGTAAATAATGACAACTCACTGCATTCTTAACGCGAACAGACTATAGTTTTACATCAACAGGAAATCTCTTTAATGGCGCAAGATATGATATCTTCTACTGAATTGTCAAAATATGTCTGTCAGTGTCATATTCTCGATCGGTATATCAGATCGCTCGTACTGAGCACACGGAAACAGATCTTAAGGTGACGAACCTTTTCTTACCCCGACTGTACATAATATCAGCGTTATACTGTTGTAGCTTAAAGTAAACTGAAGTACATATTCAGAGTTATGACGTTAATAGTCTGTGTGTGTCAAGAGAAAGCAAGCGAGCGACCGCGTCGCATCTTGTACTAAATGTATTATTAACAGTCGACACACTCCGCTGCCGGCGCATTGTATCAACACATATATAACGAATGGGAACTCCCCTAGATTAAACGCAAGCATTGTATTATACTCTATACCATAGATAACAGGAGGGAAGACGGATGAACAACATTTGACGGTGAATTGGCGCGATGTCATTGGTCGAGAGCTTGCTTACTCTGTGGTGTTCCTTACTTTAGTTTATTAAACTGTTATCGGCATTTTGCAAGTGAAATTAAAGTGTATATGTGTAGTCAAGTGCAGTAGTGTGCAATAGAGATACGTCATCACTACATAGCATTAAACAAAGTCGCTTTCCGTCCCTATGTATGCTTAAATCTTTAAAACTACGCAACGGATTTTGATGCGGTTTTTTTAATCGATAGAGCGATTCGAAGAAGGTTTTTGTATATATAAATGGACAATATAGCAAAGAATTGTCAATTTAAGAAGTTCGTAATATGATGTCGTAAATAAACGAACTCTGTAGTATCTTTGGTATCAGTATTGCACCCGTGCGAAGCCGGGGGGGGGGGGGGGGGGGCGTGTGGGGGTCGGTATTTAATCATAGACTCTTACTAGTGCACGATACAGCTGAGTTATTAGCGAATCATGAAATACATAAATATAAGGTTTGTTTAACTTTATTCCCTCCATTGGTACAGGTTATAGAGAGCGCTGTATAATGTTGTCATCACAACAGATCTACAGACTAACACACACCGCGCGACTCCCTGACAGCACTGCTATGTGACGCAGTACTAACGGTTCCATAGCGATATATCTTTACATATAACAACACTGCACTCGACATATTCACCACAGATAACATTGGAGTCTCGACCAGTGACGTCATCGTCAAAGTCGAATCCGTTCTCCTGCTATGGGAGTCTGTAGTCTATTCTGTGATTCACTCAAAGTGACGGTGGAATACAATGCGAGCAGCGGCCGAGTGTGCGAGTGTACGAGTGTATCGCTAAGGCTAAGGTCGAGAGGCTTATGAGAGATCGAAGATTCAAGCGATTCGGAAGAGTTATTCGAGAATATCATCGTATAGCACGACACGACTCAGATGTAGCATCGTCAAAATTCGTAAAACCGATCACATCCGAATTGAGTACGCTCAATATCTATTACTTATGTGACTATGATCTTTACATAAACGTAATAACTTGTAACATCATACGACCAATATATTCGTCAATTCGACGCGTCGATTTACACGCACTCGCTGTCTTGGGTCGAACTGACGCGGGAATCTATAGCGACGAATAGCGTCGAATGGCGCGATAGGGAGCTGTTTCTATTGGTTGTGAATCGGCAGTAATCGGTTTTATTAAGGTTGCCCAAGCTACGTCTAAGTTGTGTCGCACTATACTGTATTATTAACATTGTCTATTAACACATATTACAGATTTTACGAGCTGTCTTTCTGTCGGCTACTCGATTCGATATTGTCTGTGGTGTCTCTCGCGAGTCTTGTTACCGGGTGGCATCTCGTGAACGTGATAGTCTGACAGTTGAAATTACCACAGATTATATATGTCTGTTGACGCCATAACAACAGATACTGAACAACAGAAAATAAATATTTAGTTGGGCTCTTATTTTATTCCGTTTTTTATAAGCGTCATGATGAAGTTTAAGCACTAAGCTTCGTATTGAAATGTTTCTAAAAACCAATTAATTTAATGCAGAGGCCCACGCCCAGCAGTGGGATAAATACAGGGTGTTACATATTAAAACTGTCGCATAAAATCTGTAAAACTCGCTCCGAAACTGCGAACGCATTCGTCGCCTCAGCTCTTTGGAGAGCACTGCTAGCTCTACTTGTAATCGTAAACACAAAATGGCAGTCCTTAACTAACTAGCTATAATCTTACGTTTTAGAGATATGGCTTTACATATAATTGATTTGGAAATATATAACACGTCGGAACGAGGCCCCTTCTCCCATATCGACACTTGGGGGTGAGTAGGCCGTCACAATTTCCAACCCCCATTAGTACACTTGGATCTTTTCAATGATGCAGCGCATTTTGATGCGGTTTTCGTCAATAGATAGAGTGATTCCAGAGGAAGGTTTAGGGTTTGGACCTTTAATCCAGATGTACAGTCAGAGTAAGAAAACTTAATTCCTTTATCAAGTCTCAAACTCTTAGTACCTTTTGAATCTAAACATCGAATCACTGCGACGCAATATGTCATTCTCGATCGGTAAAGCAGATCGCTCGTACTGAGCACACGAAAATAGATCTTAAGGTGACGAACCTCTTCTTACCCCGGCTGTACATAGCATTGTATATATTATTGTACTCGTAATAAGGGCGAGAATCGTAACGACATCTGCGCAACTATGAGTCCGGTTGACTTGAATAGTTCAGTAACTCTTTTGTTGAGTGGGAAATTTCAACTTTAAAAGAACCGTACGATGTCGGGAGGGCCTAGCAGACACATCGCGAAAGGGGCCTCGTTCCGATTCACGCCTCTCGTTTCATACAACTCCATACAAACACAGTCACTGAGATAAAGAGGAAAACTTCGTTTAGAGACTAGTTAGTACCGATTTCCACTCCTTGGCCGCGCGAACCTTAATCGTAGTTTATTTACAGCGAAACAAAAACGTTGCAACGTCTTCGTGAAATCAATCTAAAATAAACCTTATTACGAATGAATTAGAGTTCAATTCGAGTTGACATTTAAAAAATATGTGATGTTACCGCTTAAAACAGTCAATACAATTTCCATATCAGAAATCCGAAGTTTGGCGAACACTGACATTAAAATATATAATACCGCAACGCCGCCTGCGCACGCGCACACACGCGGCGCCAGGCGGGCCGCTCGCGCAACAGACAATAAATGCAATCTTATGTTATTATATAGCCTATATGTTATTTTTTTAATTTTGCGTTTTTATTTCAACATTCATAAGCGTTATTACACCGAGTTTAAACATTATGTAATCTTGTGTTATCGCTAGTAGCGACGCGCGACTCCGCACGGGCGAGGCGCGTGTACTGGGAGAGGCCGAGACGCTGTTTGGTCCTTCGAGCCGGATTTGCAAAAATAACGAATCTGAGCGGTCGGCG
This sequence comes from Vanessa cardui, assembly GCF_905220365.1. Taxonomy (NCBI): domain Eukaryota; kingdom Metazoa; phylum Arthropoda; class Insecta; order Lepidoptera; family Nymphalidae; genus Vanessa; species Vanessa cardui. The sequence goes on from NC_061152.1 coordinate 218,817, forward strand.
TGCGGGGCCGCGCGCGCCATCTTGCGTACACGTTTCTGGTCCGGCGCCGCATTATAAGTCGGTCTCCGAGGCCGGCGCGTCGAGCCAGTGCCGCTCCCGGGGGCGGCGCCTGCGCGTCGACTCGCCCTGCAACAGCAGCGCAGTTACACACACAGCGTCAGCACAGCTACGTCGACAGTGGGAGCCTCGCCCGCACACCGACCTTGTGCGGCTCGGCGGGCTTGCTCGCGTCGTGCATCAGCGCGCGGGCGCGCTCGGTCTCCTGCGCCTCTCTCGCGATCAGCATCTCCTGAAACGCAACCGCGGCGCGCACGCCGATGTCTTACTTCATCAATTGACAAGAGTACCCGACACCGGAGCACCTGCGGACCCCTCACCTGCATCATGACGGCCGCCTCCATCTCCGCCATGCTGACGCTGTCCCCGCAGCCCTCCTCCTCGTCCATGTCTGCGGTCAGGTACACACATTACATCGTCAGTAAGGCCAGGCTCGTGCCGAGTGCACAGGGGCCTCACCGTGCGGCGAGTAGAGGCGCGGCGGGGGGCGCAGCGCCCGCAGCGCGGCGGTGTCGCTCTTGAGGCGCGCGGCGTGCGCTCGCAGCCGCGCCTCGCACTGCTCGCTCCAGGGCTCCGCCCCCTCCTCCCACTCGCCGCTCCTGCCGACGAGCACGCGCGTGACGCACACAGACACACAGAGCACAGCGCACGGCGGCACCGCGACGGGACTCACTGGTTGTGGCTCTGCCAGGGCCCCGGCGACAGCAGCGGCTCGCCCCAGGCCGGCGCGGCCTCCAGGCGAGCGAGCAGGCGCCTCGCCACCGCCTCGGCCGCCTCGCGCTGCACACACACACCGCGTCACAAGGCGCCCGGGCACCGCACGCACACACACACACGGGACGTCACCTCGGGCGTGCCGGCGCCGGCGCTGGTCTCCTGCAGCGCCAGCAGCACGTCGTAGGTCTCCAGCGCGCGGTCGGCGGCGCGCAGGGCCGAGCACAGCGCCACCGACGACGACTCCTGCAGCGCGCACGCGCACGACAGCCTGCGGCACGGGACGGTCGGGGTGAGGGCTCCGGCGTGAGGGATGCAGTCATTAGTGACGCGGACTAATCAGAAGCCATAAATTTGCAGGTAATTGGATATGACCCTAGGCTCAACTCGCTTAAGAATCCACAGGATGTACAAAAAGTAAAAGATTATCTTTTTTTTTTTTAAAAAAAAACTAAATCAAAATTTGCATCTGATGTAGCTTTAGGTTTGTTTTTGTCTCTTAAATTATCAAAGTGGCAATATAAGACGCTGAGAAAAAGTACCCAAGAAGTAACTAATGCTGATATATTTTCCTCGTATTACGCACTAGAGAACGAAAAACTAAAATGCTATCCCCCTAAAGCTGCTATTACAGTAACAGATACAACGATTAAGAGCTAGCGCGCTCCGGTGATTTTTGTCACGGTGACTGTTTCGTCACTCTCGTCAAGTCCGCGGATATGTATGGAGCTGCGCGCATGTTACGACTTGACAATTGGGTGACATTTGTGTCCGCCGACCGGCGAACGAGCCCGTGACGAAACTGTCAGCGTCTTTACGTTTTTTCATAGCAATGCGCGCACTATCGACAAATTTGTCACTCTCGTCGTCAGTTTTTCGTTATCTGCACTTTGAATGCCGACTTTGGCGCGCGCAGCTATAAAATAGAATTACAGGCCCTTTTGGATCTCACTATGGATAGACCAGCTAAGTCAATCACGATTGACGAGACATGCAGAAAAATAACCCTGATTAGTAAATGATGGAGTATCCAATCAAGCTACCTATGAGCAAAAAATGCCTACAGCTAGCACAGAAGAAGGTGATGATGATTCTAGTATTTTATGGATAGTTTGCTAGCTATTAAGCTAGTTTCTTGTAATCAACTCGTTTGGGAAAACGATCCTTCTAATTCTGCATATTGGTGTCGCCCAATATTTTTCAAATTTCTGAAGGAGAATCAATTTAGCATTTTACAGATTATATAATCAAGGCAGAGATTGATAATCTGACAGCGACTGTGATTGGAGAAATGAGAATCTCACACAGTTTATTACAAACCATGATAGATCGTAAAGTAACTGTAACTGTAACTGTTCTTTAAAGATGTGATATTTGTAAGGGAGGAGAGGGTTTGGAACATATTCCACCACGCTGTTTCAATGCGGGTTGGTGGAATGCAAATGTGGCAGAATTTTGATGAAATTAGACACATGCAGGTTTCCTCACGATGTTTTCCTTCACCGAGCACGAGATGAATTATAAACACAAATTAAGCACATATATATAGTGGTGCTTGCCTGGGTTTGAACCGCAATCATCGGTTAAGTTGCACGCGTTCTAACCACTGGGCCATCTCAGCTCAATTGTTGTAGTGGATTAGGCTTATTGGGGATACCACTGTTAAAAAAAACGCGCCTAGTTCTCTACCTCTGGGGTGGTGTAGAATACAGAATAAAAAATATAGCAAGTTACTTTTGAGTTGGACTACCAATCCGAATCCATAAGCGATATCGGAAAACTTTGTAAGGAAACTTTAACTCTTTTACGGCCATAAATTTGCCTACTTATTACTTGGTCAATGATGAGTTATCCATAGAAAAATGTTGATTATAATGTTTGACAAAAAAAGGCTTCAAAATTTGACCAACTTCCAACGTCCCAATTTTTTTTTAATCATACAATAAAATGATCTTTATATGATACGGCATCGATATCCATCAAAAAAAATTGGTGAATTAGTATTTATTCCTATGCACAACTCTCACTTAATGAAAAAAATTAATACGTCAAAATTTTAAAAATAAATAAATAACTATAGTTATCTAAGAAAGTCTTTAAGATATCTCTATTGGAAACCGATTTTCACCTATTGGCCAATTTAAAACAAACAACCTGTATATCTTACATTAGACGCAAACATCGGGGAATAAATCGTACAATTATCTATTAAATCCGTAATTGGAGACTTGGAGAATTTCATGAATTTATGTCTTTCTTCATACAAAAAAAAAAATCTTTCAAATATTCAAAGCACTAAAAAGAAATAGCTAAATCGTAAAAGTCAAAGAACAATGTTATGTTGTATTTGACGGTAGAATCCATTTCTATAGTTATGTTATTAGAATAAAACAATGTATGTTGATCAGGCCTGTGTGTGCGTGTGTGTGCGTACCTGTATAGTTATTTTCTTAAAATAAAACAGTGATTGTTGATCAGGCGTGCGTGTGTGTGTGTGTGCGTGCGTACCTGTGCGCGGTGTCGACGGCGCGCGCGAGGGCGGCGTCGAGCACGCGGCAGTCGGCCGCCAGCCGCACGCAGCGCGCGCGCCACGCCCGCGCCGCCGCGCCCACGCCCACGCCCACGCCTGCGCACCCCATACAGTACACAACGACACAAATATACCATCTGTGGAGCTGTCTTTTTTTTTACGGTATAGGTTGGCGGACGAGCATATGGGCCACCTGATGGTAAGTGGTCACCATCGCCCATAGACATTAACGCTGTAAGAATTATTAACTATTCCTTACATCGTCAATGCGCCACCAACCTTGGGAACTAAGATGTTATGTCCCTTGTGCCTGTAGTTGAACTGGCTCACTCACCCTTCAGACCGGAACACAACAATACTGAGTACCGTTGTTTGGCGGTAGAATAACTGATGAGTGGGTGGTACCTACCCAGACGGGCTTGCACAAAGCCCTACCACCAAGAAAGTCTAGTGTCCTTGTAATCACGATACATGAGATACAACCTGGTGACAGATTGACGGATACTCCACCGTCCGGTCTTAGTAGGGCCCAAAAAACTATAACACTGTTTTAACATAGTCAGTAAAAAGATGCCATACATGAGTTTGAAGGTAGATAAAGATCGGAGGAACGTACCGTCGTTGGAGGCTGACACCAGGGCTTCGCGGAGGTCGGCCTGCGCGCACACGTCGAGTGCAAGGCGCTCCGCAGCCTCCACGCACCAGGCCTGCGGAAAGCACTAGGTCAATAGCCATATTTAAATGTTCAGAACGCAATATCAAATCGCAAATGCGATCAAGAGTTGATAACTTGACAATATTCCATAGTAGCCCAAAAAGTAGACAAGAGTCATGGATCTTGTGCTTGAACTCTGTGCATTCTGTGCACTCAGGTTACTTTCCATGAAGGTCGAAATTTTTCATTTAATTTTAGAATACTAACAAAGCATCTCTACTAAGCTTTTGTAATGAATGAAACCAATCTCGTTTTGCATTTTTACAAATTAAACATTCACCTCATCGTCTGATATCTGATTGGACTCGGTGTCTTCCGTGCGCCGGAGTCGAACCCGCGACGCGACCTTAGCTTCCCTGGACTCACAGCGACCTGTACAGACATATTGTTATATTGTATCCGGCTCGAAGGACCAACTTTTGAATTAAGCTATTTAACTCCACATTATTGGCACTTGGGTAGCAGATTATTGTCGTAGTCATTATTCTTGTCACTAGACCTCGGGTCCTGGGTTCAAACCCTTAATTAAGACAACAAAAATTAGTCTTTCGATAGAGAATTTTTCACTAGACTTCCTGAGCTAGGAAGTTTAGTATACCGTGTCTCGTAATTTAAATTAGTTATGTATCTGAATTAATTGTGATTTAGAGGCGTCCCCGTTGCGTTAAGAGGGGGAGAATACCCCCCTGCGCACGTATGGCCCTTATGTCTCGTAATTTAAGTAGGTTTTGTATCTGAATTTCTTGCGGTTTGGAGGCGTCCCCGTCGCGTTAAGGGGGGGAGAATACCCCCTGTGCACTTATGGCCCCTTAGAGGGCCGGGGGGCTGCGTTACCGGGCGAGGGCGGCAGCAGGCCGGGCGAGCCGCGCTGGCGCTCGCAGCTGGCCGCGCCGCCCGCCGCGCGCGCGTACTGGCAACACCTGCAGCCACATGCATTGCCATTCAAATATAATAATAAATAATAAATATGAGACAACATCACATACATTACTCTGATCCCAATGTAAGTAGCTGAAGCACTTGTGTTATGGAAGATCAGAAGTAACGACGTTACCACAAACACCCAGACCCAAGACAACATAGAAAACTAATGGTAATCTACATCGACTCGGCCGGGAATCGAACCCGGGACCTCAGAGTGGCGTACCCATGTAAACCGGTGTACACACCACTCGACCACGGAGGTCGTCAGTATATCACAAGTAATATTATTATAACAATAGGCTATTTGACTGGTTTTTATAATCCATTTTATATTATTTAGTAGATGTTAAGAAACCCAATAAAAGTTGATTTTTTTTTATTTCTAGTACATATTACGGTACTTGGACAATACGGCGCTGGAATGGGGTCGGTGACGTCACTTTGCTGTATTTTAATCTGTGGCAAATATAGTAGAAAATTAAGGATAATAAGAAAGTGACGTCATCATAAGCCCGGCCAATCAGGAGCGTTTTGTGTCACGTAACAAACGTTTGAAAAAATGCACTTTTATTTATGGATCTTTAAATAAATTAAATATTATTGTCAACTTTCGTTAGTAAATAACCATTTTTAAACTCATAATATACACTGCTTACAATAATTCACAATTTATTTTTCGCATTGTCAAATAGCCTATTATTCAGTTAATAAACATTATATAATTGAACAAGAGTCGAGATGGCCCAGTGGTTAGAACGCGTGCATCTTAACAGGCAAGCACCGCTGATTCATGTGCCTAATTTGTGTTTATAATTCATCTCGTGCTCAGCGGTGAAGGAAAACATCGTGAGGAAACCTGCATGTGACAAATTTCATAGAAATTCTGCCACATGTGCATTCTAGCAACTCGCATTGGAACAGCGTGGTGAAATATGTTCCAAACCTTCTCCTCAAAGGGAGAGGAGGCCTTTAGCCCAGCAGTGGGAATTTACAGGCTGTTGTTGTATATAATTGAACGACCTCCGTGGTCGAGTGGTGTGTACACCGGTTTTCATGGGTACGCCACTCCCAGCCGAGTCGATGTAGAAAAAGTTCATTAGTTGTCTATATCGTCTCGGGTCTGGGTGTTTGTGCCGTCGTTACTTCTGATCTTCCACAACACAAGTGCTTTAGCTACTCACATTGGGATCAGAGTAATGTGTGTGATGTTGTCCAATATCTATCTATTTATTATAATGATTCAAAGGAGATTCTAAGTATTTAATTCATTGACTAAAAATCAATGATGTTGTAGTAAACAGATATGTTATTAACGCACAAAAAGTGTAGACTAGAAAACGTCCCAATTGGGACGTTTGCCTTTAGTCGTTTTACGTAGTAACACGTTATAACACATCATAATTACGTAGTAATACGTTTTGCGTAATTAAAACATCTAGTTATCCCTTTTACTTATTGTTTTTATCAAGCTATCCTTTTCACTTGTAACGAAATGTAAAATAAACGGTCCCCGGCGCGGCACACTTTTCTGTTGTTTAGTATGGATATAACATATATGTTATTAGAATATCATTGCTAAAAATAATTTAAAGGGTAATAAAACAAATGTCCGTCATTCAAACCTCGCAGTGCTGACGCAGATCTCTGAGTCTCTCTCAGACAGCATCAGACTTGAGCACTGCTCGGACCCCTGGGGGGGGGAGACTTCCACTTTGGGTGTCTCCAATCTGAAAACGAGAAAACAGAAGTTCGTACAATACAGAGAGCTACTTTTGCATCAGATACGTTATAGCTTAGCGTCAAATTTGACCTTGAAATTGTAATCTTCTGTCTTTGCAAAATGTTTCTTACGAGATTCTTGGTGGTAGGGCTTTGTGCAAGCACATCTGGGTAGTACCACCCACTCATATATTCTACCGCCAAATAACAGTACACAGTATTGTTGTGTTCCGGTTTGAAGGGTGAGTCAGTGTAACTACAGGAACATGGGACATAGCATCTTAGTTCCCAAGGTTGGTGATACATTGACGATGTAAGGAATAGTTAATATTTCTTACAGCGTCTTGTCTATGGGTGATGGTGACCACTTACCACCAGGTGGCCCATATGCGCGTCCGCCAACCTGTACCGTAAAAAAAAGATGTTTGACTATAGATAAACAATATGACGCCTTCAAATATACTTGGACTTTTTTTGCTTTACATGACAAACGAGCAGGACTCTCCTGATGGAAAGCCACACCACCATGGACATATACATCATCATGAGGCTTGCTGGAAAATGACCAGCTTGTATAAGAAAGTACGCATTTTTCTTGAAGGTTCCCAAGTCGTATCGGTTTGGCAAAACCGCCGTAAAAAGCTGGTTCCACTGACAGGTTGTGCGAAGCAGAAAATGTTTAAAAAATCGTTGTGGATTTTCTTACGGTATCTAATAGAATATAAAACATGGAGAAGGGTCGTTTGGAGGGGAGAATAACGCTTCCTGGCGTGGTGATTTCCCCCGGCTCACTCTAGCCACGAGAAAGAACTTCGTATAACATCTTTGGGGCTCTCCTACCCATCATCTGACGTACCTGATATTATCCGTGGTGCTGACGTCAGTGTCGTCCGGCAGAGGCTCCAACTTCGGATCTTGGGGTGTTGGGAGCTCCGCTGGACTTAAGAGCGAGGAGTTATCATTCTGGAAAAACATACATGATTTATTAACATAAGCTTTTAATATATACTAGCCACTTATTGGGTATGGGAAACCTACTAAATTTTGATTGGGATTCTAAACCATTATAACACATACGGACAACTAAGAATATGGGTTAGGTTAGGTTTTTACGGCGTCAGATGTCCAATAGTAGGATCAGAGATATTTCTTTCTCCCTCCCCTCTACGGCTAGCTACTTCCACTAACTTAACATAAATACTATTACAATAGCTATCAAGATTTTTGAAACAGAACTGTAGATTTAACAATTACCAATATCAAATGTGTGAGTATCAAAATAACTTGAGTTCAATTATTTGTTTAGAACTGGTTCAAAAATAACTTTTAAGACACATCAACATTAAAATCTACCAGGAGTAGGAGGACTCATGACATCAAGAAGATTTGATGGCGTAATCTTTATTGAAACCTCATTCTATATATTGAAACATTCAGCACTTTTGTCCTGATAAGCATTGCATACTGGTACACTGGCATAACCCACTAAGAACCTCTCCTTTCTCCCAGATGAAGAAAATCTTAGTGCGTTACAAAACATCAACTGTTGTACATAGTTATGAAATATGTTGAAGTATCAAAACTCCAATAAAAATTCATGATCGTCTCCAATTGTGTGGGAACGAGATAGAAGATGAGGAAAAGAGCAAGCATCACCTGTTCGGTCTGCGACATGTCCGCATCGTTGTCCAGCTCGCCAGCCGGCTGGGTGGTCGACTCGCATTCCTCTGAAAAAATTGAATAACCTTATCAACTAGTAGGAAATATTTTGTAGGAAAGTGTGCCCATATGATGATTCATTTTCTGCCTTGAATAACTACTCAGCGGAGACAGTTTTCAGCGATACATCATGGGAACCTTCAAGAAAAGAGCCTACTCATTCCTAAAGACCAGAAACGCACCTGGAAACGTCCTAGTATTACAATGTCCAAGGGCGGGGGACAAATTCATCGGGTGCTTAATTGTTTCCATCGATAAAAAAGCAGAAGTCTCCATAAGAGGAGTAAAGACAATATAACTACTGTCAACTTTGCCTTGATGCGATATCATTGTTAATCTGTGATAATATCGGTGAAGTTGCTTGGCGGACGAGCATCTGGGCCACATGATGGTAAGCGGTCACCATCACCCATAGACAATGACGTTGAAAGAAATATTTAACTATGCCTTACATCTTCATTGCGCCACCAACCTTGGGAACTAAGATGTTATGTCCCTTGTGCCTGTAGTTACACTGGCTCACTCACTCTTCAAACCAAAACACAACAATACTGCGTACTGTTGTTTGGCGATAGAATAACTGATGAGTGGGTGGTACCTACCCGGGCGGGCTTGCACAAAGCCCTACCACCAAGTAAAGTAACTATTGAAATAAAATTGAAGTTTCTTAAATTATATTTGATCGTTGGCTCTTCATCATCGATTCGATTGAAATAGGCTCTGAACCAAATTGCCGTCAAAATAATTAGCATAAGGCAGGCTAGGTAACCTTCACATCTTAACACAATTAATAAACTTCCTACCAATTTCAACGACAGTTTTTCTACAATCAATCAAATGATCAATCTCATTTGTGTCTTCTTCAACCCACGTGGCGTACGTTGGCGAAATAATCTGTGCCCTGTCGACACAACTAAAAATAGTGAGTTAAAAGCACATCAAATTACCCGATATCTCCTCTTCCGGTATGGCCTTAGCGCGTTTATCAGCAGCCCTGCGCCGAACCAGCTCGGCTATAACGCCGTGCAACTCAGCGAGCCTCGCGTCGTGCGCGCGCGCAGCCGCGGCCGCGCGTTGACGCTCGGAGGCGAGCGCGCGAGCGAGCGCGTCGCGTTCTGCGCGCAGTGTTGCCACATCATCGACTCGGCCGCTGCTCTGGGTTGCTACCTGAAATAAATAGAATTTTCTGTTGGAATTATTTTTATTATTTCGAATAGGAAGGTTGTTAAATTTGCTGTTACTGTGTGAAATAAATAGACGTAGAAGTTTACGGCTCGTCGCCAGTATCATCCGCAGAAGATTGCGAGTTACAGATTACACAATTATTAGAATACGAATTTTCAAAGATAGAAATCCTGCATGATGCACTATAGAAAATACTGTGTGTACTGTGCTCTGTTACAGAGTTTTAGTTTTGTAGAGACTAAGAAACTAAAAAGAAAATTTAAAAAATATTGAAATAATATCGTTTTTCGTCTCCCATTTTTAAATTTGGGCCGAAAACGATTGTTTAAATATTGACAAATATTCAGTGTTTATTCGTTTTTATAAAGCAGAAGAAAAAAATAGATTTTAATTGATATTTTTTTCGTTTTGAAGTTGTATTCTTGACAAATATTGAAAAAAGCTAAAAAACGTGATAACTCGAAAATGGTTCACTTTTAGATTATGCATATGGGGGTTAAAATTATTGCAAATAGTTACCCTATCACCCCCTAGCGGATGTACGTCGAATTACCAATAACCCTGTATATCATGAGTTTTAAACTCATTTTTAAAATGATTATTTATTAATGAAAGTTGAAAAAAATACTTATATTATTCAAAAATCAATAAATACAAATACATTATTTCAAACGTTTGTCACGTGACACAAAACTCTCCTGATTGGCCCGGCTTATGATGAAGTCACTTGCTTGCCTACTATATGTAGCACAGATTAAAATACAGGCGAGTGACGTCACCAAGCCCATTGCAGCGCCATATTGTCCGAGTAGCGTTTTCGCGCGCTATTTGAATATGGATTTTTTTTAAACCTTTACTGGGTTCCTTAACCTCTACTAAATAATATAAAATGGATTTTAGTAGTCATTCAAATCGCCTCTCGCCTAAAGGTCCACTTTGGGCGGGTGGTGACGGCGATCGCACCGTTTCCGACGTCGATTGTAATGCGTCAACGGTCACCGTTTCTGGTAACGCACGATGCATCGGAATTTATAATTGTTCAGTATTTAGAACGCAAAGTGCCGGTGCACTGATTTGGCGATGTATAAAATAGTATGATAATGAATCGTCGTAAATAACGGAAAACTATTATAGGTACCATTGTTTATGGATATACCATCAAGCCGAGATGGCCCAGTGGTTGGAACGCGTACATGTTAACTGATGATAGCGGGTTCGAATCCAGGCATATATTATATGATGTTGTCTTAAATTTTCGCGATTATTACACATTGAAATAAAACTAGTTATAACGGATTTGAATCGCGTATATTATTATTTATATATTTATAAAATAATATTTATTTTGTTCTTCAAATAGACAAATGCCACCTTAGTCTACCCGTGACCACGAACGCTGTAAAGTGCTCGAAACGTCGGGATGTCAAAAATAATTAATATACGATATTCAAATCCGTTATAACTAGTTTTATTTCAATATATTATATGCTTAATTTGTGTTTATAATTCATCTCGTGCTCGGCGGTGAAGGAAAACATCGCGAAACCTGCATGTGTCTAATTTCATTGAAATTCTGCCACATGTGCATTATACCAACTCGCATTGGGAGTGTGGAAGAATATTTCAAACCCTTCTCCTCAAAGGGAGAGGAGGCCTTGGCCCAACAATGGGAAGTTCACAGGCTGTTGCTGTATACCATCGTCATGATTTCATAGTTTGAATTTGTGGTACGCGTACTCCCTAAAAGAATTGGGTTATAAATTTAATTGGGAAAAAAATTACGTTAGTAACTATTTTTGTTGATTTTCCAGGAACTCAATTTTTGGATTATCCCTTACGGTGACGGCCCATTAGTATCTCATTGCTGGACTAAGATTTAAAGGCATTGAAGAGATGGTTCAGAGTTTAATTCCATATGCAGCTCCGATGCGGTTTGGTAGATATATACATAATAACATATAAATAATGCAGTCTAATCTTTCTCGAGCAATTTACCAACAAAGTTGTTACATCTATAATAATAATAAATGATTATTTCATCAATAACCAAGACAGTACAATAACATCACAAAGATTGAACTTCTTTTGAGTACCATGAGCGCCCGTGCCAGAAGAAGTCACTCTTCCTGAACACAACAACAACAAGAACAACAACAACAGCCTGTAAATTCCCACTGCTGGGCTAAAGGCCTCCTCTCCCTTTGAGGAGAAGGTTTGGAACATATTCCACCACGCTGTTCCAATACGGGTTGGTGGAATAGACATGTGGCAGAATTTCTATGAAATTTGTCACATGTAGGTTTCCTTACGATGTTTTCCTTCACCGCTGAGCACGAAATGAATTATAAAGACAAATTAAGCACATGAATCAGCGGTGCTTGCCTGGGTTTGAACCCGCAATCATCGGTTAAGATGCACGCGTTCTAACCACTGGGCCGTCTCGACTTTAAAGTCCTGAACACACTCATACTTTAATTCAAAGTTACAAGAAGAAATGAGCTAATAATTACAAAAAATACTAATGAAAATAGTTAATGGTAGAACGCGCTTGTGTGTGTGCCTCTCTCTGTGTGTGTGTCTAACATCTGTTTCCGTTTTAAAAACTTGCGTCCTAAATACCACATACTAGGGACAAATTTCCCAGAAACATTCCACAAATTCCTTTGGCTAACCTAACCTAACATGTACCTATATATTACTGGCATCAGGAATGAATGAATGAATGATAAACTTCTGCCTCCATGAAACCTCCTTAAAGGATATTAAATACTGGATGATCACATACGTTCACATTATTTATATATCCCTCTATTTTTAGACAAATAACATACTTGCTAGTATGAGTGTAAAGTAATAGCCTGTACATTTCCCACTGCTGAGATAAGGACTCATCTTCCATTAAGGAGAGGGCTTGGAACCACTGGGCCGTCTCAGCTCTTAGGTGATACTCTACACTGCACTACTGAAGAGTGGCGGATTTACAAATCTGCCGCTAGTAGGCTATTCAATTTTCGCCGCCCCCACTTTTTTGCAACATTTATGATTTGTGTTCTATCGTCCTCATTACATCGGTTTTTTCCCGTTATTAGTATGATTATAAACTAGGTGATATTTCTGTCAGTTACTAGATTATTTTTCCAACTCTCTATGTAGTGACGAATATACGGATTACGGACGTAATGTGTATTCATATAATTATAAGTGTTTTTTTTATTTTCTGTAAGATAATAACATATTTGGGCTAAATTTCCGAATCCTCTAAATCTACCGCCCTAGGCTCCAGCCTACTTAGTATATTGGTAAATCCGCCACTGGTTAGTATTACTTCATAGAGTTTAAAATAAATTTAAGTCTCCGCAGAGTCGAGAGGTATTGATTGACCTTGGTCGAGTTTTCGTTTGGATAACTAGCGTCCCGCCCCGACTCCGCACGGGTACCTTTAATTAAAAAAATATTGCTCTTTCTGATATGTTTAATACTTGTCGTTCTATATCAAATCATTAACACAAAAAGCTCAATCTCTACGTAGTATAAAACAAAGTCGCTTTCTTGTCCGTATATCCCTATGCATGCTTAAATCTTTAAAACTACGCAACGGATTTTGATGCGGGTTTTTTTAATGGATAGACCGATTTTAGAAGGTTTTTGTATATAATACATGGACAATATAATTATACAACAGTAGAGAAACAATGATAATTTTAGAAATTCCTTTTTTTTATGGTATAAATTGGCGGACGAGCACATGGGCCACCTGATGGTAAGTCACCATCACCCATAGACAATGACGCTGCAAGAAATATTAACTATTACTTACATCGTCAATGCGCCACCAACCTTGGGAACTAAGATGCTATGCCCCTTGTGCCTGTAGTTACACTGACTCACCCTTCAAACCGGAACACAACAATACTGAGTACTGTTTTTTGGCGGTAGAATAACTGATGAGTGGGTGGTACCTACCCAGACGGTCTTGCACAAAGCCCTACCACCAAGTGAAGTTAGTCAGTAAATTTCCAATGTGATGTCGTAAATTAAAAAAATCTGCAGTATATTTAGTAAAAGCATTGCACCCGTGCGAAGCCGGGGTTAAGTCTCTAGTAAATTATGTATTATATATGTCTATTAGTAAGAAGTGCATGAAAATCAGTTGTTTTCGATTTCAACGCGAACACACAGACAGACAAACTTTGTTTTATAATATGCAGTGAAGACTATCCGATACTTTTTGCTTTGCCATTTAATTAATTGAAATCGCATGTTATAACGACATCGATCATCGTAACAATCCCTAAATGGTTATTTTAATTACTTGTTTATAATTGCGGCTTCTTTGGGGGGGGGGGATGGTATGTAGTTGGACTGGCGAAATGGAAGGAGTCTTTCAAAGCGGACTAGTTGTTCATTTATCAGCTCACCCAACCGAATAATCAGATTTGAAATGTTAGTATAGATTTAAAAGTAATGTAAAGTACCAGCCTGTAAATTTCCCACAGCTGGGCTAAGGCCTCCTCTCCCATTCAGTAGAGGTTTTGGAACATATCCACCTCGCTGTTTCAATGCGGTTTGGTGGAATGCACACGTGGCACAATTTTGATAAAATTAGATATAGTATATATATAGATAGTATAGATTTATCTTTTAAGAATTGAAAACAATATATATATAACAATATATTCCTAAAGTCTGAGGGCCCAGCTCTCCTGTCACCAGAGGCAACAAGACCTGGTGCCATATTAAATACCAAGTTTTGCGTTTAATACACCATATACCCAACAATATCACCAGAAATTGAACCACCACCACAAAATCTTACCGTATGAAAGCCATTCTGCCCTGGAACCGGAGGAGCTGTCACCGGCCGCAAGCTGGAATACCTCCAGGAGGATTCCCTGGATATCTCCTCGTCTCCGACATTTGGACAGCACAGATACCAGCTCCTGCTCCTTCTGACTCCTGTGGCTGTGTCCAACTGGGTTAGCGGCACGCGCCCAACGATCTCCAACTCAGCCAGCAGTGGTTCCTTCTCCTTAGGCTCCGGCATGGGGAAAGTTCCAGCTGTGGAGTACGTCTCTCCAACCTTCACACCGTTCTCTGGCGTAGTGTACTCCGGTGACCACCTATCACGGAGAGGTGGTATCTCCTTGGTGGCGCCATCGTTGATGACCTCATTCGTTTCAGCGTACTCGCTGAGTTCATTCAGATTCTGCTCGTCTTTAGGGCAGCCATCTTGTTCTTGGGCGCCATTTTGTCTCTTGATCTTTTCGAGGTCGGCATAGTAGTATGCAGTCGAGCGGGGCGGTTCGACATTTAACGTACGTGTTCCGGCCATTTTGTTTTTATATCACTACATTATTAATCAACACATTTCCACTGACTGACCGACTTCAATTTGATACCTGATTTGAAGATAATTTTGGAATTGTTCATAAACATTGTTTAGGGGGTGACAATGGTGAAACTTGGTGGTAATGCTTTGTGCAAGTATGTCTTGGCAGGTACCAAAAATTCAAAACACATTGGATGAATGAGGCAGTGTAACTACAGGCACAAGGGACGTAACATCTTAGTTCCCAAAAGTGGTGGCGTATTGGTGATGTAAGGAATGGTAGGTTGGTGGCACATTGGTGACGTAAACGAGTGGTAAATATTTCTCACAGTGTCATTGTCTATGGACGGTGATGTCTTACCATCAGGTGTCCCATTGACATACCTCCATTTAAAATAGAGGAAAGGTTAGTTTAACGTATCACCCCTAAACAACATTTATAAATAAATCAATAAGTTTATACCTGCGATCGATTTGACAATTAAAATCCATACTAATAATATAAATGCGAAAGTAACTATGTCTGTCTCGCTTTCACGACCAAACTACTGAACCGATTTAAATGGAAATTGGTACAGTACGACACGACTCAGATGTAACATCAGCAAAGTTCGTAAAACCAATCACATCCGAATTGAGTATAGTATGACACAAATTAGATGTAGCATCGGAAAATGCAATGGAATGAAAATAAAACTGATTACTGCCGATTTACACAACTAATAGAATTAGCTCCCTATCGCGCCATTCGTCGCTATTCGTCGCTATAGATTCACGCGTCAGAGAAAGCAAGTGCATGTAAATCGACGCGTCAAATTGACGAATATATTTGGTCATATACTATTACAAGTTATTATGTTTATGCAAAGATCATATTCACATGAGAAATAAATATTGATAATTTGGGATAGCGTACTCAATTCGGATGTGATCGGTTTAACGAATTTTGCCGATGCGACATCTAAGTTGTGTCGTACTATACGCCATCCCAAATTATCAATATATATTTCTTATGTGAATATGATCTTTACACAAACGTAGTAACTTGTAATATCATACGACCTAATATATTCGTCAATTTGACGCGTCGATTTGCATGCACTCGCTGTCTCGGGTCGAACTGACGCGGGAATCTAGCGACGAATAGCGTCGAATGGCGCGATAGGGAGCTGTTTCTATTGGTGGTATAAATCGGCAATAATCGCTTTTACGAATTTTGCTGCCGCTACATCTAAGTTGTATCATACTATACTCAAAAAGTCTAGAGCCTGAGAAAGGATATAAGCTACTTTTTAAAAGTCTTATAATGGGTTGAAAAAGGGGATGAAAGGTTGTATGAAAGTATTATTTCAGAACTAGACATATATAACTTATATTTCCATGACACCCATTAAGAAATGTTTTTATGTTGTACGCGAGCAAAGAGCTAGTTTAATTATATCAATAGAGTCTACGAAATTTTAAGTCACCTTATCATTATACATATAAACAGAACCCTTGTCTCATACATACATACATACATAATATACATTAGGTAATGTCTGATACATACATACATAATATACATTAATACTATCTTATAATTTTTGAAAAACAACTTTGTATACGAGCATACGAGCTTATATTAGAACGATTCTCATTAAAAATGATTATCATGGTTTCACTACGAGGTCCCGGGTTCGATTCCCGGCCGATTCGATGTAGAAAAGGTTTATTAGTTTTCTATGTCGTCTTGGGTCTTGGTACACAATCACCCATTGTTTGTGGTGCCGTCGTTTTTACTCACATTGGGATCAGAGTAATGTGCTGATGTTTTCCAAAACTCCATTACATAGGAGGGGGGGAGCAGGTATATTACTACCTTGCTACGGTAGGTACGAAATCTGTTAAAAGCTTAACTCCTCATATTAAGCACCGTTAAATTGAGTTACGGTTTCACGCATCCAGCGCAAGGATAGCGCTTTAAAGCACCACCCGTCTAAACCGTTCTCAAGCTCTCAGCGCCGCCAGGCTGCATATAATGGCGCGATTAATGCACAAACACGTAACTCTTAACTATGTTTAGTTAGGGGCGTGATAGCTCAGTGGTTGAGACGTGTTTATCTCAACTGATCATAGCGGGTTCGATCATCCGAAATTTAATTACAACATTATATATGTAACTCTAAAAATCTAAATATATTTTATTCCATTGGGCTTTCACAAGTACTTTTGAATCGTAATTTTACAATAAGCTTGAATTTACGAAACGGCAAAGTTAAAAATGTCTGCAGCTTTTCGAAATATAGATCCTACCGAGAAAAAAAACTATAAACATTTCTTGGTGGTAGGGCTTTGTGCAAGACCGCCTGGGTTGGTACCGCCCACTCATCAGATATTCTACCGCTAAGCAACAGTACGCAGTATTGTTGTGTTCCGGTTTGAAGGGTGAGTGAGCCAGTGTAACTATAGGCACAAGGGACATAACATCTTAGTTCCCAAGGTTAGATGGCGCAGGGACGATGTAAGGAATAGTTAAAATTTCTTACAGCGTCATTGGGTGATTGTCTATGGGTGATCGTGACCACTTACCATCAGGTGGCCCATATGCTCGTCCACCAACCTATTCCATAAAAAAAACTAAAAAAATAAACGCAGTAGTTACTATTTTGTATCAATTAAAACCCAAGATCAATTTAGTTATGTACAATTATATATGTTTATAATATATCCTATCTGGAAGTTGACAAGTATTAGCTCCACATTTTCATATCACCACTGAACCGATTTTGATGACATTTTGAATGGAGATGGTTTGACTCACGAAAGAGGATAAAGACATTCACCCCTATATTTTAAACTTAGAACATCCCCCCCCCCCAAACTAACGCGTTCGAAAACGAGTTATAAGTACATAATAATAGTTATAGGGTCGCGAATGTATTTTCTTCCTTCTAATTAGTCACGTGCCACGACTAAAGAGGCTTCGACGCGACGACTTAGGCCTTCAGCGCCGTAAATACGAGCAATTAGCCGCAACCGACCGCCGACCGTGGAGCCCCATTCATTATCACACAAACATACTTACATATATACCTATATGTTCGGCTGTTATACAGACGATGAGCTGAGATGGCTCATAGGTTAGAACGCGTGCATCTTAACCGATGATTGCGGGTTCAATCAATCAAGCACCACTATTATATATGTGCTTAATTTGTGTTTATAATTCATCTCGTGCTCAGTGAAGGAAAACATCGTGAGGAAACCTAGCATGTGTCTAATTTCATCGAAATTCTGCGACATGTTCATTCCATTAAACCGCATTGGAAAAGCGTGGTGGAATATGTTCCAAACCCTCTCCTTAATGGAAGAGGAGGCTTTATCCCAGCAGTGGGAAATGTACAGGCTGTTACTTTACTTTACTTTTACAGGTCATTATGGTAAATAAAAGCACATAAGGCTGATAAATTTATCGAATAAAAACAAAATTAAATTATACATATAGACACACAGATGTATATTAATATTATAAATGTGAAAGTAACTTTGTCCGTCTGTCTGTCTGTGGGTGTTTCACGACCGAACCGACGAATCGAATTCGATGAAACTTAAACTCCATGGAAGGACATAGGCTACTTATTTTGCCTGACACATGACAACTAACAACCTAAAAAGCGATTAAAGCCGCAGGCGACTACTAATAATATTATCGGCAAAATAAACACGTTCTCTTTCCATAAAATACGTTTTGTAACCTTTTCTATTCTCGCTAGACGCTGTCAGTCATTTTGGTGACGTCATATTGGTAGAAACAACAATTGTGTATGACCAGCGCTCACTCAACATTAACACAGCTTACAGTAACAGTTTTTGCCAATATGACGTCACACCATAGTGGCTCCTGTTTCAGGCCACTTATATACACACTAATGATACACAATAATGTGACTTAATAACTCAAAATCAAAATAATTAAGTTTATTTCTACATTTCTTTTTATAAATAATAAATATTGGACAACATTACACACTTTACTCTGATCCCAATGTGAGTAACTAAAGCACTTGTGTTGTGGAAGTTCAGAAGTAACGACGCTACTACAAACACGCAGACCGAGACAACATAGAAAACTAACGAACTTTTTCTACATCGACTCGGGAATCGAACTCGAAACGTCGGAGTGGCGTACCCATGAAAACCGTACACAGTGTGAGTAGGGGAGTCGTCAAAAAAATATTCGACTGAAAAATCCAATCCACCGTGTGTCACGGACTTCAAACCGGTTTAATTCTTTAGAAAGTTGTAGACGTCACGCTGTGACGTCACGAGGGTTACTCGAATGCGGGATCCTGGGACAACTCAAAGGCACCAACCCTTTCATCGCTCCGAGCGCGCACGTGGAGTGCCTTTGAAAGCGTCACAAAACGTTTAACGAACACCAAACATACACACGTTAATGCATGTGAACTTAGACGCGGCTCGAGTCACAGGCGACAGCGATTTCATAAGCGGACTTTAAAAATTTAACTCATTTTGTGATAAATACATTTGTAAAGAAGGAATGTAGAAAAACATGTAATTAACACTTGTTGACTTCCAGGCAGGATATATTACACACATAACAACAACACAACAACAGCCTGTAAATTCCCACTGCTGGGCTAAAGGCCTCCTCTCCCTTTGAGGAGAAGGTTTGGAACATATTCCACCACGCATTTCCAATGCGGGTTGGTGGAATACTCATGTGGCACCATTTCTATAAAATTTGTCACATGCAGGTTGCCTCACGATGTTATCCTTCACCGCTGAGCACGAGATGAATTATAAAGACAAATTAAGCACGTGAATCAGCGGTGCTTGCTTGGGTTTGAACCCGCAATCATCGGTTAAGATGCACGCGTTTTAACCACTAGGCCATCTCGACTTACACACATAATTGTATTTAACTAACATGACTGTACTTTTAAATGTTATAAAAGTGTAACTAACTGAGTTTCTTGCCGGTTCTCGTTAGAATCTATTGTCCGAACCGACGGTAGCTTCACTTAAAATAGTCTTTAAATGACGATTCAGAAGCGCATGTATAAGAAAACTTGTATAAACTATATTTTGATTTTGTAATTTAATTTTAAAGATCTGAGCACTCAGGGACAAACAGCGGGAAGCGACTTTGTTTTATACTATGTGTATATTAAAATCACTACATAGTACAAAACAAAGTCGCTTACTCTATCCCTATATCCCTATGCTTAAATCTTTGAAACTACGCAACGCATTATGATGCGGTTTTTCTTTACCGATATAGTGATTCCAGAAGAAGGTTTTTATATTATAATACATGGATAATTTAGTTAAGAAACACTGATTGTTTTGAAGTTTCTACTATGATGTCACATTATTGCACCAGTGTGATGGCGGGGAGGGTCGCTAGTAGATAAATAAAACCTAACCTAACCTAATACAGGCGCAGTACTTTTGCTACAATGGCGTTAACACTTTAGTACCAAAATGACCTTAATTATTGGCAAACAGGTGCAGGAAAATCAATGGATAAATGATACGGACGATCAATGAAACTTTACTTCTATACTTACATTACAAATGAGAAAGTAAATCTGCCTCACTTTTAACGCTATACTGAACAGATTTTGATAACATTTGGTAAAGTAAGCTTGAGCACCAGGGACTGGCTTGGGCTTTTTTAATCACCCTTTTGGGGTCAATTTTGGAATGAAGGATTGTATGCAAATTCATCAGTTTTTGAAGATGACAATAGGCTTTAAACATTTTAATCGTGACAAATAAACCGCCCCTAAATAGTCGGGTTTATGATGACGTCACTTGCTCGTAAACCTCGTTTGCACAATGCATGTGGATTATATGTGCCACAGAATACAATACAGGCAAGTGACGTCACCGACCCCATTGTAGCGCCATATTGTCAAAGTACCGTTGTATTTTTCTGTAAACATTTAAAGCTATTATTGGGTTCCTTAACCTGTACTAAATAATAGAAAATGTATTTTAAAAACCAGTCAACTAGCCTATTAATATATGTATATAATATTGAAAAAAATTACAAAATTCTATAGATCTTCTTCTTCTTCTTCTATTCTCATGTCAAACCGATCAACTACCCAGGCCAAAGATGTACAGTCCATCATAATCCGACAGGGTCAGAAAGAATTCACGAGACCTTTACATATACTCCGAGGCACGGGAGTATACAACTTCCAAACTTTCGGCTGTTATTGACTTTCCTACGGGCAAACCCAAATGTTTGAAAGATCCGCTTTGGGATTTGAACTCGGAGTCTCGGCAACTGTGGATATCAAGCCACTCCACTAACTAAGCAGTCAAAAATACTATAAGGTATGATGCTAATAACAGATTACATAAATTGACCACCTTGGGAATATGAAATTAAAATCTCCAAGATATTTCAAATAACGAAAATATATTTTGGGCTATTTTACGAAAACAATTATTGTAACAAGACAATAAAAATCCCGCTGAGTTTCTTTCGCCGGTTTTTCTCAGGTCCGAAGTGTCATTTCCAAAATGGCCGTAGATTATTGATAACTAGCTACCCGCCCCGACTTCGCACGAGTGCAACGCTGGTTCTAAATATACTACAGAATATTTTCCCTAAGAGATAGACATATATACCATCCCGGACTTTTTGAAGACCTTTTTTAGGTGTTCAATACTATAATACATTATTTTGAAATATCTCTTAGGATTCAGCCAGAATCTACGACATCATATTGGAAACTTCTAAGATTATCAGTTTCCTTACTACATTGTCCATGTATCATAGAAACCTTTCTCTCGAATCAATCTATCAATTAAAAGAGCCGCATCATCATCAAGCATCATCAGCAAGTATAATTTTTTTCTGTGGCTTTTATTTGCGCCAAAAATGCACGGATTACTTCGCCAATGTCACGTGCGATGGAGAAGACACGATGGAGATTGATCGGTTCGGTCGAGATTACATGCTCAAATTAAATTTAAAGGCAAAATAGCACTAGACGAATTGGAGACCCATAACCTAAAACAACACAACAATAATAATTACATAAAAAATAAAGCAACTACTATTAAAATGCATAGCAACAATCACGAAATAATTTACAGCTTGATCTTATTACGTTCAATATATTTACATAGAATATTTACAAAATGGACTAAACACAAACCAAAGCAAGTATGATGCTTCTACAAAGATTTTTTTTTTGTCTTTGATTGAGAGATGATATGGTGCTGTTGTTTCAAGCGGACGAAGACACGGTATCAACTAGTTTATTTACGGAAAGCTGATGAGAAACTTTTTGGTCCGACTTCCAATCCTACGATAGACAAAGCCATTGTATACATTTCAATGGAAAAGTTATCCAAAGTCACCATAATCAACGTGCTCCAATAAATCTATTGGCATTTTTATCGGGCTGGATTTAGGGGGATGGCAACCAGGGAAACCGCGATGGGGCCTCCACGTGAGAGAGTCATCACAACAGATTTTGACGAGATGAATATAGTCAATCTAGCGTCCCGCTTCGGTTTCGCGAATCTAAAACTGATAGTGTTTCTTTACTATGTTGTACATGTATCATAAATACAAGGTTATTGGTAACTCGACGTACATCCGCTGGGAGGCGATAGGGGTGACTATTTGCAATAATTTTAACCCCCATGTGCATAATCCAAAAGTTACCAATAACCCTGTATAAAGATTCCTCTTGAATCAATCTATCTATTAAAAAAATCGCAACAACAGACGTATCGTAATTTCAAAGATATAAGCATACAACAGAGGAAGGTTTGTGTACATAATACACGGACAATATAGTAAAGAAACGCTGCTAATTTTAGAATATCTAATATGATTTCGTAAATGAACAAATTCTGTAGAATATTTAGTAACAGTATTGCACCCGTGCGAAGCCGGGGCGGGTCACTACTTCCCAATATATATTTTTTCGAAAGTATCTATATAAATAGATAAATAAATATGAGACAACATAACATACATTAATCTGATCCCAATGTAAGTAGCTAAAGCATTTGTGTTGTGGAAAATCAGAAGCAACGACGGTACAAACACCGAGACCCGAGACGACATAGAAAACTAATGATAATCTACATCGACATGGCCTGGAATCGAAACGGGGACCTCGAAGTGGGGTACCCATGAAAACCGGTGTAGACGCCACTCGACCACGGAGGTCGTCCACATAAATAAGGCATATTACTCAATACAAGATATGTATGGACTTATTCGTTGATTTATTTACAAAAATTTAATTGTATTCTATTATACTATGTAACTAAGTTTCAAGAATCTACTTTACGAACCGGAAGTAGCTTTACATGTAACTCAACACTGCAACGTGACAATTCAAAGCTGCTTTCGTAAGCCTTAAAAAAAAGTAAAGTAACAGCCTGTAAATTACCCACTGCTGGGCTAAAGCCTCCTCTTCCATTAAGGAGAGGATATGGAACATAGTTTGTGGAATGCAGATGTGAAAGAATTCCGATGAAATTAGACACATGGAGGTTTCTTCACGATGTTTTCCTTCACCGCCAAGCACGAGATGAATTATAAACACAAATTAAGCACATATATATGGTGGTGCTTGCCTGGTTTCGAACCCGAAATCATCTATTAAGATGCACGCGTTCAAACCACTGGGCCATCTTAGCTCTTCATAGGCCTTGAATAAACAATATTTTGATTTAGTTGATATTTTACAATATTCTACAATAAAAATCAGCAGACATTTTCAACCGACTTCCAAAAGGAGGAGGTTATCAATTCGTCTGTATTTTTTTTTTTTTTTTTTTTTTTTTTTTTTTTTTTTTTTTTTTTTTTTTTTTTATGTTTGTTACCTCATAACTTTTCACAGGGTGGACCGATTTTGATAATTTTTTTTTTGTTTGAAAGGTAGTGCTTCCCGTGGGGTCCCATTTTTTTTATTTTTTTTTCCGATGATGGTATCCATGTGAAAACGACATAAGTCTTAAATTTGCATTATGTATATGCGCGACAAATAGGTGAATAACTGAAAATCACGTTAACCAATTTTGATAATTCTTTTTTTACTATAAAATATATACTTCAAGGGTAATTTGATGAAAGTTTGGTAAGGTTCTGAGCACAGGATCCATGACAAAGTAACGGAACGGAAGCGAACGGAACAATTCTGAGGAGCACGTTAGCGATACTCGGTCGAATCTTTTATTTATAGGTTATTTGGATATTTGAGTCACCTTCCGTAATGTGGTTATGTTTATGTAATTATCATAGTCGAATATTATAATCAACTAGCTACCCACCCCGGCTTCGCACGGGTGCAATACTGATACTAAATATACTACAGAATTTGTTTATATACGACATCACATCGCAAACTTCTAAAATTATCAGTGTTTCTTTACTATATTGTTCATGTATTATATACACAAACCTTCCCCTTGAATCACACTATCTTTTAAAAAAAACCGCATCAAAATCCGTTGCGTAGATTTAAAGATATAGGGACAGAGAAAGCGACTTTATTTTATACTATGTAGTGATGGAACTCCTATACGGCTCGCAGTTAGGGTGCGATATGGGGCAGAATTTCTTACTATATTTAATCAAATTTTGTGCATGTGATGTGATGTCATATGATGTACGAAATATAGTTGGTCTTTTTCAAAGTTTTTTTGCTGAGTTCGATTACAGCTCTTTCGAGGGATCCTTGTAGTTTACGCCGCGAGACGTATTAAATCCGCATTTTCGAAAGTCTATTTTTGCTTTATTCGCAAGTTTCCTTTGAAATTGTCCTCGAAGTAGTTTCTGACTCATATAAACGGAACGCTTAATCTATCCATATTAAAAAAAATAGTTAGTCAACATCAGCTTCACTTAAAATCAAAAAATAAATAAAATTTTAACAAAAAGAAAAACCGACTTCAAACAAAACACTATTTTAAAACAAATGAATATGCACGAAAAAGTAATAAAAATAATTGTGTATTCAACATATTTTTTAGAGTCTTCCTAAGTTAAATGAAATGAAAAATATTAGACTACTTAAAAGTCGATTAACGATTATATCATGTAGTTATAATTATTGTTATATTTGGAGTCGGTGTCAGCCAATAAAACCCTACAGTATATCTATCAAAAAACAATACGAGAATACTTTAACAAATATGTTTTTTACAAATTACCTTTCACACAATAATATACTGGATCAATCAAGGGGCTCGTATCGCTTCTTTCTTTTGATTGTTGGGACAAGGGCACCGTGGCTGACACCGGCTCCAAATATACCAATAACTATAACTACATGATATAATCGTTAATCGACTTTTAAGTAGTCTAATATTTTTCATTTCATTTAACTTAGGAAGACTCTAAAAAATATGTTGAATACACAATTATTTTTATTACTTTTTCGTGCATATTCATTTGTTTTAAAATAGTGTTTTGTTTGAAGTCGGTTTTTCTTTTTGTTAAAATTTTATTTATTAACTCTGCCGTTTCGTAAATTCAAATCGTTTATAAAAAAATACATGGTCAAAAAGGCATATTATTCGATACAAGATTCTGTGGATGATAAAAAAGCGTGGAATCAATACCTGTTGACTTCCAGGCAGGATACATTACATACATACATTGTATTTAACTAATACGATTGTATTATTTAAATGTTGAAAAAGATTAACTACTGAGTTTATTGCCGGTACTTCTCGGTAGAATCTACTTTCCGAACCGGTGGTAGCTTCACTTAATTGTTAAACGACGATTCGAAAGTGCTTGTAAAAGCTCACTCGAATAAAGTTTATTTCGATTTTGATTCAATTCGTTTAGTGCAATTTTATACTAAATATAAGATAGGGGAGTTTAAAAGATAAACAGATCTTCGTAATATTACTTGGTGGTAGGGCTTTGTGCAAGCCCGTCTGGGTAGGTACCACCCACTCATCAGTTATTCTACCGCCAAATAACAGTACTCAGTATTGTTGTGTTCCGGTTTGAAGGGTGAGTGAGCCAGTGTAACTGCAGGCACAATGGACGTAACATCTTAGTTCCCAAGGTTGGTGGCGCATTGACGATGTAAGGAATAGTTAATATTTCTTACAGCGTCATTGTCTATGGTATGATGGTGACCACTTACCATCAGGTGGCCCATATGTTCGTCCGCCAACCAATAACATAAAAAAAAATATCATTCAAGAGACGACTAAGATTTCCCAAAGAGGACGTATCGTTACCAAAATCAGAATTTCAGCGTGACAAGCAAGGAAAATTTACAACAGCAAGTTAACCCGTTAGCCGCTCCTCGAGGAGTCCCCAGTGTGAAAAATCCTCGACTTCCCGAAGCGTTGCTGCTAATGCTCGTAACGTAAAGTTCACAGTACTGTCGAGGACCACACTACACGCTGCATGCAGTAACTTCGCTGCAAGTTATAGGAGGTAGCGTTTTTATAATAATTTATAAGACCTATAGTACGACCCCACTTACTCGTACATGTAAGATCGGCAAATATTGTAAAACCGATCATATCCGAATTGAGTACGCCATCCCAAATTATCAATATCTATTTCTTATTTGAATGTGATCTTTACCCAAACGTAGTAACTTGTAATATCATACGACCAATATATTCGTCAATTTGACGCGTCGATTTACACGCACTCGGGTCGAACTGACGCGGGAATCTATAGCGACGAATAGCGTCGAATGGCGCGATAGGGCGCTGTTTCTATCGGTTGTGAATCGGCTTAATCGGTTTTATTGAATTTGCCAATGCTATATCTAAGTTGTGTCGTACTATAAGTTGTTGTTGTTGGATTTGCAAATGACCCATGCCATTGTGATTGTGAAAAACTAGCAGTGCAAACTAGTTAGTGTTACAGCCGAAGTTGCTCCTTAATACAACAGCTTTCTGTGAGTAACATTTCCGGTGAATATGGTCCAACCGTTGCAGTAGGCGGAACAAACAGAAAGACAGACAAAAAATATGATAGACAAACTTTACAAAGATACACTCAATCCTATCCTACTAATATTATAAATGCGCAAAATTTGTGAGGATGGGTGTACGTTTATTCCATTTTAGTTTATTAGTTTTCTAAATCGTCTCTGGTCTGGGAGTTTGTACCGTCGTTACTTCTGATTTTCCACAACACAAGTGCTTCAGCTACATTGGGGTCAGAGTAATGTATGTGGTGTTGTCCAATATTAATTTAAATACAAAAGAATCTATCACAGCACTTTTCCACTTAGTCCACGCGACACAGTCGAGTCGACAGTCTGACCCAGGCAGAATTCGACAGATGCATCTCGCCTACATAATTGAGACCGGAGCATTAGTGCCAAGTTGTTCTAAAATTCTCTTTTATGGCCTTTATTTGGCAAATGTCGTGACGCTCTCTTGACCTACATTTACGTCGCGTTTAAGACAAGCTCAAGTTCGACTTAGTAAAATATATTGTAGATTATTAAAATAAATATATAAATAAATAAATAAATATGAGACAACATCACATACATTACTCTGATCCCAATGTAAGTAGCTAAAGCACTTGTGTTATGGAAAATCAGAAGTAACGACGGTACCACAAACACCCAGACCCAAGACAGCATAGAAAACCAATGGTAATCTACATCGACTCGGCCGGGAATCGAACCCGGGACCTCAGAGTGGCATACCCATGAAAACCGGTGTATACACCACTCGACCACGGAGGGCGTCAATTTTTAAATAATTGTATTTAACTAACATGACTTTGTATTTTTAAATGTTGAAAAAGAGTAACTACTGTGTTTCTTGCCGGTTATTCTCGGTAGAATCTACTTTCCGAACCGGTGTTAGCTTCACTTAATTGTAAAATGACGTTTCAAAAGTGCTTGTAAAAGCCTACTTGAATAAAGTTTATTTGATTTGATTTGACTTAATCCGGCCCTGGGTGAAAGTCATTCTGAGCTGTTTTGTGTATGCTATATATACATAGATTTGTAATTAACTGTCCTTTAGTGCAGACTATAACGCAATTTCCGATCCACGTGCCCTATCGAGGAACTAATGGCTAGACTCGTGGAAAGGTCAAAACTCAATCACGGGCGGAGAAAAATTCAATTAAGCACTGGAGGCATTAGACATTTGTATTAGCACTAGCTACCCGCCCCGGCTTCGCACGCAAAGCTCGTACTACATATACTACAGAATGTCTATAAATTGTATTTATTTACATCACAATAGAAAACTTATCAAATTATAGGGTTTTCTGGAAGGCAGTCTGGGTAGGTACCATCCACTCATCAGATATTCTACCGCCAAATAGCAGCACTCAGTATTGTTGTGTTCCGGTTTGAAGGGTAAGTGAGCCAGTGTAACTACAGGCACAAGGGGCGTAACATCTCAGTTCCCAAGGTCGGTGGCACATTGACGATGTAAGGAATAGTTAATGTTTCCTACAGCTCCATTGTCTATAGTCGATGGTGACCACTTACCATCAGGTGGCTCATATGCTCGTACAATAACAATACTGAGTACTGTTGTTTAGCGGTGGAATATCTGATGAGTAGGTGGTACCTACCCAGGCGGGCTTGCACAAAGCCCTACCACCAATTATATCGCGTGAAATCGCTGTCACACGTTATTTATTTAACTTTTCCCGTATTATGATTAGATATAACAAATATACAGACGTCTGTGTACACGCCATATTGCATCTTTGACCTTCATTCGACGCTCTGATCGATAGGCTTATTACCTAATCAGTACGTAATAAAAATGAAACCGTGGAGTGATGCCGTAATACAAAGAGGTATTTTTAAAAGCATCTGTACTTAGAAAAAGGGATCTATAATATTTTCTATACATATGATAAAATTGGAGTGTCTGTTTGTAATATTTAAACAGCCCTTTTTTACACAATGCATATGCGTACACGGTACATATACCAAAATAACATTTTTCACAATTTTTGTCTTTCGTCCGGCTAATCTCTAGAACGACTAGACCGATTTTGATTAACTGAAAGAGTAACTACGTTGTTCCTTGACGGTACTTCTCGGTAGAATCTACATTCCGAACCGGTGGTAGCTTCACTTAATTGTTAATTGACGATTCAAAAGTGCTTGTAAAAGCCTACTTGAATAAAGTATAATTTGATTTGATTAATTACACAGCTAAAGCTTCTTCATTAATCACTTCATACATTAATAAAAGCCACATCAAAATCGTTTCAGTAATAACTTATCGCGTTAAAATAGACAGATGGGGGACACTTTGTTTTATTATACGTAGTGATATATTATATCTTTCAACAAAATCTGCCACAGATAACTAATAATAACTCATAGAAAACCTACAAGTCTAGAATAACGACCTCAGACCACAGACAGATAGAATTACATTGTTTTTTTTTACACGTCTGTGCAAGGATTGTAAAGTATACAGCCTAACAGATTATACTTTACATTGAACAGTTTAGTAATAAAAAAAAAATTAACTAAAATAAAAACAGACTTCAAACAAAACACTATCTTAAAACAAATAAATATGCACTAAAAAGTAATAAAAATAATTGCTTATTCAACTTATTTTAGAGTCCTCCTAAGTAAAGTGTATTGAAAAATATTAGACTACTTAAAAGTCGCTTTACGATTATGTAACGTAGTTATAGTTATTGTTATATTTGGAGCCGGTGTCAGCCGTCCACCTAGTAAAAACTTATGAGGAGAAAAGAACAAAGATAAAAAAAAATAACAAAGAAAAATACAGACGAATTGATAACATCCTCCTTTTTTAAGTCGGTTGAAAACATCCATATTAGGTAAAGGTATATTATTAAATACAAGCTTATATAGACCAAAAAAAAACATAGAATTAATACCTGTTGACTTTTAAGCAGGATATATTACATCCATATGTAATTGTATTTAACTAACATGACTGTATTTTTAAATGTCGAAAAAGACTAACTACTGAGTTTTTTACCGGTTTACAATCCGAACCGGTGGTAGCTTTACTTAATTGTAAAATGACGATTCAATCGTGCTTGTGAAAGCCTACTTGAATAAAGTATATTTTGATTTTGGTCAGCAATCAAAAAGATAAGGGCCAGTAATATACCAATTGTGTATTCATTATAATAAATAATAGTTCATATATGTGTACATAGACATACACACACTATCACACACGCGCACACACACACACGCGCACACACACACACACACACGCACACCACCGCAAACATACAAAAATCAAAACTCAAATTCAGAATATCGACCATCATACAAAATTTGAAATTCGAATCGCCTCTGATTGGTTGACACACGGACAATACAAAGCACAAACTCATTATATACTATGTGCAATACATACATATATGTATTCCACATCCTGTCCACACCCCACCCTCAACTCATTGATGTCAATACAATTGAATAGAATTCTGCGTGAGTCATGAGTTATTAACTTAATTTGAACTTATATGCAACTTGAAACTAAATACTTTTCTTAACATATCGCTTAGTAACATTCTGTAAATAACCTTTTGAGGAAGAGCCGTTCTTGCCTGGTTTAGAAAAATATGTATATATATATGTGTAACTTGAATTTACTTAAGTTTATACAGTAAGTAAAACATATACAAAATTTACTTGGTGGTAGGGCTTTGTGCAAGCCCGTCTGGGTAGGTACCACCCATTCATCAGTTATTCTAACGTCAAACAACAGTACTCAGTATTGTTGTGTTCCGGTTTGAAGGGTGAGTGAGCCAGTGTAACTGCAGGCAAAAGGGACATAATATATTAGTTCCCAAGGTTGGTGGCACATTGCACATTTCATTATAAACAGCAGATAACCAATACCCCTACAAAGAATTTTAAGGGTGGTAGCTTCACTTAATATATGTAGTTAATTAAATGGTGAGCCTTATCAGCACAATATCGTACATAACAAATCAAGACTGCGTTGATTGATCATAATTTTAACAACTAATTATTACCCTGTAACAGATTTATATTGTAAATGCAAATTCATAAGCGTTAATGGCAAAATGTCTCAAGATCGTTCCTGAAACCTTATCATAGTCCCAACTGCTAACAACAGCAATAAGCTTTTTGGAAGGTCCTTAATTTATTTACAATACTATCAATCTTTATTTAAAAAATAAGTATTGCTCTTTAGAATCCTTATTGAGGAAGGCAATTTCGTTGAGTCTATATATTTGAATAGCCTGAGCGTCTCTAATTATTTCACGCTGAATGTACTTTAGGAAGCTGTTGAGAATTTCAACTGCTCGTCCATTATTTACCCATAACATTCACCAATATGGAAACCATGATCTCTATCATGTTACAACTTTTGTGCGTGTATACCGACAGCCTCACTGGCTTAGAGGCTAGATATATGTCACAGATACCGAGATCAAATCTCTGTTCGGACCGATACAATGTTATTAGGTGTTTCAGTAACAACCCAGAGTCTGGAATTGTGTATACACCCTAGTCTGGGACTGACCATAGTCATTAGTCCTGCAACTGCTGTATTTCCAGTCGGATCAGACTTGCTGTCACATAGAAATATAACAGTGAGATAAATTGCACCTATTTAAGCACAGAATCGTTCACTGTAGTTCCTTCGTACTTGGCTGGTCCCCCTCAATCAAGATTGGTTTGGACAACATAAACATCTTACATCCTAGTAACTCTACACTAGACACACAAGTTAGTTCTTAATAAAGCCCTTAAGACAGCAAAATCTATACATATAATATAAATTGGAGTGTCTGTTTGTAATATTAAAATAGCTCTTTTTTTACTCAATGCATATGTATGTATACACGGTACATATACCAAAATAACATTTGTTACAATTTTTGTCTCTCTGTCTGGACTGATTTTGACGAGACATGATACAACATCACATACATTACTCTGATCCCAATGTAAGTAGCTAAAGCACTTGTGTTATGGAAAATCAGAAGTAACAATGGTACAAACACCCAGACCCAAGACAAGATAGAAAACTAATTATAATCTACATCGGCTCATCCGGGAATCGAACCCAGGACCTCGGAGTGGCCCATGAAAACCGGTGTACACACCACTTGACCACGGTCGTCATCGTCACATTCACTGGCAGATAACTGATATAATAGGGAGTAACTTAGGCTACAATTTTCTTTTTTGTTAAATTCAAACGCGTACAAGGTCGCGGGTACAGCTTGTATGCAATACTGTACTGCATTATGCACAAAATGACCTGATTCTTTAAATTGAATCTTATTATTCTTTATAAGACATTGTTAGTAATCCCTATCATACAGTTCAGACCAATTAAATTCGTCATTATTTAATCAAATGTATTGAGATGATCCCACAGATAAAAACTACTCTTAATGTTCAAGAAAAAAAATAACGCTACTATTTTGAAATTTGAATTCCTTTATTACGTTATATCGTTAATAAATCCACGTCGAATCGTTAATTGCAATTTTATGTTGATTGTGAAATGATTGGAGCTAAGATGCATTTTTTATTTGCCTCGTCGACTAAGAAAAGCATCCGGTTTCCTTATGAGTATATAAATAATGTTTCAACAATAAACACTGTTATTGTCAGTGGAAGATCTCTTAAGACGATTAAACTTTCACTACGATAACTGATTTACGGATCGCGTTTAGAAAATATTTCACATATAGTTTCAGTAGTTAATAATAAATGTCTTAATTTAATTAATTTATATAAAACGTAATTCAATTTGCTGAATAAACGTCAAATATCCCACAGATTTCATCAAAAACCGATCGCAGTTAAACTTACTGGTCTAACCTTTCTCCGATCACAGAATCAGAAACAAATTCGGACTCCGAAAAAAAAAAAATAAACACAGTGACGTCACTAATTCACTCAAGTAGGTCGTTGCAGCAAGAAGTTCGTATATGGAACACGGTACGAACTTTTTCACTCACAGATAACACGACACAGCACAGCGAGGAGGTTTTACATTAATATTAGAAAGTTTATTGAATGTATTAAACGGCGATATCGACAGTTGTGTGCGCGTTTATTTATATTTTATGTGACGTTTCAGTCAGCGACTGCGCCGGACGTCGCGCGCCGCGGAATGCCGAATGGCGCAGTTTCGCTGTGTTGCCAGGTAATTTTCTCAACTTGCACATTATAAAAAAAAAATACGTTCTGCTTATGAGAGTTTAATTTTTACATAATTCTGTCGTATTTGTTAGTATAGTAGACACAATTTTATCAATAAACTAAACTGTAAAAAATGTGATATTAAAAAATATTAAAAAAATATTGGCTATTACCTAGTACCTGGGCAAAGTTAAAAATAATGGAAAGACTTGATCGGTCTTATTTAGCTTTTCGCGGATAAATAGAATAATAAAACAAAATTCCCATAACTGAATAAACAGTAATATTATAAAGCCAAATTTGTCTTACTTGCAACCTCCATTTCACCTTCCATGACTGATATATGTTTGTAAATCTTAAAATAGTTAAAACAATATCTATTTGCTTTCA
The DNA here is from genome assembly GCF_905220365.1 of Vanessa cardui. Taxonomy (NCBI): domain Eukaryota; kingdom Metazoa; phylum Arthropoda; class Insecta; order Lepidoptera; family Nymphalidae; genus Vanessa; species Vanessa cardui. The sequence goes on from NC_061152.1 coordinate 252,251, forward strand.
GAGAATTAATTTAATTATTAACCGTAAATCGGGTACATTTTATACGATGGCAACATTCATTAATGTCATCTTACCTTGCTTTTATATTCAGGGTGCAACTAAGGTTTTTGAACTCGTGTGAAACTCGCCCGAAATATAACTGTTAATGTGTTACAAAAAAAATGATTTAAGTTCAGTATGGCGTTTTTCATAACGATATATTAAAGAGTTAGATTGGCATTTGTCAATTATAATACAATTAAACGTATAGGACATCGAATTTGAGTTGTACAAAGCTTAAACTTATATAACTTTTTTTTCAACCTATTTTACCCCTGTTGTTTTACTGTTAGCGAATGTCTATAAAGAACCTAACTGCCTTTCAAATTTGTAGGTGTTATAGCTTCTGGGATTTCATTGACTTAATTTAATTAATTTAGATATGCCTGTATGTATACGCAGGGGCGGATTTACAAATCTGCCGCTAGTGGGCTAGTAGGCTTAAATTTTTTCCACCTCTACTTTTTTTTGCAACATTTATGATTTGTGTTCTATCGTCCTCATTACATCAGTTTTCCCGTTATTAGTATGATTATAAACTAGGTGATATTTCTGTCAGTCACTAGATTATTTTTCCAACACGCTATGTAGTGACGAGTATACGGATTACGGACGTAATGTGTATACATAATTCTAAGTTTTTAATTTCTGCAAGATAATAACAAATTTGGGCTAAATTAAATCTCTAAATCTGTCGCGCTAGGCTCCAGCCTACTTAGCCTATTGGTAAATCCGCCACTGCATGTAGGTAATAGCTTAACTGCAAATATATTACATATATACAAAAAAACACAATCACATTGCGCTAACAAAATTTCAGGAGATACATCAAGCCATCAACAGCCATACATCAACCAGACTCACACTAATTAGCTGTTAGAGTTATTATTTTTTTACACATTGTTTAACTATAATTAATTGGCTATTTTCAGAATATGTTGTAATGTAATATTTTAATTTTTAACGATTAATGCTGGCCGATTGTCTGTTACTGGCCGGTAAGGAAAACAAATGTCATAAGAATCGAATGCCGCCAATGTTTGGATATAATATGGATCAATTCTTGAATAATGAAAAGGATAGCCTAGATTTAAAACATAAAATACCTAGATGTATAATTTGAAACACTGATTAATGTGAAACCAACGTTAACAAAATACGGACGAATTGATAACCTCCTCCTTTTTGAAGTCGGTTGAAAATAAATCTGAATTCAAGAAGAATATTGTTTCAAAATAAATTTGATTTAAAGAATAATATTGTTTGTTTATAACCCATGACCGTCCCAAGACTAGTCTATGGCCTAACCAAAAATCAAAAAACCAAAAATCAAAATAAACTTTATTCAAGTAGGCTTTTATAAGCACTTTTGAATCGTTATTTTACAATTAAGTGAAGCTACCACCGGTTCGGAAAGTAGATTCTACCGAAAAGATTCTACTCTACGTCTACACTAACTTGTATCTTTGGTATTGCGGTCTTATACGCTAATCATATCGAGTTGATGTCACAAGTTGTAGCGAGTATACTCGTATTGCGAGTTCGACACATAGTACGAACTCACTTAACAGGGCTGCCTACGCACCGAGTTTTTGAATAAATCATTATTATGAAGTAAGGTACAAAATTTTCTAAGACATTTTTATACAAAATTCTATCCTATAATTAATATTATAGAGTTGAAAGAGATCGCTGCGTGGTTAGAACGCGTGCTTCTTAACCGATGATTGCGGGTTCAAACCCAGGCAGGCACCGCTGATTCATGTGCTTAATTTGACTTTATAATTTGAATTCATCTCGTGCTCAGCGGTGAAGGAAACCATCGTGAGGAAGCCTGCATGTGTCTAATTTTATCGGAATTGGCCACATGCGCATTCCACCAACCCTCATTGGAATATGTTCCAAACCCTCTCCTTAATGGAAGAGGAGGCCTTATCCCAGCAGTGGGAAATTTACGGGCTGTTACTTTACTCTACTTTACTAACATTATAAATATGAATGTTTATTAATTACATATCTGATCATTAAGTATAGTAGAAAAGACTTATGATACCTTACAACTGCCTCCAACCTTTCACTCGTGTACTAAGGCAAACAATATATATCTTTCTATTTTTTTAATGCCATAGGTTAGTGCAACGTATGGTGGGCCACCAGATGGTAAGTGGTCACCATCGCTCATAGAAAAAACTGTAATAAATAATACTTGTTTCCTGCCTGGAAGTCAGCAAGTATTAGTTCCATGCTTTTGTATCGTCTGTATAATCTTGTATCGAATAAAATGCCTTCTTTACTAATGTATTTATTACAAATGATTCGAAATTACGAAACGGCAAAGTTACTATATACATATAATCAAATTTGAGTGTCTGTTTGTATTATTAAAACAGCTCTTTTTACTCAACGCATATGTATACACGGTACATATACCAAAATATAATTTATTACAATATTTGTCTGTCTGTCTGTTTGTTCCGGCTAATCTCTGGAACGGCTGGACCGATTTTGACGGGACTTTCACTGGCAGATAACCGATATAATAAGGAGTAACTTAGGTTATAATAATATATATTTTTTGTTATATTCAAACGCGTACAAGGTCACTGGCACAGCTAGTTATTTATAACACCTAATCATAATTTTAAACTACAGATAAACAATTAAATATAAAACGACAACGCAGTACAACCCTACAAAGAGAAAACTGGCCACACCATATACGAAAATAAACCAAAATGGCGGACGAGCGCCGAGAAAAAAATCACTTCCGCGCCATTATTGATGCCGCCATTAATCAAACGGACAAATGATGAAACTTTTAATTGCTTATAATTAAAATAAACACAAACCGGTGTAAATATAATGCAACGTGCATTAGGAACCATTCGGTAGGCTATTTGGCTGGTTTTTAAAATCCATTTTATATTATTTAGTAGAGGTCAAGGAACCCAGTAAAAGTTGATTTTAAAAATTCCATATTTAAATAGCGCGCGAAAACGCTACTTGGACAATATGGGGCTGCAATGGGGTCGGTGACGTTACTTGCCTGTATTTTAATCTGTGGTACATATAGTAGGCAAACAAGGTTTACAAGCAAGTGACTTCATTATACGCCCGGCCAATCAGGAGCGTTCTGTGTCACGTGACAAACGTTTAATAAATTGCATTTTTGTTTATGGATTTTTGAATAAATTAAGTATTATTTTCAACTTTTGTTTATAAGTAACCATTTTTAAATACTTAATTTTTCGCATTGTCAAATAGCCTATTATTGCGTATAGTAAATATACCACAGAATTCGTTCATTTACGACATCACATTAGAAACTTCACTCTATCTATTAAAAAAAGCCGCATCAAGATCCGTTGCGTAGCGACTTTGTTTTATACTATGTAATTAAGACTATATTAGCTAGTTTTGGATTTTTAGTGAGTGTCTTGCCAGATCTTCTTAACGAACGCGGCGGTAGCTTCACTTAATATATATTATATAATTCCTGTTGTATTCCAAGCAGGATATATTAATTTAAATAATTGTATTAACTAACATGACTTTGTAAAAAGAGCTTGTCTAATTGAAAAAAGCCAACTTGAATAAAGTATATTTAAATTTATAATTCGAACCCTTTCTTGTTTCCTTATTGGTTAAACACACACACAAAATTTGTCGTGCGTTTTAAAAAAAGAAAAAAGAAAAAGAAGCGTCCTATGAAAACAAAACGGTTTAATTAAAACCGCATCGAATTAAAACCTCTATAGTTCGTTAACGCACGATAATAAAAAAAAAAAGAAATAGGTCACGCAAGAACAATACATCGAAAATTACACCTTATCCTAGACGCCATTAAAAATATTATTCTATGAGCTTGACATTTGACGATATCCAAATAAAAATCAACTTTAAATCTTTAAAAATAGGGATGAATTTCCTTTGAGCTCATTATTACGCAATGTATGGTCCGCCATTGCATTTCGACATTTGGCGGGAATGTTGACAAGATTGTAAAACAGACGGCGCGTAATGTAACTTGTCTCTGGATTACATTGTTGCTGAATTAGGGCAATTAGTGATGCATTTAACATTAATAGTATATTGGATTTATTTTCATCGCCGTCGCATATAATTTAAGAATTTTTTAACTAAGTTCGAAAATATATTTTTTTGTATTAACTGCGCAAATTGGGTATCAGCTTTAACTTTTTTTTATGGTATAGGTTGGCGGACGAGCATATGGGTCACCTGATGGTAAATGGTCACCATCACCCATTGACAATGACGCTGTAAGAAATATTAACTATTCCTCACATCGTCAATGTGCCACCAACCTTGGGAACTAAGATGTTATGTCCCTTGTGTCTGTAATCACACTGGCTCACTCGCCCTTCAAACCGGAACACAACAATACTGAGTACTGTTGTTTGGCGGTAGAATAACTGATGAGTGGGTGGTACCTACCGAGACGGGCTTGCACAAAGCCCTGCCACCAAGTGAACGAATGGGTAGTTTTTTTACTCGAGGTAAGGAAATGTATGTAGCATGTAAATCAAATTTATCTATTCTAAAAAATTTTAATTTCTTTAAAACTCCGAGATGGCCCAGAGGTTAGAACGTAAGCACCACTGAGCTGAGGATTAAAAGTACTTTGACTCTTCAACATACATAGTCAATGCGTTAATAGTTAGTCTAGAATTATAAGTGAAATTGACATATGTCTTATGTATGTACCTTATATTCCGAACCGGTGGTAGATTTTCGACAATCAATAAGAAAGTGTAAACACTTCTATTTTGAATAAAGGTTTTTGACTTTGATTATAATAAATGTGTACCTCAATTTACTTATAAATATTGGCATTAAGTAAATATATACAAATTAAATATAATCACTCTCTAAACATGACCACGAGGAACGGTGACAGGAATGCTAGCAGCATTTTCCTGTTCAAACATAATTCCTCTGGGCAAAAAATGTGTCAGCGCCTCTTTTATTGATGGTTTTTAGACTACCACTATACTCCACTACTAACTTTTGTTAGTAGTTCTTTAAATAAATAATTATTCGATACATTTCGTCAAGACAATACTTGTTGCATCTTTAATATAAATTATATTGTTGTTTTTTTATGGCATAGGTGGCAAACGAGCAGGAGGCTCACCTGATGGAAAGTGACTACCACCGCCCATGGTAGTCGTCATTTTACAATTAAGTAAAGCTACCACCGGCTCGGAAAGTAGATTCTACCGAGAAGAACCGGCAAGAAACTCAATAGCTACTCTTTTCCAACATTTAAAAAATACTTTGTAATGTTAGTTAATACAATTATTTAAATTTATATATCCTGTTTGGAAGTCAAAAGGTATTAACTCCACGCTTATCATCTATAAAATCTTGTATCGAATAATGTGCCTTTTTTATCAATATATTTTTTATAAACGATGTGAATTTACGAAACCATAAAGTTAAAAATGTCTGCCTAATATTATAAATGTTAAAGTAAATCTGTCTGTCTGTCTGTCTGATTGTCGCTCTTTCACTACCAAACCACAGAACCGAATTTGATTAAATTTGTTATGAAACAAACTCGAACTCCAAGGCAGGAAATCGGCTACTTTTTTGCCTAACACGTGACAACCAACCCATCAAACGCATCAAACCCATCAAATGAAGCCGCGGGCAATTCAGTCCATTTTTACATTCCAAAGTAAATTTTATATCACTGACAAACTATTTACAACAACAGCCTGTAAATTCCCACTGCTGGGCTAAAGGCCTCCTCTCCCTTTGAGGAGAAGGTTTTTGGAACATATCCCACCACGCTATTCCAATGCGGCTTGGTGGAATACACATGTGGCAGAATTTCTATAAAATTTGTCACATGCAGGTTTCCTCACGATGTTTTCCTTCACCGCTGAGCAAGAGATGAATTATAAAGACAAATTAGGCACATGAATCAGCGGTGCTTGCCTGGGTTTGAACCCGCAATCATCGGTTAAGATGCACGCGTTCTAACCACTGGGCCATCTCGACTCAGTCGATTTTTGTTTTGCTATTTATTTCTTCAATTTGTTTTTACTTCTTCAAATGACTCTGCTGAGCATGTACTTTATGTTACTTTTAATTCTCCATTGGGGTTGGGTTAATTATCCTTATTAGGCTATGTTAATAACCCATAAAGGATAATAAGTTTCACTGTTTTTAAAGTGCCAAACCACATATAAGTAGCACTTAGCTTAGAGTCACATTTAACAATAGTCATACTTACTTTGTGAACTCATATATATAAGCATATTTTGTAAAATTTCTTTTGCACCAATAAATTATTATTATCATTACATTTATCTTCTCTTTTTTATCCCTTTTAGAGGGGTAGTGAAACTGATACACGAGCTTAAGCCAAGTGTGTCGGCCTTTGTGGAATTAAGTATTTGATGATGCTAAGAATTTACGTGTGAGACTGCAAGTGTTGAGAATAACTGCTTTCTGAATAAGTGTGATTTATTATTATTATTAAATTAAAACACCCAACCGTAAAAAACAAATAAACACACCCACGAAATCTTTCGCATTTGTGTTGCAAGAATTATTAATAAAGTGTGCAGGTTACAGATCCCGCGGTCCGCGTTACATCAAAACGGCGGGAACTTCAAGAATGAGGATGTGTTCCATGTTTAAAAATCGAACCGGAGCGGCCATGTTATTACAGATAAAATATTATTTATGTTCCATTTGTTTATTTAGTTATAGTAACACTTCGTTTGGGAATAATTTCTTCGCCGCCTTTAAAAAAAAATGTTTAGTTTAAATTTAAGAGCTGAGATGGCTCAGTGGTTAGAACGTGCGCATCTTAACCGATGATTGCGGGTTTAAACCCAGGCAAGCACCACTTTATATATGTGCTTAATTTGTGTTTATAATTCATCTCGTGCTCGGTGAAGGAAAACATCGCGAGGAAACCTGCATGTGTCTAATTTCATCGAAATTCCGCCACATGTATATCTACCAACCCGCATTGGAACAGCGTGTTGGAATATGTTCCAAATCCCCTCCTTAATGGAAGAGGAGGCCTTACCCCAGCAGTGAGAAATTGACAGGCTGTTACTTTACTTTTTTTTTAGTTTCAATTAAGACCAGTTGCTGATGTACGTACATCTGTTTGGGAATGTACACACTGATTATGGTCTAAGAACCTTGGTCCATTTTGCATATGATTACTATCAAGCTAATGTTTCATAAGTAGCTCCATTATAGTAAGACGCCTAACAAATTTACGTATGGAAACATCACATGGACATTCAGAGTCTAATAAGCCCCGTAGCGATGTTATGATAGATTTCATATTTGGTGGTAGGGCTTTGTGCAAGCCCGTCTGGGTAGATACCTCCCACTCATCAGACATTCCGCTTAACAGCGCAGTATTGTTGTGTTCCGGTTTGAAGGGTGAGCGAGCCAGTGTAACTACAGGCACAAGGGAAATAGCATCTTAGTTCCCAAGGTTGGTGGCGCATTGACGATGTAAGGAATAGTTAGTATTTCTTACAGCGTCATTGTCTATGGGTGATGGTGATCACTTACTATCAGGTGGTCCATATGCTCGTCCGCCAAATTATTCCATTAAAGAAAAACAAGATCTCACACCATTCGACGTAACTTTCATAAAACAATCACTTAAATAATTAATATATGTGGAGACATTCTTACACCATCATGGATACCCAAGGCAGACAGTCTACGCACATCTAAATTCAAACTAACCGGAAAAATGCGATCCGGACTCATGCACTGAGGATTCCGTACCAAGAGACAGACAAAACAGATAAGAAACTTTACTTGTACTACCAGATATTTTTTCCTGCCAAATTTCATGATACCAGGTCGACGGGAAGTACCCTAACATTTTGATATCCTTTACGACATTATCGGTCATATGTTTTGACTGTACAGACTAAGAGGTTAGACTTTTTAACATCTCTAACGGACAGGACACTTCAGTATATGTTATTAATTTTAATATTATACCTCTACGAAATTCTGAGAAAACTATCTTGATGGACATTGGACATACAGACGTATAATACGCAGACGTAATCCTAGAAAATTAGGGGTTATGTGTGGTGCCCAAAATGCCCAGTGCGCTCTAGTACACCGGCATACAGTAACCCTCTCTATTCCTACAGACGTGTTACGTGATTTCACAACCCTATCCCAATCAGCTGATGAGCAAAACAATGGCGAAGAGATTTTCTTAACCAAACTCAAAAATAAACTCATTGAATTTGGTACATGATTTAAGTTTCTATGATGCCGCATACATATACTTTAAACCTATTACATCTTGTTTTAAAACGTCTAATAATACGTCATGGCTCACCTCCTCGGGCTGGCTCAGCGAGGTTTGGCTCGCCCAATCATCCCAGCTGTCCTTTTCACCTGTAACAATGCAATCAGATCAATCATTTACCCTTCAACAGTGGCGGCTACAAATCTGCCGCTAGTAGGCTAGTAGGTTATTAATTTTTGCCGCCCCTACTTCTTTGCAACATTTATGATTTGTGTTCTATCGTCCTCATTACATCGGCTTTTTCCCGTTATTAGTATGATTATGAACTAGGTGATATTTCTGTCGGTTACTAGATTATCTTTCCAACCCGCTATGTAGTGACGAGTATACGGATTACGGACGTAATGTGTATACATATAGTTATAAGTTTTTTTTTTTATTTATCTATATATAATTACAAATTTGGGCTAAATCTGCCGCCCTAGGCTCCAGCCTACTTAGCCTATTGGTAAATCCGCCACTGCTCTTAAAGCTTATTCCGTTATTCATGCAACTTTCTAGTTTATTATTAATATATCTCTATTTAAAGTAACTGCTGACTTTCTTGTTAGTTCTTCTCGGTAGAACCTACTCTCCGAACCGGTGTTAGCTTCACTTAATTGTTAAATGACAATTCAAAAGTGCTTGTAAAAGTTTACTTGAATAAAATACCTATATTTTCATTTCATTTTTTTTTTAATACAACACTATCACACTTAACTATTATTAACTTATGTGCACTTTAATTTTATTTTCAAAATTCTGATAACAGTTTCATCGACTAAAGTAAGGAATACCGCAGACTAATCAAGCACTCGACCAATGATGTAGCGTCAATTTGCTGTCAAATTTTATTTATTTGGCTTTTACCCTCTTAAATTTGCAACATCATGTAAGGATCACATGATTATATGATGATCCTAGACAACCTTTCCCCGTTTTTCTCAAACATCTTAGTTAGAGGCTCATTGAAGATTAATAAAATGGATGATACTAACAGTTGACGAGCTGGATACAGATAGGATTACATACTTTGAGGTCCATCTAACTCAAATAAAAGTAATAATAATAATATCTTAACAATGAAAATGCTTGGTCAAAAACATTGTTTAAATTTAACAATCAACTCTCTGATACTAACATTAACTATATATATAAAAAAATGTTCTTTTCAATAAAATATACTAGTATACTGACATGTATGTGTACATGATAAAGTTAATACTTTTATTTTTTATAAATATGAAACAACATCACATACATTACTCTGATCCCAATGTAAGTAGCTGAAGCACTTGTGTTATGGAAATCAGAAGTAACGATGGTACCACAAACACCCAGACCCAAGACAACATAGAAAACTAATGGTAATCTACATCGACTCGGCCGGGAATCGAACCCGGGACCTCAGAGTGGCGTACCCATGAAAACTGGTGTACACACCACTCGACCATGGAGGTCGTCAATATTTGATGTCTTTAGGGATACTATATGGGATACCTTTATCATATTATGTGTTATTACTTTTACTATAACTGCTTTGCCTCGTAATTGACTTCACTTGTTTCTGTCCAGAGCTATTCTCATCAGTGGATTAGCAACAGACAATATTATCAGTTCAGACAATCAGAAGTAATGCCTTATTGACAAGTTTAATTTACCTAATTAAATAGCTAGTTGGCCAAGCTTCAGATTAGTACAATAAGGCCCTATATACAATTTTCAGTATGCAAAAGCAACAAAAAAATTATATTGTTTTTTTTTTTGCATACTCTGATATAATGATTTATATATATTGATACTCTACTATATAATGCATGTATTATGTATTGCATACATATAAACCTTGAATCTATTGATGAAACCCATATTAAAATCGATTGCATAGTGTAAACGATCTAAACATACAAATTTTCGGAAGCTACTTTATATTAATTTAAATAATTGTATTAACTAACATGACTTTGTATTTTTTAAATGTTGAAAAAGAGTAACTACTGTGTTTCTTGCCGGTTCTTCTCGGTAAAATCTACTTTTTGAACCAGTGATAGCTTCACTTAATTGTTAATTGACGATTCAAAAGTGCTTGTAAAATTCCACTTGAATAAAGTTTATTTTGATTTTGATTTTGATTATACTATGTGAAGATAAAATATTGTATCAGAGACCAGCTCTCTAGCACAGTCACATCTAGTAACAAGGCTTTCTACATCTCGGCTATAATTATTACAAATGTATATTAAATTATATGATACTCACAATAACTGGCATCACTAGCTTCTTCCATTTTCTGTGTTATCTTGATTTAGTCATTACCTATAAATAAATAAAAGATTGGATTGTTAAAATAAATTATAAAATATTTATTTAATTATTCAAAAATTCATTTTTCCGATATCAATTATCTTGATAAATATTTTGTTACAAATAGGATGTATAAATCGTTGAACGCTTTAAAGCATCTGCGTAAGCTTCACAATTCTATTTTAATTCAAGAAAACTTATTTTTTTTAAACGATATCGATACAATTATAGGTATAGATTTACTCACATTTAACGTTGAAAATGTATTAAAGGTAGTTAAACTATCACTTTAACTTATTTAGTTTACATAAACAGAGATTATTTGATTAAAATCGTACTAATTTTTAACACTTTTTCGTAAAAAATACATAAAATATAACTTTATACGCCCATGTTACACAAACAGCAAAACGTATAAAACAACTATAAATTCATCACAAATTTCACTTTAAAAAACAAATATGGCACATTTTAAGACACATTTAATTTATAACACTGTATATTAACAATTATTTCTTTCATAATTCTAGTTTTAACAAAAGGTTCATTGTACTCCGTGTTTACAATGTTATGTCAAATCAATGAACTGAAAATTAATAATATGCAAATTGTCTATAGTCTATATTTTGTAATAAATATTAAATATTAGTCGTTATTTGTGATAGTTGAAAATTCTAATCTAAAATTATTAAGACAGGGATTGACTTTTCATTTATTTATTAATTATTTTAGCAACGAATGACTTGGCTGTATAGTTTTAGACTCATGCCAATTCCGAATAGGATAATGAAAAAATATCAAATAATTGTTATCGAAATGGCTCTATTTTAGTAGAAAAATAATGTTATTCTACTCGTTCTGCAAGATGATCTAATTATTCATATGTTATCGCTGCTTAAACTTGAACTGGGGTCAATAAGAACGATTTACGAAATAATTGAGAAAAACATCTACGGCTGACATAGTTTCTGTGTTAATTTTATAAGAGCAGACATGATAATAATTTAGACGAAAGAAATATAATAAGCATAATTATATAATGTTGATAGAAAAAATATTTTTGGTAATCTCAGTATTCAGATTTCTAGGTTGCATCTTCTATATCTTAAGTTTGGATTCTAAGCTAATATTATGAATTCGAAAGTAACTCTGCATGCCTTTCTGTCTATTACACGCGTACCAAGGCAGTTTGAATCTTTTTTTTACTTCGCCTTTCTAAAGGGGGTAAATTAGGGGATGAAGGGTTGAATGCATGCATTAGTTTTGAAGATGAAAATTTACAAATACCACAAAATGCTATTGATAGCTTAGTAATAATTAATGAAATATATTATACTCTATTTCAGATATGAGAATAAAAAACACAAATAAACAACATTTATTTGATAGCAAGTTGACGCGAAAGCTTGGTTAGTCTATGATATTCGCTATGGATTTGCGTTTTTTCTACTTCCACTGTGATAGGCTATAAAATTATGAATTTTGATAAAAGTTTAAATATATATGTAGAAATACTTACATATTTTGATTTTAAGTAGGATTCATTTATTATCGTACGACACGACTTAGATGTAGCATCGGCAAATTCTGTAAAACCGATTACTGCCGATTTATACAACCAATAGTAATAGCTCCCTATCGCGCCATTCGACGCTATTCTCCAAAAAAAAGCCCGCACGAAAAAGCAAGTGCATGTAATTCGACGCGTCAAATTGCCGAATATATTATTTACAAGTTATTACGTTCGTGTAAAGATCATATTCACAGAAGAAGTAAATATTAGTAATTTGGGATGTGATCGGTTCACGAATTTTGCCGATGCGATATCTAAGTAGTGTTGTACTAAACGTAAGACGTTTTATTTGGGAGGGGGTTTGATCTTAGGGGGTTAGGTCTTATGTTTCCTTACAAGGGGGTGGCGCAGAGTTTCGATAGTTTTTACGTTAGTTTAAATTATTTGAAATAAGGGAAATCACGCTTATTTTGCCGAATTATTTTGTTTTGTGGCTTCATATTAGGAGAATTAATATTTTGAAATTACTTTCTATACATAGTAGAATACCCTGTTATTGTCAAATGTTGTAAATATAATTTCTTTAATATATTGTACGGAGAATTAGTGTGACTATCCGAACGTCATACGTCAAGCTGTCAGATGGGTTTTAAATTCATTCAATTTTTGGCGGGAACTAGCGTGAAATTCTGTCAGACGTATAATAGGCTATTTGACAATGCGAAAAATAAATTGTGAATTATTATAATCAGTGCATATTATGAGTTTAAAAATGGTTATTGACGAACGAAACTTGAAAATAATACTTAATTTATTCAAAAATCAATAAATAAAAATGCATTTTTTCAAACGTTTGTCACGTGACACAAAACGCTCCTGATTGGCCGGGCTTATGATGAAGTCACTTTCTTGTAAACCTTGCTTTTCTACTAAGCAAAGTGACGTCACCGACCCCATTGCAGCGCCATATTGTCCAAGTAGCGTCTTTGCGCGCTATTTAAATATGGAATTTTTAATATGATATTCTTCGGCAAATATGTACTAGAAATAAAAAAAATCAACTTTTATGGGTTCCTTAACCTCTACTAAATAATATAAAATTTATTTTAAAAACCAGTCAAATAGCCTATTGTTATAACTGTTCTTGTAATTATAAGCAAACCAGATATTGACTAAAGTGTTTTTGTTATTAACAATGATATTCTAATAAACAGATATGTTATACGCATACTAAACAACAGAAAAAAGTGTGCTGCGCCGGGGACCGTTTATTTTACATTTCGTTACAAGTAAAAAGGATAGCTTGATAAAAACAATAAGTAAAAGGGATAACTAGATGTTTTAATTACGCAAAACGTATTACTACGTAATTATGATGTATTATAACGTATTACTACGTAAAACGACGAAAGGCAAACGTCCCAATTGGGACGTTTTCTAGTCTTCACTTTTTGCGCGTTAATGACATATCTGTTTACTAGAACATCATTGGTTATTAATGATTATTATTTTAAAATTATTATAAAAAGACCTTAAATAAAACAGCAAGCAAGTGAGAAAGAAAATCATAAATCAAAAATATATTTGTATATATTTATTAATAAAACGATAAATGCTTAATTATTACAATTCAGCGTCAGATCATTCCTTCTTCTTCTTGCATGGGGACTCATCATCCGCGCTGCTCTTCCGTTTCCGGTCGTTGACCTCTCTGCTTTCAACTGTTTCTGATATGAGTTTCTTGACGCGCGCTGCTTCTGGCGAATACGCCCAGAGGAGCATCTCCAAGTGCTCGGATGTCGGTTCGTCTTTGTCGTCGAAGAGCTTTGCATCGGAATGCTGTAGAAAAAAAATCGACATCAAATGAGGTTTCTAAAAAAGAGGTTGTCTATTCGACATGTATGTATGTAACATTGTTTGAATCGAGTTATATTTGAGTATTATGATTCATTTAGGCTTAACATGAGTAATTAACTTCGTAAGTGTATGTTTGTCCACGAATTTGTCGAAAACTAATATTCGTATTGTGATGATCATTTTTAATCTATAATAAGTGCACTTATAACTTAAGGAACAGTGTAAGTTTCATTGAAATGGATCTAGTAATTTCATAGATATATGTTTTTAATTTATAGTTTACTAGCTGTTTCTAATTTTGAAGTGTTTAATTTTTTATAGATTATTTATTTGTGTTACTGAAAAATCTAAATTAATATACATAACTTATATTGAAACATGCAGCGCTATTTGGGCATTTTTGGACACATTTCTTGGCTATACCATTTGCCGACGGTACTTGTATGTTGTGTACATAAAATAAATATTGCTTAATGAAGAGCTTTTATTACTAAAACGTAACGATCCAAACAGTCATAATTTGTTCTCATCTATTCAGATTTAATAAGTCAATGCAAAGAAACAAATGGGAGAAAATTGCAGAACCTAAGAACCTTTGGAGATCTACTCTCTTTTCTGACTTCAAAAATGATTTCGACCTAAGAGCAATTTATTCATAATCGCGATGTATGATTTCTGTATAACGAAAATATGCCATCAATCAATTTAAATAGAAGTAATATTTGGCTTTGACAATTTCAGAAACCATAATTCCTGTCTGTCCTGCCTCATGGATTTTCCAACCCTGAACATAACCTCATTAGGTACATCTACAATCACTCTAATACGACTATAGTCGATATAAATGTCGCAAAGACGTTTCTACTGCCACAACGCTGGTTACACGACCCAATACCGTGTAATAGTCGTATAAAACAGTCGTATAGACGTTTCTACGAGGTTTTTACACGACCATAAGTCGAATAACAGAATAAAACGACTGCTATACTACGCTTATACAATTATTAGTTGCGTAATTTCTTCTTATACGACTAAATGTTTGTTGGGGAAGCTCTACAGAAACAGAATGGCGTAAGCTCCAAGATTTTCCAAGACATTGGACAATAATTATCCATCAGGACCATTCTCCTTTATAGTTTGTACACATTCGCCTTCTCTTTCTCTCACAGACTTTACGAGATGGATGTTTAGACGTGAGATGATGCAAAGAAATCGAAGCTTTAAGATATGAGTTTTAAAGTACCTTTTCCTTCAGCTCCTTCAGAGCCTCGTTCCTCACGATGTCCCACGTCTTCCCGCCGTCACTCGACGCGACAGTGCGCAGACGTTTGTATTCGCCATTTACAGATGCATATGCAGCGACAAAGGATTTCTGTTGACAAATATCTGGTTATTTATATGAAACGTATTGTGTGAAATATACAGATTTTAGCTTAGTATTTTAAACAGAACAAAAAACTAAACAAAAATAGTAAGATGCAAAACCAATTAGAAAAATGTTGATTACAAGTGTTGTACAATGGCTAGCCATTTCTTCCAGGTAACCCAATTGTAGCCCAATTGCGGTGCAGTCATAAATCAAATCAAATCAAATTAAATCAAAATAAACTTTATTCAAGTAAGCTTTTACAAGCACCATTGAATCGGCATTTTACAATTAAGTGAAGCTACCGCCGGTTCGGAGAGAAGAGAGAATTCTACCGAGAAGAACCGCCAAAAAACTCAGTAGTTACTCTTTTTCAACATTAAAAAATACAAAGTCATTTCAGTTAAATACAATTATTTAAATTAATATATCCTGCTTGGAAGTCAACAGGTATTAAGCATCTTAATATGGTCTTGGTAGGTACTCCTAAAGTATTGCTCTACCGCCAAATATAATATAATCGTGAACCGGTTTGAAGTGTGTCATGCACAAAGGATTATATATAATGACGATATCTTAGTCCGGAAGAGGTGGTGAACATCTCCTACAGTGTCATTGTCTCTGTGATGTGGTGACAACTTACCATCATCATCAGTTTTGTATGATATAAATAGGTGGACGAGTAAATGAGCCACCTGATGGGAAATGGTCACCATCGATCATAGATTTAAGCGCTGTAAGAAATATTAATCATTGCTTACAGCACCAGTGCGTCACCAACCTTGGGATCTTACATGTTATGGCTCACTCACCCTTCAAACCGGAACACAAACTAACTGAGTACTGCTTTTTGGTGTTGGAATATCTGATGAGTGAATGTTACCTACGCAGACGGACTTGCATAACTACCAACCCAACTTGCTATTATATATTTACTAGACCCCACTCCCCTCGGCCTCGCACGGTACTGATACTAAATATACTACAGAATTTGTATATCTACGATACACATTAGAAACTGCTAAAATCATCAGTGTTTCTCTACTATATTGTCCATGTGCTATACACAAAAACCTCTATCTCGAATCACTCTATCTATTAAAAAAACCACATCAAAATCCGTTTCATAATTTCAAAGATCTAAGCATACATAGAGACAGAATGCTGTAAGCGACCTTGTTTTATTCAATGTAATGATGATGAATTATTAAAAATTATTAAAAATTTAAAACCCCAAATCCAACCGACTGCAAGACCTAAAGATACAGTCAGTGCCTTCTGCGTGCAACCGGAACGTTACTCAAGATACCAATTGAGAAATCGTTGGCGGTAGTTGTTAATAATATTTCTTTGTTCCTCAAATAGACAAATGCCACCTTAGTCTACCCGTGACCACGAACGCTGTAAAGTGCTCGAAACGTCGAGATGCCAAAAATAATTAAAATACGCGATTCAAATCCGGTATAACTAGTTTTATTTAAATAATGATGATGAAGTTGTTCACCTGTTGTTCAGTGATGTTATCACCAGCCAGCTTCACGCAGGTCCTGACGACGCCGAGGCTGATGTACGGATTGTTCTGTTTACTCAGATGCATCGTGTCGAAGTCGTCAAGGAACTGGTCGAAGACCGCAATCGCCTCCTTTATGTTGGAGAGTTTCTCTTCATCCCGTGTGCCTGGAATAACAAGGAAATTATTACTGATCTGTATATTTGCTGTATATGTTAGATATTCAGCTACAACAACAGCCTTGAAACTTCCCACTGCTGGACTAAGACCTCCTCTCCTTTCGAGGAGAGCCTTGGAACATATTTCACCTTTTGAAATTTGACACATTCAGGTTTCTTCACGATGTTTATCCTCCACCGTCGAGCACGAGATGAATTATAAACGCAAATTAAGCACATATATATAGTGGTGCTTGCCGCCGTTTGAACCAGCAATCATCGGTTAAGATGTGCTTAATTTGTGTTCATAATTCATCTCGTGCTCGGCGAAGGAAAACATCGAGCGAGTAGCAGCAGCATGATGGATAATGCTCCTAACCTTCTCCTCAAAGGAAGAAGAGGCCTTAGACCAGTAGATGGAAATATACGGGCTGGTAATGTAACTAATCTAACCCAGATCCGATATCTCAAAACAGATATTGTTTTAAATATCACCATCTAAATTGATAATTGTATAACTAAGTATTATTCACACATCCAAGCTACAGGTACAGTACGACACAACTTAGATGTAACATCGGCAAAACTCGTAAAACCGATCACATCCGAATTGAGTACGCTATCCCAAATTATCAATATTTATTTCTCATGCGAATATGATCTTTGCACAAACGTAATAACTTGTAATATCATATGATCCAATATATTCGTCAATTTGACACCTCGATTTACATGCACTTGCTTTCTTGACGCGAGAATCTATAGCGACGAGTAGCGTCGAATGGCGCGATAGGGAGCTATTTCTATTGGTTGTGTAAATCGGCAGTAATCGGTTTTATTTGCATTTCATTGCATTTTCCGATGCTACATCTAATTTGTGTCGTACTATACTCTAAATACTTACAGGTCAAAACCCTCTTCGCCCTCCCGATCAAGCCCTTCACGGCCAGCTTCTGATAGTCCGGATCCCGCCCTTCCAATTCTTTAAGCGTATTCGTTGCAGCCTCCTAAAAATTATATCACACTTTCATTAATAATCGCAGGTCTGTAACTGGCATAAGAGTTGCTTTATATTTTAGTGTCATGTCATCATTTTTTTTCATTAATATTATAACACCTCGCCCTATTGTCTCCACTGGGGATTGGAGAGGAGGACGGGTTTTTGATCATTTTTTTAAATCAAATCAATTTTATTCAAGAAAACTTCAAAATGAAGCGTTTTTAAATCGTCAATAATTGAATACTACCACCGTTTCGGAAAGCAACTTCTAGAGAAGTAACAGATTTACAATACTGTTATTTACAGTAATTAGTGTCCTGTGATGGAAGCCGAGCCTAACTAAAAAGTATTCTTTTACTGAATAATATGATTTATTTATTAATTTAGTCTTTTTAAATTTTGAAAATGGTAAATTGATTATATTTTTTACCCGGACGATCGGAATTGACTCCATGCTAATAATTCTTATATACCTATATATCTGGGGGCGCGGCAGTGCCTCGAGCAAAACGGTTACGGCCGTACCATCTTTTCTCGAAGTGATTCGCGGCTGTTTCGCCCCCCTATATCTTCGAAGTGGACAAAGCTAGGAGTTTGGGTTTTCGGAAATTACATGCCAATTGAATTAATAGTTTAGGATTTACGATCGATCAAAGTTACACCATTTTGTCACTCACTGACTCACTGACCGATCATCAAAAATAAGAAGTACCTTAGTACTTCTAGCAGACTTAGAAACTTCAAATTTTGCATCAAGATAGGTCAGTAGCTACATATAAAGGAAAAATTATAAAAACATTAAAAAATTATATAGCATAGCAATGAGCACAAATTAAAAGCTGCTTGCTGCCTGGAATTATGTGCAAACGTTACGGAAGAGACCTGTGATCTGATTGTTTGTGAATCATGATGGTCACTACTGACTACATGCTCCAATACAATAATTAAGAAAGTAAATGAACCAAAAGTACACTAACAGTAGTGTTAGCGTACACATTTGAGCACTATAATTTATGTCCTGCGCAGTTTACTCGTCTTGGATGAGACTGATCGCCGTTGTCGAAATTCGGTTGGGACGACACGGATAAACCAAAAGAAAATTATTTTGTGATATTAATGTTTACGCATGCGGTGTGTGTAACTTTCAACTCCTCCAAATATGCAGTTTTATTTGTTTCTTCTTGTGCCTATTACCAAGTCACTATAATTATAATATAAAGAAAACTATTGATACAATTACTAAATGTTGATTTATAACTACATAATAATTTGAATAGGACTTGGCTTCTATGAGATCTCAAAACTTTTTACGATGGAAAGACTGCAGCGAGAGACTTGGCATTTTATACCTATTGAGATTTGTATATATTTTTACATTTTCCGAATACAATTTAATGTAATTAAATTTACAGTTAAAACCTGACTTTGGAAATATTTTACAGAACATTAAAATGTTTCCTTTTTTTTTGTTATATCACTAAAGTCATTCATATTTAACTGTGCTTTATAAATTATAAGTATACATGTGTCACTGATTTCTTGTTTTAATTGACTATGATAATCTGTCTGCTATATTAAATAAATATATAAATACGTTTCTGTGCGGTGTTACTTCTTTTACAATAAATTCATAATCAAAGTCAGCCATAATCTATATTCCAATTTTTAAAAGGCTTCATCAAAAGTATAACACCTCGCATTGCCTCCACTGGTGACAGGAGGGCTGGTTCGTTTTTTGCCCAGAGGATCGGAATTGCGATTCAACGGGGAAACGCTGCTAGGATTCTTGCCACCATTCCACGCGGTCAAGATTTATACAGTAACTAGTTTTATTTCATATTTGTATATATTTAAGCATTTAATGTTATTCATTGTTATGTTAATAAAATTAAAGGATATTTATATTCCAATATTATAATGTTTATAATCAAATCCACTTACTTTGTTTTTAAACCCGAGTCCCGGAACAGTCTCTGCTGGCAGTTCTTTCTTCTCTTCTGGAATTTCCGCCATTTCGGCATCTGAACTCGAGTTCTGTAACAAATCATACAGATTATGAGTATTCGCGATCAAGTAAACTTCTCGCTTTATAATACTAGCGACGCCCCCCACTATTTCAACTTATTTACACAAAAATCTTTACAAATTATATACCCAAACCTTCCTTAAGAATCCCTGCGTCTATTTGTGAAAACCACATTAAAATCAGCTCAGTTGTTTTGGAGTTTATTGTGAACATATATGTATATACAGAGAGACGCGGTCGGGGCCCTTGTTTTATATAAAGAAAAGAGTAATGTAACAGCCTGTAAATTGCCCACTGCTGTGCTAAGGCCTCCTATCCCATTAAAGAGATGGTTTGGAACATATTCCACTACGCTGTTACAATGCGGGTTGGTGGAATGCACATGTGGCTGAATTTTGATGAAATTAGACACATAAAGTTTCACAAGATGTTTTCCTTCACCGCTTCACGAGATGAATTATAAAGACAAATTAAGCACATGAATCAGCGGTGCTTGCCTGGGTACGAACCCGCAATCATCGGTTAAGATGCACGCGTTCTAACCACTGGGCCATCTCGACTCATCGACTCGGTCGGACGAAACCGGGACCTCGGAGTGGTGTACCCGTCAATTATGATGTTCAAGAATGAGAGCTGTGCTTTAAACCTGCCGTCTTGGATCACGGATCACATATTCTTCACTTCATTTAAAGATATGTTCTCAACAACGTACAACATGTACAGCCTATAAATTTCCCACAGCTGGGCTAAACCCTCCACTTCCTTTTAGGAGGTTTTGACCATATTTCACATGTAAACCCCCAAACAGTTATTCAGTTAGGATATACGCGTTCTAACTTACAAGCTCTCTCCTTCTGTGTTACCACCCAATCATTCTACCACCAAGCAGCAACACTTTGTATTGTTGCATATATAAAGCATGATTGAGCCAGTGCAACTACGCAAGGGTCATGATAACTTAGTTCCCAAGGTAGCGCATGGGTAATACAAGGACTTATTATATTTTGTCCCATTTGCGTCCTCGGTGGTAGGACTTTGTGCAAGCCCGTCTGGGTAGGTACCACCCACTTATCAGTTATTCTATCGCCAAACAACAGTACTCAGTATTGTTGTGTTCCGATTTGAATGGTGAGTGAGCCAGGCACAAGGGATATAACATCTTAGTTCCCAAGGTTGGTGGCGCATTGACGATGTAAGGAATATTTAATATTTCTTACAGCGTCATTGTCTATGAATGATGGTGACCACTTACCATCAGGTGGCCAATATGCTCGTCCGCCAACCTATTCCATAAAAAAAATTTCGTGTGAGGTAGCCCATATGCGAATCCAGCTACATACTTCATAAAAACAGTTATCAAAAGATATTGTTACCTCATTTTTTTCTTCTTTCTTCGCTTTATCTTCTTCTTTCTTCTTTTGTTCCTTCTTATCCGGTTTCTTTTCTTTATTCTTTTCTAGCTCCGCGAGCCAGTCTTCGAAGACTTGCATTGCTTCTTTTATGTTCTTAATTTTATCTTCTGCTTTTGTCACTGGAAATAGTAATGATTATTTAATTTAAATCATCCAATTTTAGACTATAACTCTTTATCTAAGGCATCCCAAATTTATCTCTTACTCAACAAAGGGATAATGTTGGGGATGAAGAGAACAACACAGAAGGAAGTATTCACCGTGGAAGAAGATCAGCTAGTTTAGGATGTTTCAATTTAAACATTTCATGGCCTTGAGAAGGCCAAATGCCTAATTAACTTATAGTAGATCTTCTTACAAACACGTGAGAATCTCGAAATCAAATCAAATCAATTTATTCAAGTAAACTTCAAAAAATACTTTTTGAATCGTCAACAATTAAATACTACCACCGTTTCGGAAAGCAGCTTCTAGCGAGAAGAAACGGCAAGAAACTCGCATAGTTGCCGATTCAAATGTATATCATACTTTTTAAATAAACAGATTTACAATGCTGCTGTAAGATTTCCAAGTCTGTAGCCGCAAAATCTGGACGTAAGACCAAAGAGGCAACCTGAGTTTCTGAAACGTTGTCATGTGTCTCTCGTGACATTTGTCATTAATGGGTTAGAAAAGCAATTCACAATTTGTTTCTGATCACGAAAATAGTAGTTACCTAGTTGTAAAATATTTTTAACTAAAGCTCGAATAAAGAGCAAGGATGTTATGGAGTACCAAAATTTCGGAAAATGTAAAATGTTTTTGCAGTTTTCTTCAAGAGAATAACTAATCATTTTTAAGGCTATTCGTTTTCTGTGATAATACTGCCAAATAATATTCCACATATAGAACCAAATTTGTCCCTTGTAATTTTCTCATTAATAAATTCTAAACAATATTGATTAAAGCTATCCCAAGCAATCAGAAACAACTTCGTAACCATATCTGAAACCAGGTAAACACAAATAAAGCCCATATATATATTGGTGCTTGGCTGGGTTTGTACCCGAAATCAACGGTTAAGATGTACGCGTTATAACCACTCGGCTCCTGTCATTCCTGATTATAAGCATTATTTATATAACTTACTTGACAAAACCCTCTTCGCCCTCCCCAAAAGTCCTCTGACCGTCAGTCTCCTGTAGTTTGGGTCGTGTTGCTCCAGGAGTCTCAGGGTTTCCTCGGCCTTCGCCTTGTCTTTGAAGCCAAAGCCGGAGTCTTCTTTGTCGTCTTTACCCATTATACTGGAATTAATAAAAAAACATTGAAAATTTCAGATCCTATTTAAAACTAGCTATGGCCGTGACCTAGGCTAGAATTTACTTTGAGTTTTATATATAATTCTATAAATAATGAAAGTGGCCTAAGTTACTCCTTATTACATCTTCGAGAGAAAGTCCCGTCAAAATCGATCCACCCGTTACAAAGATTAGCCGAAACAAAGAGATAGACAAAATTGTAACAAATGTCACTGATAATAGTTATTCCACAGGGTTCTTTCCACAAGAACTAAACGACTTTCCCTCATGGTTCTCTTAAAGATAAATTTGTCACCCCCATACGTTCATGCTCTTATGAAACTCCTTGGAATTGATCGCCTTGATGGCAATAGACTAAGTTTTGATACCAGTTTCCGGTGTAAGACATGCCATATTTGGTACTCTACACACGTACCCATTTGTTCCGTCATAAATCAGGTCAATGTTAAGGTCAAAGCCATAGGAATATGCTACAGCTAGCAAACAAATATTAAAAACGCAACAACAACAAAATCAACCTATAAATTTCCCACAGCTAGGCTAATGCCTCCTCTCCCTGTCAGAAGAAGGTTCGGAACATATTTCACAACGCTGTTCCAATGCGGCTTGGTGGAAAACACGTGTGGCAGAATTTCAATGAAATCAGACACCTGCAGTTTTCCTTATGATGTTTTCCTTCATCGCCGAGCACAAGATGGTTTGAAACCGCAGTCATCGGTTAAGATACACGTTGTTAACACTTGGCCATCTCGACTCTCATTTTTATTTATCACATTAGAAAATTTATTGGCCTATTGTACTAAATTACATTTTCTTAGATTTGAAGAGAATTTGACCTATTTCGTTTAATATCCTGATACATTGATGCTTTCTCATCTGTGCATTTTTTAAATTTATCTGTTCTTCGTGTATTTGATCACTTGTGCAAATAAGTCTCGAATTCAAGGTTATGCAAAAAAATCGCTTAGTTTCTACGTACATATATATGTATACATAGTATATGTATATACCTATATAATATGTATAAATGTTTATTGATATCATTACCAAGTTTATAGTTTTGTTTGAATAATAATTCAGTATACTATGTTGAACAGTGATTAGAACGCGTGCATCTTAAATGATGATTGTGAGTTCGAACCCAGACAAGCACCACTATATATATATGTGCTTAATTTGTGTTTATAATTCATTTCATGTCGGTGGTGAAGGAAAACATCGTGAGGAAACCTGCATGTAACAAATTTCATAGAAATTCTGCTATATGTTCATTCTCAACCCGCATTGGAACAGCGTGGTGGAATATGTTCCAAACCTTCTCTTCAAAGAAAGAGGAGGCCTTTAGCCCAGCAGTGGGAATTTACAGGCTGCTGTAAGTTGAAATAAAACGACATTTGTTAAACATATAATATAAAAAAAAAACTTCTATCCATCGGTGCGAAGTCGGGACGGGTCCCTAGTCGTATCTTTATATAAAAAAATCTACACAAAACACGTCACAGTCGCTAACTACAGAAACACTGTTATCAGCACGTCAGTGAAGTGAAACCATAATCTTCCACTGGCAAATTTTTTTCAAAACATCTAAATATACTTTATTCAAGTAGGCTTTTACAAGCACTTTTGAATCGTCATTTACGTGAAGCTACCACCGGTTGGGAATGTAGATTCTAACGAGAAGAACCGGCAAGAAACTCAGTAATATTGGTTAAATACAATTATATATGTATGTAATGTATCCTGACTGGAATTCAACAAGTATTAGTTAATTCATCATCAGCATGTCTCCTTCCATACTTCTCTGTCAGACATCATCTCACAAGTAACATTCTTTACAATCATATCGCCTTTCACACAATCCATCCATCGTTTCCTTGGTCATCCCCTTCCATATCCATCCATTTTTACACGTTTTTAAAGTTATAATTTCTTTCGCGCCTACGATTTTTATTTTAATAATATCTGTATTATATATATTTTTAATTAACACTATTTCATCATAAAAAAAGGCGATACAAAATTTTGTAGATGATAAAAAACCATTGAATTAATACCTGTTGACTTCCACGCAGGATACATACATATATAATTGTATTAACTAACATGACTTTGTATTTTTTAACTAAGATTCTATGTCCCTTGTGCTTGTAGTCACACTGGCTCACTCACCCTTCAAACCGGAACACAACGATACTGAGTACTGTTATTTGGCAGTAGAATAACTGATGAGTGGTAGGTACCTACCAGCCCTAACACCAAGTATTAACTCTTATGTAAATAAATGATATTATTTTGTAGAAAAATAGTATCTACAACTGTGTCTTAGTTGTGTGTGTAAATAAACAATAGTATATAAATACTATCGAATATGACGAGCGCGAAAACTAAACACTTCGAGTAAAGATTGGACTCGTGCCAGATTCTATGCAACTATATTTGATTAGCACGTTGCCTGCTACATCTTTATTTTTTTCTATTCCTGCGATACGCGGTATTTAAGACCTCGTATGAAAACTATCATAAACCGGTGCGGGCATTATTGGACTCCATTTTGAATCGTCATTTTACAATTAAGTGAAGCTACCACCGGTTCGGAAAGTAGATTCTACTGAGAAGAACCGGTAAGAAACTTAGTAGTTACTCTTTTTCAACATTTAAAAAGTACAAAGTCAAGTAAGTTAAATACAATTATTTAAATAAATATATCCTGCTTGGAAGTCAACAGGTATAAACTCCACGCTTTTTATCATCTATAAAATCTTGTATCGAATAATATGCTTTTTCTACCAATGTATTTTTTATAAACGATTTTAATTTACGAGACGGCAAAGTTAAAAATGTCTGCGGAATTTTATTATAGAAACGGATACCTTGCCCCAAGAAGGATTTATTGACTTTGCGGAGTCGGAAACTTGGCGTTATAAGCTTATCCTTACTCCTAGTGCACATACAATGATTATCACTGATTTTATCAAAGTGCTAAATGTTATGAATACACATAATATTGTTGTAAATAAACTGTGACATATCAGACACATGCTGCATACGAGGTGTATAAGACCTCGTTCCGCATTGAAAGTGTTAATAAATAACGAAATTCAAAGTCGTTTAGTTAAGACGTTTTAGAATGCAATACCTATTTAAAAACTGTGTTAGTGGGGCATCAAAACACAGGAAAGCGATTGCTTTGAGTATTCTGAACTATATTCTCTTCGAATAAAATGTTATAAATGGATCACTTTGAGTGAATATCTTCGTGTAAAAGGTTGCTTCTGTCGCTTGTATTTGGTAGCTTCACTTAATTGTTAAATGACGATTCAAAAGTGCTTGTGAAAGCCCACTTGAATAAAGTTTATTTTGATTCCTTGATTTTGCTTGTAAAGTTAAAGAACTAATTATTTATTAATATTTAGCGACAAATCTAATGCGAAGCAAGACGACCCAGTGGTTAGAACGCGTTTGCGGATTCAAACCCAGGCAAGCACCACTATATACATGTGCTTAACTTGTATTTATAATTCATCTCATGCTCGGTGAAGGAACACATTGTGAGGAAACTTGCATGTGTCTAATTTCGTAAAAAATTTGCCACATCTATATTCAACCAACTCGCATTGGATCAGCGTGGTGGAATATGTTCCAAACCTTCTCCTCAAAGGGGAGGGGAGGCCTTCTATCTTCTATCTAATGCTTTTCTAAATATTCTTAAATAGATAGGTAAGGATAATACTTTAACTTTTTACTTGATGGTAGGGCTGTGGCACCCAGGCATCAAGTATTCTACCGCCAAATAAAAGTAATCAGTATTGCTGTGTTCCGGTTTGGCACAAGGGACGTAAAATCTTGGTTCTCAAGGTTGGTGGTGGTAAGGATGGATGCATGTATTTTATTTTGTTTATTTTATGGTATAGGTTGGCGGACGAGCACATGGGCCACCAAATGGTAAGTGGTCACAATCACCCATAGACAATGACGCTGTAAGAAATATTAACTATTCCTCACATCGTCAATGCGCCACTAACCTTGGGAACTAAGATATTATGTGCCGCGTCGCGCCTTTAAACATATTTTATCAAATAAATTAAAAATAAATTATAATTAAGTGCCTTCACAATTCACTAATTTCGCACTTGCGTTGGCGAACGTTAATACCTAATACTTATGAGATTTGAAAAAGGAAGCGGTCAAGTGGGAGTTGGTTTCTCGTGAAGATGTTTTTTTTTTTTTAAGAAAAGTCAAACAAAAAACATTTGACAGCAAATTAACAAGATACCATTACTCGAGAGCTTGATTAATCTATGATATTCAGTTGATTATTCAGTTATTCTACCTCCAAACAACAGTACTAAGTATTGTTGTGTTCGGATTTGAAGGGCGAGTGAGTTAGTAACTACAGGCACAAGGGACATAGCATCTTAGTTCCCAAGGTTGGTGGCGCATTGACGATGTAAGGAATTGTAATATTTCTTACAGCGTCATTGTCTATGGGTGATCACTTACCATCAGGTGGCCAATATGCTCGTCCGCCAAACTATATCATAAAAACAAATGAATTTCACTGTGGATTTGCGAAAAACTCAGATTTACAGACGAAACTGTTATCGGAAGTTTGGGTAATCAAATTAAAGTATACACACGTTGTGAAGTGCCTCGTATTGTATTACAAAAGGAGATATAGTACAACACAAATTAGATGTAGCATCGGAAAATGAATGAAAATAAAACCGATTACTGCCGATTTACAACCAATGGAAACAGCTCCCTATCGCGCCACTCGACGCTATTCGTCGCTATAGATTCGCGCGTCAGTTCGACCCGAGACAGCGAGTGCGTGTAAAGCGACGCGTCAAATTGACGAATATATTAGGTCGTGTGATATTACAAGTTATTACGTTTGTGTAAAGATCATATTCACATGAGAAATAAATATTGATAATTTGGGATGGCGTACTCAATTCGGATGTGATCGGTTTTACGAATTTTGCCGATGCAACATCTAAGTTGTGTCGTACTATACATTAATCATAAACTCTTAAGTAGTGCACAATATAGCTAAGTTATGCCTGTCGACTTCCAAGCAGGATATATTAATTTAAATAATAGTATTAACTAACAACCTTTGTATTTTTTAAATGTCGAAAAAGACTAACTACTGAGTTTCTTGGCGGTTCTTCTGTAGAATCTACTTTCCGAACCGGTGGTAGCCCTTAATTGTAAAATGACCATTCAAAAGTGCTAAAAGCCTACTTGAATAAAGTTTATTTTGATTTTTTATTATTAGCGAATCGCATGTAATATGTAAATATAAGGCTTGTTTAACTTTATTCCTACTTATGTTATCATATCAAGAAAATAATACACACCTATCATTTTTGCAAGCATTATTTATACAGATCCCTAATAGGATTACTCGATAACATACTCAGTGTCAATGATATTCTAATAACAGATATGTTATACCCATACTAAACAACAGAAAAGAGTGTGCCGCGCCGGGGACCGTTTATTTTACATTTCGTTACAACTAAAAAGGATAGCTTGATAAAAACAATAAGTAAAAGGGATAACTAGATGATTTAATTGCGCAAAACGTATTGCTACATAATTATGTTGTATTATAACGTATTACTACGTAAAACGACTAAAGGCAAACGTCCCAATTGGGACGTTTTCTAGTCTTCACTTTTTGCGCGTTAATAACTTATCTGTTTACTACAACATCATTGCTCAGTGTAATATAATGAACATATTTGTACGGCCTTGAACCGCCCGTTGCTTCACGGTATTTACATCTGCGCGATATGACTTACAAATACATAAACACTTCAAAATCACAAAACTAATATATATTTTGCTTCGTTTTGGTAACGTAACGCCGATTTTAGAAGTTAAAATACAAAGATACTGTATTATATTTAATGCTTGAACTGTTATTTGGAAATAGCTGTGCGGCCTTGTTCGCCTTAGACTTTCAACAAAAAAAAAAAGAATTTGTAGTAAGTTACTCCTTATTATATCAGTTATCTGCCAATGAAAGTCCCGTCAAAATCCAGACGTTCTAGAGATTAGCCGGACATTAATAGACAGACAGACAAAAATTGTAAGAAATGTTATTTGTAAAATATGCATCAAAGAAGTGCTATTTTAATATTACAAACATACACTCCAATTTTATTATATGTATAGATATACTGTTTAAATATTAATACAGAGTCATATGGGACTCTACTCAAAAACAAATAAATTTAAATACATTGTCTATTTTAAACGCAGGCCAAATAAAGATTTTTACATCGAATTGACGCGTTGTCTTCGATCGAGAGCTGAAATGATCTGAGATATTCATTTTATACTTTTTCCCAAAATGGCGGCTAACTTCGCTGAAATTGTTGTCGGAACTT
Source organism: Vanessa cardui (assembly GCF_905220365.1). Classification (NCBI taxonomy): domain Eukaryota; kingdom Metazoa; phylum Arthropoda; class Insecta; order Lepidoptera; family Nymphalidae; genus Vanessa; species Vanessa cardui. Next base: position 281,452 of record NC_061152.1, read on the forward strand.
TATAAGTAAAATTCAAGTAAATATAAGTAACGAGTGCAATAGTGTTATGTTATAAATAAATGTAAATTAGTTAAGAATTATTAGTAGTGCAAAACATAGCCGAGCTATTAGCAAATCACGTGAAATTCATAAATCTTCCATTTGGCTATACGCAATGATATTCTAATAAACAGATATGTTATACCCATACTAAACAACAGAAACAAGTGTGCCGCGCCGGGGACCGTTTATTTTACATTTTGTTACAAGTACAAATGATAGCTTGATAAAAAGTATAAGTAAAAGGGGTAACTAGATGTTTTAATTACGCAAAGCGTATTACTACATAATTATGATGTATTATAACGTATTACTGGCATAATTATGATGAAAACGACTAAAGGCAAACGTCCCAATTAGGACGTTAATAACATATCTGTTTACTAAAACATCATTGGCTATACGGATAAATATAAACAAAACTTTGATTTATAGACTTCTTCGTCCCATTTATGACATCCTCCCTCCCAAAAGTCCTTCCCCTATGTTGAATGTTTGTTTCAACGTTTGTGTTTAGTCCATTTTGTTCATTCTTATGTAAATATATCGAATTTAATAAAATTAAGTTGTGAAGTCCTATTTAGTTTCATATTTTATTACATATATAGTTTAGAATACTAACAACTATTTTTAATTATCCTATTATTAACTCTAAATGTTTGTGTTGTTCTAGGTTAAGGATTAACAAGGAAATTAATACTACTATTCTTGGCTTTAAAATAGGTTATTTCACAATGCGAAAAATAAATTATGGAATTATTGTAATCAGTGTATATCATGAGTTTAAAAATGGTGATTTACTAACGAAAGTTAAAAATAATACCTAATTTATTCAAAAATCGTTTGTCACGTGACACAAAACGCTCCTGGATTGGCCGGGCTTATGATGATGTCACTTTCTTGTTAACCTTGCTTTTCTACTATATCTACCAAAGATTAAAATACGAGAAAGTGACGTCACAGACCCCATTGCAGCGCCATATTGTCCAAGTAGCGTTTTTGCGCGCTATTTAATTATGGAATTTTTAATATGATATTTTTCGGTAAATATGTACTAGAAAAAAAATCTACTTTTACTGGGTTCCTTAACTTCTACTAAATAATATAAAATGAATTTTAAAAACCAGTCAAATAGCCTATTCAATTGAGTTTAGTGTCTCAACCGTACCGATCAATCTCATTCGTGTCTTCTCCATCCTACGTGACATTGGCGAAATAATCTGTGGCACAACTAAAAGCCATTAAACTAAGAATTGAATTGAATGGAATAGAGTATACGACGATTGCAATAGTCCATACATTCACTAATTCAAATAACATTCTCTAACATACTCATCCATACAGCTCTAATGCAGTCATCAGTAAATACTAGTCATAAAATTACGTACGGTTCCAATAGCAAAGTATAGTACGACACAAATTAGATGTAGCATCGGAAAATGCAATGAAATGAAAATAAAACCGATTATTGCCGATTTACACGACCAATAGAAATAGCTCCCTACCGCGCCATTCGATGCTATTCGTCGCTATAGATTCCCGCGTCAAAGAAAGCAAGTGCATGTAAATCGACGTGTCAAATTGACGAATATATTAGGTCATATGATATTACAAGTTATTACGTTTATGCAAAGATCATATTCGCATGAGAAATGGATATTGATAATTTGGCATAGCGTACTCAATTCGGATGTTATCGGTTTTACGAATTTTGCCGATGCGACATCAAAGTTGTGTCGTACTATACGTAGCTAAATTTATCTACATTAAACATTACGACAGGAACTCTTTGCCTATATCGCAATTTTGTTAGAAAAAAAAAACAATCAGTACTAATAAAACAAAGTACCGCCTTCTATATTTAACTATTAGTGTGCCGCGGTTTCACTCTTATTTTAGAGATTGGTTGTTCGTAGACAGTAGCTTATTCCGTCCTTGAAGTTCGAACTTGCTTTATACGAAAATTCAATAAATTGGATTCATTCGTGAAAGAAAAACAGACAGATAGAGTTACTTTCTCACACAAACTTTACACAGACACTTTATTGAGTTTTCATTACGTACAATACAAAAAAAGACGTAAAAAAATCAAATTCAATTGTATTTTTTATGCATAACGATAGCTTTCAATGTTTACAATAATCATAGACAAAAATGTAACTTTTATTGCTTAATAATTAAATTACAAAGTTTCAACAATATGTAGGTATAGAATATAGATGACACGATGTGAATGACCTAATCGCCATCGTCAGCTTACTTATAATCCTAACAATCCTATTTATATTATTTTATTACCTAAACGAAGTTCACAGTACTTAATATGCGATCGCTAGCGTTCACAAATGTCAAAATTAAAAATGAACCTACGTAACTTTTTTTGAAAATACAATTTCACATAAAGGCAAAGGAGTTACGTTATTTGAGCCAAAGTCTAGTTAAATTTAACACTAATGGTGATATTTATTAAGAATTGACTTTGTACATTACTCGTGATAGTTTAAAAAATAATTCTATAAGCACTATGTTAATAAGCTATAGTTATAATTGTTAATGTCGCATACTACCTTTTGACAGTTAATTTTGTTTTGCGGCGATTTCCAAGTTATTCCATACAGAATAGCGCAACTGACTTTTAACTTCAAGATAACGATGACATAATACCTACCTACTCATTCAATATTTATTTAATTCACAAAATTATCACGACTTTTAAATTATTTTCGATAAGATAAAAACGAGTGAAAAATACAATGCGATAATAACTATTTTTTAATTCACCGGCCAAACATATGGTTTTATAAACAATGTTATTTGTTAATTTGTACAAAATGTTTTTTTTTTTAATTCTTTTCAAAATTTATGATCAAAGAATTCATGTCGAACAGTTTTATTTACTAACCATTATTGACGTTGATAATATATTTTTTTATTTAAAATATATCGAAGGTATACCGGTATACCACAGGTTTTTTTCTAATAACGCAAAGGCATAACCTTATTTAAATAGGAATGATTTCAATGTAAATAGTAGTAATAGACACGACATCGGATACATACGTTCTTAAAGAAATTGCAAATGAGAGGATATTAAATGTTTATGCTTATGTACACGGAATATTATTATTTGTTTGCTAACATCAATAAAGAAAACCTTCAAACTAATTTGTAGATGCTAGCATATGACGTCTATTCCAAAGTGTATGCTATACAACATTATAATATAAACTTAGGTAAGAATATTTTACTTTTATATTCAATTTTAGATCATCAAAATAATCAGAGCAATTATAAAAAAAATACAGAGCATGCATTAAATTAATAATTCAAGATATAAACTAATATATAATTTAATTCCAATTACAAATTAATAATACTTGCATTATACTCAGGAACTTCCAATAATATCTGTTCACAAATAAGGACTAGAAAATCACTAGTTTTAACTTTTTTTTTTTAAGTACTTGCTCAGAATGCGGCCTTCTTTCGACTATTCGAATCAATTCAAATAGTGAAGTCATGTGGCGGGAATACTATTTGAATAGCCGACTTAAAAAAGTGGCACCTCATTCAGAACAATGCAGTATAATAAATAGTCTATTCAATCTAGTCGTACAGCATTAAGAGGCGACAAATCGACAAAAATAACGAGATGACGTCATTTGATTTACCTTCGTACAGCTATTTTCAAGGTTAAGTTTATTTCTTTCGAGTGACATCACTATTAAGGCCAAACTAAAATATGCATAATAATGCTGTGTGTTATTACAAATAATTTGATCAATTAAAATAAGTGTAAAAAAAGGGTCTTGATATGTCAGTGACTATTAATTTGAATTATGAATATTTTATTTTTGTTTTATTAAAATACGTGTTCACTTATTATATTAACAAATCATTTATATACTTCAATAGCCAGGCTTATTGCCAATCATAATTTCAATCAAAATGTTTTTGATTTCTTTCCATTTTAGGACAGATTTACATTATCTGTGTCTAATGTCAATTGATGTGACAGTATGTATGTATTATCTATGAATAATGATCTTGATGATGGATCAGTTTGCGATTTGACAGTTTGACATACAGCAACGTGTTTTTATTGTCGAAACTATTATTTTTAAAAATAATTATGTGCTCTGAAGATAAGAAACCTTTGTTCAGGGATCTCACTGCTGAAGATCCGGACCCTGAAGTGACTGAAATTGAGTCTTTTTGTTTCAATTGTCACGCGAATGTAAGTTAATATGGAGCTTTCTAGAACTTGTTATTTTGATGATATTCGATTGTGGAATCACCTCTAAATCAACTTATAAACAATAAGATCACATTATGTTCTGTTTTTATATCAAATTTATTATTAATTTATTATTATTATTCAAATTAAATGTTTAGTTAGGATTTATGCTATAACCTTATAACCTTTTCGGTATAATACCGGTTTCTTTATTTTCAATAATATTATCGTTTCTAAGGCTTTCCCGGTATATTCAACTTATAAAATGTATATTCAGTACTTCTTTCCTAATAAAAGTAATTTTACAAAATCAATTAACAGATGTTGTTTGAATACGTAAAATTAAGAAAGTTTTTGAAGTTATTCGCCTATTTCTCAATCAAAACGATTCCAAAATCCGATTTCGACACTTCCTATTGCATTCTCAAACTGGAAAAACGATTTTAAGACTGGAAATTTATGTTTTCATGCTCATAAAATAAAAAATATTTGTATTTATAGCATATTTGTTTAGAGTAGTATTTTATTGTAAATAATTATTCCGATATTTTTAAGATAAAAAATGAATAAAAAGTTTTATGCTAGTCCTAAGCCTAGATGAAATCATGATGGTAAATAAAATAAAATCTTTTATTTTATTTACCATCATGATTTCATCTAGGCTTTCTTCTCTAAGAATGAGTCTTAGTATCTTATAGAAAACAAAATCTTAAGTACATATTCAAATTACCTAGGCCAGGTATTGCTGATAACACATAAAAAAATCTGGTAAATATTGGTTTGCATTCAAAACCAAAAATGATAACTAACAAAACTATTGTGACATTTATTCGCCTTGAATATATCTAGGAGATATCTTCACAAGAGCCTATTTAAATAAAGATTATTTTGATTTTGATTGTACACCTCTGAAAATGTTGCAATATTTCAATATTAGTAGAAGCTTAGTAGTTTTTTCAGTTAGGAAATACATAGCATTTATTTACATTATTTCTAAACACATATATTTGTATTATATTATAATTTCAGGGTATAACTCGGCTTCTTCTGACCCGAATACCATTTTACAAGAATGTCGTGATCATGTCATTCTCCTGTGAGAAGTGTGGATTTGAAAATAATGAGATACAACCTGGTGGGGCATACGCTGAGCTTGGAGTTCGGTAATATTGATAGGAGTTACATTATTATTTGTTTTGTATACATTTACCGACTATTAACACACAATTATATACAGTTCTGCTACTCTTAGGACATATATTTATCACAGTCCTGCAGATATAGTACAACCTCATTGAGTCTAACAGCACATTGTATATAGATGTAAATCTACCTGTGATAAATTTGTGTTAAACAAGAGTTAAGTTATTAATGAAAGCTTAATATGTATTTTCAACCGACTTCCTAAAGGAGGAGTTTATCAATTCGTCTGTATTTTTTTATTTTTTTTTTTATGTTTGTTACCTCATTACTTTTTACTGGGTGGACCGATATTAATAATTTTTTTTTGTTTGAATCGGCTCCAAATATAACAATAACTATGTTATTTAATCGTAAATCGACTTTTAAGTAGTCTAATATTTTTCATTTCATTTTACCTAGGAGGACTCTCAAAAATATCTTAAATATGCAATTATTTTTATTACTTTTTAGTGCATTTTTATTTGTTTTAAAATAGTGCTTTGTTTGAAGTCGGTTTTTCTTTTTGTTAAAATTTTATTTATTAACTTATATAGTTGGCTATTGACTTTATATATTATACTATCTGTTGACTTCCAAGCAGGATATATTAATTTAAATAATTGAATTAACTAACATGACTTTGTATTTTTTAAATGTTGAAAAAGAGTAACTACTATGCTTCTTGCCGGTTCTTCTCTGTAGAATCTACTTTCCGAACCGGTGGTAGCTTCACTTAATTGTTAAATTACTATTCAAATGTGCTTGTAAAAGCCTACTTGAATGAAGTTTATTTTGATTTGGATTTAATCTATTTCTTCTCTCTTATCTATAGTCTAGTCTATGTCTATAGTTTTTGTTTTAAGATTGAATATGTATTGTTTCAGATGGAAACTCCGTGTTGAAGATCCTATAGACTTGAACAGGCAAGTTGTCAAAAGTGACTACACGGCTGTACGCATACCGGAATTGGACTTTGAGATACCAGCGCAGAGTCAGAAAGGAGGTCAGTAATCTGATGATAATCTTATATTCCTATCATATGCCGAGATGGCCCAGTAGTTGACGACTGACGACCTCCATGGTCGAGTGGTGTGTACACCGGTTTCCATGGGTACGCCACTCCGAGGTCCCGGGTTCGTCCGGCCGAGTCGCTGTAGATTATCATTAGTTGTCTACGTCGTCTTGGGTCTGGGTGTTTGTGTTATCGTTACTTCTGATTTTCCACAACACAAGTGCTTTAGCTACTTACATTGGGATCAGAGTAATGTATGTGATGTTGTCTCATATTTATTATTTATTATTAGTTAGAACGTGAAAACTATTCAGGATATTGGTACTTTCAATAGATTTGGACTATCCAGTGGCGGATTTACCAATCTGCCGCTAGTAGGCTATTCAATTTCTGCCGCCCCTACTTTATTTTTGCAACATTTATGATTTGTGTTCTATCGTCCTCATTACATCGGTTTTTCCCGTTGTTAGTATGATTATAAACTATGTGATATTTCTGTCAGTTACTAGATTATTTTTCCAACCCGCTATGTAGTGACGTGTATACGGATTACGGATGTAATGTGTATACATATAATTATAAGTTTTGTTTTTAATTTCTGTTAGATAACAACAAATTTGTGCTAAATCTGCTCTAGGCTCAAGCCTACTTAGCCTATTGGTAAATCCTCCACTGGGACTATCGGTCTTTGAATGAATTTTGAGAAAAGGAAAATGACAGAGTCAAAGAATATTTTTTTTTTATGTTGTAGGTTGGCGTACGAGCATATGGGCCACCTGATGGTAAGTGGTCACCATCACCCATAGACAATAACGCTGTACGAAACATTAACTATTCCTTACATCGTCAATGCGCCACCAACCTTGGGAACCAAGATGTCCCTTGTGCCTGTAGTTACACTGACTCACCCTTCAAACCGGAACACAACAATACTGAGTACTGTTATTTTGCGGTAGAATAACTGATGAGTGGGTGGTACCTACCCAGGTGGGCTTGCACAAAGCCCTACAACCAAGTGAATTAAATATATTTATATTTGGATATAATATTGTTATTGGCATACTTAATAACTTATCTCGAAAAAGTAATACTATCGAAAAATAGATGGCTATCTATAGTACAAAACTATCGATACTGTCGACGGCAGTGTACTATAGATATGCAACACCAATTGAAAGCACATACAGCAAAAACTTTCTCAAGATATAATTGTCTATCAACTATTCAATGTTTGGTATCATTTATGTAATTCCAGAAGTAACAACAGTTGAGGGTATCATTAGCAGGGCGATGGCAGGTCTCAGCCAGGACCAGGAAGTGCGGAGACAACAGCACCCAGATGCAGCGAACCAGATAGATCAGTTTGTTCAGCGTATGCAGGTTCTCAAGAATGGAGAGAAACCGTGGATTCTGGAGTTGGAGGATATCAGTGGTTGGTTCCTTAATAATACATAGATATATACTTATATCTATGTTACTGTAAGATTACAAACATCGTTAGATAACAATCTATCTCGAAGTTATACTGTTAGATTACTGTCCCGCGTCAACTTGTCAACTGATTTTGATCCTGATTGGCTGGTCTTGTTATAAGAACGACCATCGACCAATCAGCGAGATGCGTTCACAATCGACAGTTTACAATCTCACGAGATAGATTGTAATCTAACGATGTTTGTAATCATACGATCACATATACATATAATAAATTTGGAGTGTCTTTTTGTAATGTTAAAATAAACCCATTTTTCCTAAATGCATATGCATGTATAAATGACGATTCAAAAGTGCATGTAAAAGCCCACTTGAATAAAGTTTATTTTGATTTGATTTGATTTAGATGAAAATTGGCATGAAATAGTCCTTACAAGGAAGGATATAGTCTATTCTTTTTAATTCACCCCTTGAAAGGGTAAAATGGTGGGTGGTGTTGTAAAATTCTATAGTTGTAGTAGTATGTTGTGGTTCAATATAAAGACTCATATAAAAGATAGAATTGTCAATATATTCCTAAGATATAATCGGATAATTTCAAACAAATTGAAAACATTTATTCATCAATTTCAGGCAATTGCTTCATAGAAAACCCAGAAGCCCCAAAGAAGGATCCGAGGTGTGAGAGATCTGACTTCAAACGGACAACGGAGCAGAATAACACACTTGGGATATACATGCAGGAAGAGGTACGTACAGTACGTCACAACTTAGATGTCGCATCGGCAAAACTCGTAAAGGCGATCACATCCGAATTGAGTACGCCATCCCAAATTATCGATATTTATTTCTCATGTGAATATGATCTTTACACAAACGCAGTAACGTGTAATATCACACGACCGAATATATTCGTCAATTCGACGCGTCGCTTCACACGCACTCGCTGTCTCGGGTCGAACTGACGCGGGAATCTATAGCGACGAATAGCGTCGAGTGGCGCGATAGGGAGCTGTTTCTGTTGGTTGTATGAATCGGCAGTAATCGGTTTTACGAATTTTGCCGATGCTACATCGAATTTATGTCATACTATACATACATATATATATAAGTTCTTACTGATGACTGCCTCGTTGATTATATATATTTTAAAATCAAAAAAATTCTGTTGATTGGTGCGATGCCCATATATTTAACTATTTACTTGGTGGTAGTGCTTAGTGCTAGCCCGTCTGGGTAGGTACCACCCACTCATCAGATATTCTACCGCTAAACAACAGTACTCAGTATTGTTGTGTTCCGGTTTGAACGGTGAGTGAGCCAGTGTAACTACAGGCACATGGGACGTAACATCTTAGTTCTCAAGGTTGAAAGAAATGGTTAATGTTTCTCACAGCGCTTTTGTCTATGACCTGTTGATATCCAAGCAGGATATATTAATTTAAATAATTGTATTAACTAACACTACTGTTTTTTTTTAAATGTTGAAAAAGAGTAACTACTGAGTTTCTTGGCGGTTCTTCTCGGTAGAATCTACTTTCCGAGTGGTAGCTTCACTTAATTGTAAGATGACGATTCAAAAGTGCTTGTAAAAGCTTACTTGAATAAAGTATAATTTGATTTTGATATCGAAAGTAATCTAAAATCGGATGTCGTCAGAACATCGGATGATATCGATTCGATGATGACCAGTGACCGTTTTCACCGTATCTACGTACTATGAATCATTTTGGTACTTCAATCCAAATTCGCCCTATCTCTCTTTCACTTTACACTAACCCATATGTGAGAAAGAGATAAAGCGAATGTTAATATTTAGATATCACATTCTTTTCATCTCTTTCTCACATACTTTACAATGTTTTGATTTTGATTTTTGCCGGTGGTGACCACTTGCCATCAGGTGGCTCATATGCTCGTCCGACAACCAATAACAAAAATAAACTAATAAGTGTTGTGTGTATTTATTTATTTATTTATTTTGGAAACATACAGTAACTATTGAATACATAAAAATTTTAACACAAAAACTATTACTTAAACCTAAATTGTTTTCTATGTTAAATAATTCATACAATTTTCACAGTTACAGTATAGATGCAAATAATTATTATTAAAATTTAATTAAAATTTTAAATTTACCAATCTTCAAAGCTAATATACATTAAATTAAATCGAACTTAAAAAATAGATATACTATATTGACATTGACTAATTAAAAATTAAGTTATGCAGTAAATAATATAGTAAATTAAAAATAAATAAATTCACACAATAATTCACATTAATAGATAATATTTAATACACTAAGAGATATAAGATTACAATTCAAAAGTGCTTGTAAAAGCTTACTCGAATAAAGTTGATTTTGATTTTGATTTTTGCCGTTGGTGTACACTTACCATCAGGTGGCCCATATGCTCGTCCCCCAACCAATAACAAAAATAAACTAATAAGTGTTGTGTGTATTTATTTATTTTTTTTGGAAACATACAGTAACTATTGAATACATAAAAATTTTAACACAAAAACTATTACTTTAAACCTAACTTGTTTCCTATGTTAAATAATTCATACAATTTTTACAGTTACAGTATAGATGCAAATAATTATTATTAAAATTTAATTAAAATTATAAATTTAACAATCTTCAAAGCTAATTTACATTAAATTAAATCGAACTTTAAAAATAGATAGACATATTATATTGACATTGACTAATTAAAAATTAAGTTATGCAGAAAATAATGTAGTAAATTATAAATAAATAAATTCACACAATAATTCACATTAATAGATAATATTTAAAACAATACACTGAGATATATAAGATTACAATTCAAAAGTGCTTGTAAAAGCTTACTCGAATAAAGTTGATTTTGATTTTTGATTTTTGCCGTTGGTGTACACTTACCATCATAGCTCATATGCTCGTCTGACAACCAATAACAAAAATAAACTAATAAGTGTTGTGTGTGTGTTCGCAGTCGTCTCTGGCTGGCGCGCTGTCCCCCTGCGACCCTGAGCTGAACAGCTACGAGCGTCTGGCGGCGGACGAGGTGCTCCAGTTCCGGACCAACTGCCCCGACTGCAACGCGCCCGCCGACACCAACATGAAGATCACGAGTGAGCCCCTCTCCCTTACCCCCCCCCCCCCCCCTCATTCTCAGGCTATCTAGAGATACTGAGGCATATAATATTCAGAGACGTATCCAGGTATAGTACGACACAACTCAGATGTCGCATCGGCAAAATTCGTAAAACGATCACATCCGAATTGGGCACGCTATCCCAAATTATCAATATTCATTTCTCATGCGAATATAATCTTTGCACAAATGTAATAACTTGTAATATCATATGACCTAATATATTCGTCAATTTGACGCGTGGATTTACATGCACTTGCTTTCTCTGACGCGTGAATCTATAGCGACGAATAGCGTCGAATGGCGCGATAGGGAGCTATTTCTATTGGTTGTGTAAATCGGCAGTAATCGGTTTTATTTTCATTCCATTGCATTTTCCGATGCTACATCTAATTTGTGTCTTACTATATGAGGCTAGACAATACTCAAAGACCGAATATATTTTTATTTACGACATGTCACAATTGTTGTGAGTACCCTGTGCTGACTGACTGATTAATGTATTATAATAATCTAATAATAAATTGTTATGATTTCGTCATGCCAAGTATGGAGTACGACTAAGGCGATGTGCTGACGTCACAATACCTATGTTATACATACAACAACAGCCTGTAAATTCCCACTACTGGGCTAAAGGCCTCCACTCCCTTTGAGGAGAGGGTTTGGAACATATTCCACCACGCTGTTCCAATGCGGGTTGGTGGAATACACATGTGTCAGATTACAATGAAATAAGACACATGCAGGTTTCCTCACGATGTTTTCCTTCACCGCTGAGCACGAGATGAATTATAAAGACAAATTAAGCACATATATATATAGTGGTGCCTGTTACTTTACTTTTTCTTATATATTAATATCAAAACTGTCACTCGATACGATTTTGTGTTATTGTTTGTAGACATACCACACTTCAAGGAAGTGGTCATCATGGCGACCGTTTGCGAGGCGTGTGGTCACCGCACCAACGAGGTTAGTCCAATCGACATTCTTTTATATAAATCATCAAAATTTCCAACCAATCCATCATACAGACATGGGCCTCTCCAAGTGCACGTCACTGTGGTCTTTCTCCGGCTACTCGCATCCAGCTCCTGCCTGCCGCCTTGCGTATATCGTCACTCCACGTGTCTGATGACGTCCTACCAGGGTTGCCAATGCCTATTCACCTAATTCCCCAAAATGGGGGAAAAAAAGTCCCATATCCCCCAGAATCACAGAAAAAAATCATGTATGTGATAACACTACAATCAAATTTTCGAGGTAAATTTCTTCAAATCAAACTAGTGATGGTTACTGACGACCTTTTTCTTTTTTTTTTTTTTCGTTGAATCGAACTAGTCATGGTTAATGTCTATATATAGTGTGTATTTGTTATCACGCTAACTAATTGTTAGCATATTTATTTTAATATGATCATATTTTATTGTTTTAATGTATTAAAGTATTATGAGCATAAATAATTCGATTTAAATAGTTGTTACAATTTGCGTTGACTGTCAACACCCGGTTTTGACTAAACTAAATTGTTTTTTAAATGGATCGAAACCGGATGTTGCTACAGTCGAAGGAGGGGCGTGTAAACATTAAATACTAGGAGTAAACCTAGAAATGGTCAATCTTACTTCAATCGTCGAATTGGAAGGATCGTGAACCACTTCAGGAGAGATAAATTATTGATTGTGAGGAGAGTTTTTGTATTATTCCTCAAAACTCAAACTCAATCTCAATCGACTATAATTTCAATTTTTGTACTAACTAAAAGACGGGTAAACAATTAATTACCGATCGTTTTGGTATAAAACGAATAAGTATAAATTCCCCTCATTTTGATCAACTTGCGATTCTCCGCAATTTGGGGAATTCCCCGCAATTTGGGAAATTCCCCGCACATTGGCAACGCTGCCTACGCTACGTTTGCCGAGACGCGGTCTCCACTCTAGAACACGTTTTCCCCAACGGTTGTCGGTTCTGCGATAAATATGGCCAGCCCACTGCCACTACAGCTTACTAATCCGAACAAAACACAATTTTGTATTATTTCTTTATGGTTACAGGTCATTCAGATTTACAGTGTATTAATAAATCAAATGGTTTTACTGTAAATTATTATTTTTTATTTATTTATTTTATGGTATAGGTTGGCGGACGAGCATATGGGCCACCTGATGGTAAGTGGTCACCATCACCCATAGACAATGACGCTGTGAGAAATATCAACTATTCCTTACATCGTCAATGCGCCACCAACCTTGGGAACTAAGATGTTATGTCTCTTGTGCCTGTAGTTACACTGACTCACCCTTCAAACCGGAACACAACAATACTGAGTACTGTTATTTGGCGGTAGAATAACTGGTGAGTGGGTGGTACCTACCCAGACGGGCTAGCACGAAGCCCTACCACCAAGTATTAACTCTTATGTAAATAAATGATATATTTCACTGATAATCTATTTCTCTTCCCAGGTGAAGTCGGGAGGTGGCGTTGAAGACCAGGGCGTCAGGTTCGAAGTCAGGATTGCTAACAGAGAGGACTTCTCGAGAGATGTGCTCAAGGTATGCAAAGAGTGACTAGTTTCTTACCGGTTCTTACTAGAATCTGCATTACGAACCAATAGCTTACTCAATTGTTGTTAAATGACGATTCAAAAGTGCTTGCTATAAATTGGTATTAGTAATATATGAACACAATATTATGTGTGAACCATTACAGCTCAGAGAATAGTCCACAGATTAAAATACAGGCAAGTGACGTCACCGACCCGATTGCAGCGCCATATTGTTCAAGTAGCGTTTTCGCGTGCTTTTTAAATATGGAATTTTCAATATGATATTTTTCGGCCAATATGTACTAGAAATAAAAAATAATCAAATTTAAATTTTACTGGGTTCCTTAACCTCTACTTTTTTGTAAAAATTGGCGGACGAGCATATAGGACACCTGATGGTAAGCGGTCACCATCACCCATAGACAATGACGCTGTGAGAAACATTAACCATTTCTTTAAATTTTGGGAACTAAGATGTTACGTCCCTTGTGCCTGTAATTACACTGACTCGCCCTTCAAACCGGAACACAACAATACTGAGTGCTGTTGTTTGGCGGTAGAATAACTGATGAGTGGGTGGTACCTACCCAGGCGGGCATGCACAAAGCCCTACAACCAAGTGAATTAAATATATTTATATTTGAATATAATATTGTTATTGGCATACTTAATAACTTATCTCGAGAGAGTAATACTATCGAAAAATAGATGGCTATCTATAGTACGAAACTATCGAATACATCGATATTCTAGAATAACTGATGAGTGGGTGGTACCTACCCAGACGGGTTTGCACCAAGTGTATGACCAGACATGTGATATAATTGATTTGTTTTTTCAGTCCGAAACCTGCAGCATGTCAATACCAGAGCTGGACTTGGAGGTTGGGGGGCGAGCGCTGGGGGGCCGGTTCTCGACGGCGGAGGGCCTCGTGCGCGCCACGCTGGAGCAGATCAAAGACGCGCCCACGCTGCAGGGCGACGCCCCCAAACTTGCCAAAGAGAACCTGGAGAGGTGGGTTGAATTAATTATTTATTTATTTAAAATACTTTATTGCACAAAATATTAGAAAAATGGGGCTTGTAGCGATCTCTTACAGACTCTTTTGGTTGATAGAAGCTTCGAACGAAAACAGGTAAGTGAAGAAATAGATAAAGATCTTTTCTTATTACACGCTGTTCCAATGCGGTTTGGTGGAATGCACATGTGGCAGAATTTCGATGAAATTAAACACATGCAGGTATCCTCACGATGTTTTCCTTCACCGCTGAGCACGAGATGAATTATGAAGACGAATTAAGCACATGAATCAGCGGTGCTTGCCTGGGTTTGAACCCGCAATCATCGGTTAAGATGCACGCGTTCTAACCACTGGGCCATCTCTGCATATTATTTATTTACACACATACAAAATATTAGAAAAATGGGGCTCTTATAGCGCTCTCTCACAGACTCAAGACAGAGTAAGTGAACAAATGGATAAAGAAAAGAGATACAAACTATAGAATAAGAATATTTATACTTAAGTATAAATGACGACGACCTCCATGGTCGAGGGGTGTGTACACCGGTTTTCATGGGTATACAACTCCGAGGTCCCGGGTTCGTCCGGCCGAGTCGATGTAGATTATCATTAGTTGTCTACGTCGTCTCGGGTCTGGGTGTTTGTGCCGTCGTTACTTCTGATCTTCCACAACACAAGTGCTTTAGCTACTTACATTGGGATCAGAGTAATGTATGTGAGGTTGTCTTAAATAAAAATTCAATAGTGCTTGTAAAAGCCCACTTCAATAAAGTTTACTTTGATTTTGATTTTTTTGATAGAAGCTTAGAACGAAAACAGGTAAGTGAAGAAATAGATAAAGAAAAGATATACAAACTATCCAATAAGAATATTTATGCTAAAGTATAATAAAACTATACATAATTACATCCCAATAATACACATATTAAAATAGAATATATATCAAAATATATATATATGTAACAGTAAGATTACAAACATCGTTAGATGACAATCTATCTCGTGAGATTGTAAACTGTCGAAAGATTGTGAACGTTTAACCAACAATGAAACATATAATTCCGATAGTTCATAATCAGAATATTATGTACAATCGGAATTTCTATAATTTAACAGAAATTTACTTCGATAGATCTACCGAAAAGTAATGCGTTAAATTGTAATCAGTATGTTACGGCTCACAATCATAGATTATAGTAGATAGATTATAATCTAACGCTATTTACAATTTTAAGTTGACATATACGTAATAGGCTATTTGAGTGGTTTTTAAAATCCATTTTATATTATTTAGTAGAGGTTAAGGGTTAAAAAAGAGGTTAAAAAACTTTTACTGGGTAAAAGTTTTTTTTTTTTATTTCTAGTACATATTTGACGAAAAATATCATATTAAAAATTCCATATTTAAATAGCGCGCGAAAACGCTACTTAGACAATATGGCGCTGCAATTGGGTCGGTGACGTCACTTTGCTGTATTTTAATCTGTGGTACATATGGTAGAAAAGCAAGGTTTACAAGAAAGTGACTTCATCATAAGCCCGGCCGATCAGGAGCGTTTTGTGTCACGTGACGAACGTTTGAAAAAATGCATTTTTGTTTATTGATTTTTGAATAAATTAAGTATTATTTTCAAGTTTCGTTAATAAATAACCATTTATAAACTCAAAATATACACTGATTACAATAATTCACGATTTATTTTTCGCATTGTCAAATACCCTATAGCATAAAAAAGTGGTCTATTCGCCTGGCATATTAATGTAATCTGTTTGATTTTGTTCCAGGTTCACGGAGAAGTTACAAGAGGTTCTGGAGGGAAAGCGAGCTATCACTCTCATACTGGATGATCCAGCGGGAAATTCTTATGTGCAGAATTTAAACGATGATCCCTCTACGTTTGATGATGGTTAGTTATCATGACATGATATTCTTGGTCGAGATCAGTGTCCAAAGCATATTCTAAAAAAAGTAAAGTAACAGCCTGTAAATTTCCCACTGCTGGGATAAGGCCTCCTCTTCCATTAAGAGTTTGGAACATATACACGCTGTTCCAATGCACATGTAGCAGAATTTCGATGAAATTAGACAACGCAGGTTTCCTCACGATGTTTTCCTTCACCGCCGAGCACGAGATGAATTATAAACACAGATTAAGCGCATATATAGTAGTGCTTGCCTGGGTTTGAACCCACAACCATCGGTTAAGATGCACGCGTTCTAACCACTGGGCCATCTCGGCTTAATATAATATAGTGACTGTTAATTTTGAAGCAAATTTTAGAGAATTCTAAAGTGATATATATGTCACCGTGAGATTACAAACATCGTTAGATTACAACCTATCTCGTTAGATTGTAAACTGTCGAAACATTGTGAACCGTGAAATATAATTGCAATTTAACGCATCTCACTAGTTAGATTGTAATCTAACGATGTTTGTAATCTTACGGTGACACATACTTGTCAAATTTTCTTAATAATTTCTTTCTTCTAACAAAAAAATTTTCTTAATCGTTCCCTACCTGTACACATAGTATTTTGTATTGTTCTGGAAAATTGTCTTGTTCGGTCAGGCCTCGTCTAGATTCTAGAGATTTGCTTATATGGATGTAGATCTTAAGGTCTTAAAGCTTCAAATATCACAGCCAAACGGTGCCTTAGAATAGGATCTTACTCATTGTTGTTACAAAATAGACCTCTTACAATTTACATTAATTAACGTATAAATTGTTATTATTTCCAGGTCTAAAGGTTACTAGATATGAGAGGACATACGAACAGAATGATGAGCTCGGCCTAAATGACATGAAGACAGAGGGCTATGAAGCAGAGAGCTGAAATTGATGCGTTGAAATAACAAGATTGCCGTTATAAATACCATAGAGAATGATTTTTCTAACCATAGACAATTTTTTTTTTTATAATATTGTATATTTGTTTTGACTAAGCATTGTGAATGAATATTCCAAGTGATATATACAGCATTTACGTGAAAACTTGAAGGGTTTGTAGTCGGTTGGAACGAAGTTATCGCTGTGTATTATGTAGTAACTTTTATCCTCCGTTTCATCTTATCAGTGGTCTTTCCATCTGTTCTTAGTGTATGACAAGTTATGTAATATATTTTCTGAGATTTCCTAATTAATTAGTGAGTGGCATTTTTGCTTTTATATATATAAAGAAATGATTAAAAAACAGATTGTATTACAGACACAATTAATAATGTTTGATGTGTTTTACAATAAAGTCGGTGTGGTGTGTAATATTCAAATAACATTTTTGTACAATTTTTGTCAGTCTGTCTGTTTGTTCCGGCTAATCTCTGAAACGGTTGGACCGATTTCGATGAGTTTCACTGGCAGATAGGTCATGTCAATTTATAATTATATACTAAATAATAATAAATTCACGGGAATAATTTTTTTTTGTTAAATTCAAACGCGCGCGAAGTTACAGCTAGTTGTTAATAATAATCAAAGTAACATTTTGCCGCGCAAAAGCACTTCGTTCCAAAAAGTTACAAAATAGCTGAAATCTGTAGTGAAATCATATCATACTTTTACTTCTACTACATCTTATATGTTAATTTAAAATATATTTGTGACTGGCAACCCTGTTATTTTTTAACATTTTTAAAATAATTGTTAAAAGTGCATTTTAACGTATTTCTTGTAAAGATTTTTCTTATTGGAAAATGTAAATAATATATTTTATTTCAATCAATTTTGTTTTATTTCCTAAGACATACAACGGAAGCTGTATCCTATTATTTATTCATTCTAGAAAAATGTATCCAAATCAATGATGTTGTAGTAAACAGATACGTCATTAACGCGCAAAAAGTGAAGACTAGAAAACGTCCTAATTGGGACGTTTGCCTTTAGTCGTTTTCATCGTAATTATGCCAGTAATACGTTATAATGCATCATAATTATGTAGTAATACGTTTTGCGTAATTAAAACATCTAGTTATCCCTTTGACTTGTTGTTTTTATCAAGCTATCCTTTTTACTTGTAACGAAATGTAAAATAAACGGCGCCCGGCGGGGCACACTCTTTTCTGTTGTTTAGTATGGGTATAACATATCTGTTATTAGAATATCATTGATCTAAATGCATCAACTTTCGTCTATATAATTAAGGCTAAAGAACTCTGCTCACTATAAATATCTATTATTAGAAATAGATTTAAGAAATGTTATTTTTTTTTAAATATTTCAATGGCGGCCAACAGACATTTTCATTATATGACAGGCTAATTGCTAAAATATTCTGACAGCTAAACGAATAGACGATTATCGCCAACCAGTAGTCCTTATATATCCGGTCACAGTGTTGCTATTTGTGATTTTAATTTTCTTCTAATACGGCTTCTCCTGACGGGACTGCGTGCTCGAAGTCCTCAGCAGGAACTCGATGAAGGTCCAGCAACAACCTCCGACTTCAATGGCTACTCTGCGTCATCATCATCGGTTTCTGTCAAGACACACACAGTCTAAAATAATCACACTTATTTACCTCTGTTATTATTAGTAGTTGGCCTAATTTCACAAAGAAGCGTTAGATTACGTACGAATTAGCTAAGTTCAACATAACCAACAAATATAAATAAACGGCACACATAAGCTTTTCAATCACATAGGCTTTACACAGGTCTGTTCCCACGCAACCAAATACCCCGCACATACTCGTGCACTCAGGATTTACATCGGTCTCTAGTAGGTCACCCCAGATACCTAATAAAGGCTGGATTTACACAGGTCTGTTGTCGGTTGCGCCACCGACTCACCCCAGAAACCACCAGTGTCAGGGTCAACCCGATACCATGGCGCACAGGATTTACTCGGGTCTCTTCCACTGAACACAACTCTTTACACAACATGGCCAAAAATCAGAAATACGGGCTAGTTTAGTACGTAATCTAACTCAAGAATAGGATAGAAAACAAGAAGTATATCAGTTAACAAAGCAAACAGCGACACAAGGCAATTTAATCAATGCATCAATTTCATAATTACTCGGCCTAACCTGACCGTCTCTTACAAACCCACCAAAGTCTTTTATCTCATTGGTAAGGAAGTCGTTGAATTGAATCCGAAACTTCAGAATAATAATAGCAATAAGCACCTCACTACGAAGACATTTAACCTTAAAAGCAAAATCAGAGCCAAAAAATCGGTTGGATCTGACCTGAGCACAGTTGATGGCGGTCAAAAGACGCTCCGCAGCGTGCGTCACCACGTCCTCAGACTGCGTTGATTCCTTGTTTATGGTGCGTGTAGTCGTGGAGGAGTGGAGCGGAAGCGTCCCCACTTGCGCAGACGCCAGCTCATGCAGCGGTGTTGGGACCACAAGCACTGATGTCGATGGTGTGGTGTTGGGCAGCTCGCGGCTAGGGGCAGCGCTGTTCGTTACGATAGCTTGCGTCTCCACAGACGCACGGGGTTGATGGTCTTCCAACGCGCACAATCTTCTCTTCCATCGGATTGGGCGAAGGAGTGCGCTCGTGACGCTTTCGCTTGTTATGTTGGTCGTTGGAAGGCATCGCAGAGACAAAAACTCCGTTCGAATATTAATTAATCAAATCACCAGGTAATAACCAAAAAGTAGTACTAATTTAGTTTATAAAATCAGAAATGTAGGCTTTCAATGGCTTTTCAACCTTCGAATCCCGCTTCTGATATTAGAAATAGATTTAAGAAATGTTATTTTTTTTTAAATATTTCAATGGCGGCCAACAGACATTTTCATTATATGACAGGCTAATTGCTAAAATATTCTGACAGCTAAACGAATAGACGATTATCGCCAACCAGTAGTCCTTATATATCCGGTCACAGTGTTGCTATTTGTGATTTTAATTTTCTTCTAATACTATGGTATATATTCCAACTACTTTTTTATGACATAGGCGGTAAACGAGCAGGAGGCTCACCTGATGGAAAGTGACTACCACCGCCCATGGACACCTGCAACACCAGGGGGCTTGCAGGTGCGTTGCCGGCCTTTGAGAAAGGTGTACGCTCTTTTATTGAAGGTTCCCATGTCGTATCGGTTCAGAAAAACCGCCGGCGAAAGCTGGTCCCACAAAGTGGTTGTGCGAGGCAGAAAATGTCTCAGAAATCGCGCTGTTGTGGATTTTCGGACATCAAGGTGGTGCGGGTGAAACTTAGAATTTTGACGAGATGTCCGAAGGTGAAATTCAGCAGCCGGGATTAATCCGAACAATTCCTTGGAATATCCCCCTTAAAAAAAATCTGTAGAGGATGCAGAGTGATCCGACATCTTTACGCAAAGCCAAAGGATCAAGGAGATAGGAAAGGGCTTGATCGTCGATAACTCGAGCCGCTCTACGTTGGATGCGGTCAAATGGAAGGAGCTTGTACTGGGGAGCACCCGCCCAGAGGTGAGAGCAGTACTCCATGTGAGGCCGAATTGCGCCTTGTAAAGTTTTCAGCGATGGGCCGACGTGAAATACTGTCTCGCCTTGCTGAGTACACCGAGCTTTTTTGAAGCCAATTTGAATTACTTGAGCCTTAAAAGAAATATTTGAGTCTATAATATTCAATGTGGCGTTTGAAACTTCGCCTAATCTGTTATTGGAACATTGAAAGTGAAATTAAAGACAATGTAAGTAATAAATAATCAAATACTACTAATAGTGCAGCAAATAACATAAATAATAATAAACTGTATATGGCACATGTAAATGGTTTTATTTTTATTTTCATTCCATCTTCAAAATAAATACACTGACATTCATACCGTCTTATGTGATGCTGTAGAAAAATCATAAAGTTTACGGCTTTGGCATAAGGATTATACTCTTTTCTTACGTTCTCTAAGATTCGAAGGAAATAGTAGACAAAATACACTCTATTCCAACCGTAGAAGAAATAAAATGGAAATTTTGACAGCGAATTAAAATTAACGAGATATCTTTTTTTAGGAGCTTAATTTAAATATGGCAATTAAAATTTTGAACGTCAACGAAATAGCTATCGGAATTTTGGAAGAAAATAAAGTCATTAACTACAGGTTATTTACCATGTTTTTTATTTTTACCCGTTGGAGCTCAATATTTCGACATTATCTACGAATGTCTTGTTCACGAAACTCATATACTCATAGACTTATCAAATATCCCATAGTTAATAACTGTAATAATAAAAATAACCATGTTTATTTAAATTCTTATATAAAAATAAAGTCGTTATAAGTAGTTAAGCGCAATAGTGTTGTAAATAGATATATACTAATTATACTCTCAGAGTAATAACCAAATCGCATGCAATACGTAAATATAACGCTTGTCTTACTTTCATCTTTATTTTGATTCCATTAGAAAAAAAAAATACTGAAATAAATTATAATAACATCTAAAGATTACTAAATAAATTGTTTATTGTAATTTCGTAGCTTTTTCTTCCGATATCGCCATATAACTCATAAAAAAAAATTACCAACTTTGCCGTAAAAATATTATATGAAAAATATATAATTCTCAGATTCCCGGCTGAGCCAATGTACATTATCATATAGTTTTCTACGTTGTCTTGGGTCTGGATTTTTGTGGTACCGTCGTTACTTCTGATTTTCCATAACACAAATGCTTTAATTACTTTCATTGGGATCAGGGTAATGTATGTGATGTTGTCTCATATTTATTTATTTATACTAGTAACACAGTTGTTGACAAATCGAAATGACAATTATAATAGATCAGTTTGATACTAAATGTAAACAGTACGAATTAATTTTTTGTTGTTTTGAATCGTAAATGGAAGAAAGTGATAAAATACTCCTACCACACCATGAACAGCAGACGCTGTGCCAAACAAGACTGCCGTACAGGCAGGGAAGGAAATTAACAGCTGTTAAGGTAAACTGAAGAATGATATGGAAGAATATTGTTTTATGCTTATAACCTTTTTGGTTGTTATTCTTTAAATTAAAAACTGAAAAGAGTGTTTAACTAAAATATTCACAATCTAAATTTCATACAATTGTAAGCCTATAAAGTATTTTAAATATAATATTTATAAATAATCGTTAAAGGCTGTATAACTTCTAGCTGTTGACTTATATTCAGTCACAGAAGTATATAAATGTAATTAATACTTTTTGGTTTGACATTTTTATAAATAAAAGTAGAAAGAATATCATTGAATTTGATGTGGAGATTGTTAATCTGGGTTTAAATATGGCAGATAATGGATGATTGTAAAGAAATCTTTTAAAAAATGTATTGTAAACCATATTAAATATTATTAAGTATTTAATATCTACTTATCTGAAGATCTACACAGTGATATTATAATTTTGTCAAATTCGTAAAGAAAAATATGAAATTATATATTTTTTATAACAATATTCTTATAATAAAAATAATATAATATTCTTCTTCTTCCTAGTCGATTCCTCAGTACTGAGGGTCGTGACCACCATTCATGTGACTCTCTAGAACACTTCGTACCACCTTCCTCCAGCCATTCCTATTCTTTGCCATTCATAAGCAAACCTGGCCATAGGATCCTGTGTCTGTCTTTACCGTGTCTATCCACCGGACTGGCGCTCTTCCTCTACCTCTCTTCCCTTTATTTTTCAATAGTGTTTTCATGAGCCTATATGAATAAAGAATATTTTGATTTTGTTGATTATGTTAATTTTTGTCTTTCTTAAAACTCATCATACATCATACATGTATGATGAACCTCATATTTTCCACAACACAAGAGCTTTAGCTACTTACATTGGGATCAGAGTAATGTATGTGATGTTGTCCAGTCTATACTAATATTATATTCCGCAGACATTTTTAACTTTGCCGTTTAGTAAATTAAAATCATTTGTAAAGAATACATT
Organism: Vanessa cardui; assembly: GCF_905220365.1. Taxonomy (NCBI): domain Eukaryota; kingdom Metazoa; phylum Arthropoda; class Insecta; order Lepidoptera; family Nymphalidae; genus Vanessa; species Vanessa cardui. The sequence continues at coordinate 304,949 of NC_061152.1, forward strand.
GGTAGAACAAGCATATTATTCGATACAAGATTTTATAGATGATAAAAAAGCGTGGAGTTAATACCTGTTGACTTCCAAGCAGAATATATTAATTTAAATAATTGTATTTAATTAACATGACTTTGTATATTTTAAATGTTAAAAAAAAGTAACTACTGAGTTTCTTGCCGGTTCTTCTCTGTAGAATCTACTTTCCGAACCAGTGGTAGCTTCACTTAATTGTAAAATGACGATTCAAAAGTGCTTGTAAAAGCCTACTTGAATAAAGTTTATTATGATTTTGATTTTGATAAATATGAAAGTAACTGTCTGTCCGTCTTTTGCTTTTTCACCACCAACTAATGAATCGATTTTAATGAAATTTAGTATGTTGCAAATTTGGACTCTAAGGAAAGATGTAGGCTACTTTTATCGTCTAACATGACAAGTAACCATATAAAATGTGATTAAAGCCACAGGAGACACCTAGTATTACGTATTTATAATATAACCATACATTATTATAACTTCAGTGTTTTCAAAAACTAAAATTAAAAAGTCTGAACACATTATTTTATGTAAGAACCTGAAAGTGCCAATTGCAGACAATTTTATAGAATGACTTAAGAAACCTACAAAAACAAAATAACTCATTATATTCATTGATTTAGTCTCTTAATTGTAAACATTAAATAGTTCCTTTTTTTACAGGTATATTCAATAACGAATGAGTCAAATCACCTCCTAATATTTGGTGTACCATCCCTCAATCTGCGTCAAGAAACGAAAGCATTATTCATAAAATTTGGTAAATTGTTACAATTCAATATAACGACACAGCACGCTGCCGAACCATTCACTGAAACGTACCACGCTCAATACGAGAAAACACAACCTGCAAGAATAGCCAAGAAAATGCTGGATACTAAAAACTTCTATGGTGGTATATTACATGTCTGTTATGCACCAGAGTTCGAAACGGTTGAAGAAACTCTGCAGAAGCTTATACAGCGTCAGCGAGACGTCGTTTTCAGGCTGAAAAATCTCGAAAAAACTAAGAATGAGCCTGCAAAGCCACAAATGGTAATTCCTAATGTCGTAGTAAATGAACCTAAAAAATTAAATATGGGAAATATTAATACAATAAGCTTAGGGAAAGAAATTAAAGAAGTAAAAAAGAAAAGGAATAAAAAATTTAAGCCAAATCATGAAGAAATACACACAATGAACAATGAAACAAGCTTACAGTGTGTAACCAACGATAAAAAACCTATGAGCAATGTCGGTAACTCAGAAAATATTGAAATCGTTGATTGTACTAATGTTGATTCAGAAGTTATCACAAATATCAATGAAAGTTTGAATTACAACAAATTTGGAACTGAAATTATAAGGAAGATTCCGGAAAAACCATTAAATAAAATACAATTTCATGTAAATAAAAAGTCATAGCATATCAAGTAATTATTAATGTCCTACTGTTGGACTAACCCATCACATTTTTAAGTAGTTTAGGAGCCTACTCCATCGCATAACTGTGTATCTTGTAACGTAATTGTGGCGCACGTTACATGTTTCATCCATTTTTAAATAATTTCAACATAAAATACTAAATTTCTAACATAGGTTATCGGATGTCATCTGTCATTTGACTTTGACAACCATTTCTAAGGCTATGTTTATGCGTAATTTAAAAATACCGCTAAATTTGACATTTAAAATAAAAATGCACTTTTTATGCATTATGCGTTCCTGACCTAATTGTGATTTATTATCTTTGAGATGATCTTTGACATTTGTCTAAGACCTCACTTTCCTTCCGCCTTTTAAGTCGAAATGTGACGCTAAATTATTTTCAAAGTTTTTGTAACTTTTATTTGGTTTAAACTATTGAATATTGTTGAAAATTGAAGTTTTAAGGCACGATATGTCTTAATTTTAACGATTGGAAGTGAATCCATGTCGGATTACAAAAATAAATTTGGATATTTGTCGCCTCGTGGTAAGTCGAAAAACTTTCTTCGAAATTTGAATTTATTTCAATTGTTCGGTTTCGTAACAACGATTGTGATTCTTTACAGGGAATTTTTAGAATATTTCCCATGATGCCTTTTGTTATTTTGGAAAATAACCGGGATTGACCGGGTAAGTTGGTTGGATTATTAAAGTGAAACTATAGATTTTCGAAATTCGTGTTAGGTTCTAATTAGAATTGTTTCTCTTTTTGCAGTTATTTTCAACAGTTAGTTTCTACAATTATTTTCAATGGTTATTTTCAATGGGTATTTTTCTACAATTATTATCTACAATTATTTTCTACAACTGTATTATTCCTCGGAATTATTTTCTTTCGCTGTATCTTCAAGTGGAGTATTTTCAACGCTTTTTGAAGAACTTTTGAACTTTATTTGTTTGGATATTTTGAAGATTTGGATAGAAGCTTCCCTGGAGATAAAATTTTGAAACCTTAAAGGAAGTTTAAACCTTATAACAATTATTTAACGTCTGGATTTCGGTATGTAGTTTTTACATATTAATTTTTACCGCAATTTTGGAACTTCGTGGGATTTAGTATACATTTTATAATCCTATGAAAATTTGGCATTCAAACATTTTTTTTTTTTAAGGATAATTTATACATTATTGTAACGTTATTTAAACTTAATATTTGACTTGTTTGTAACTTTAATTACATAATTTAGTCTAACTTTAAAACATTTTTTGCTAACTTTAAAACATTTACAATAAGTAAATATTTAATTAAGATTAGTGAATTTAAATGGATGTAAACATCCAGGCGCCCGATTTTGTTACTTTAAGACTTTTTAATTGTTAAAATTATTTTGACATATTTTTTTTTTAATAAATTAATTTATAACATAGATTTGCCTTTTCTGTAAATCTACTTGTAATGTTGAAGGGTTATTTAACTGACTTCCGGAGCACTTTCTTTCGAGGATTTGTTTAATTTAAAAACCTTGTCCAGCTCTACCGCATTTTTAGTTTGCCTCGAAGAAAATTAAATTTTTTTTTTTAAATTTAAATTTATTTTTAGTCAATTATATATTACAATTGACACCCCCTTCAAAAATTTTACATTACAATTGGCGCCCGAACAGGGACCTGAATTACAATTACTGCTCTTGTCTAGTATTGAATATGTACTATGTATTTACATATGTATAATTTTTGTTAGAATCATTTTGTACTAAATACTAATGTTAAGTATTTATGTAATTTGAATGCCAAGTTTATAACTTTTTTATGTTTTGAAGTAAAGCTTTTCGTTCCATTGTCAATTCTAATCTAGGACATAACCATGACTGACAGAGATGAATTAACTCTTAAACCATCTATTGATGATAGTGGTGACAAAAATTTAACACCTAATATTATTAATGTTGAACATTCTCAGATATTAGAGACAAACATTTCTCAGGCGAAGCCTTCTGCTTCTAATGATTTAGTAGACTTGTCGGCAGACTTGCCACAATTTTTTAGCAACACTTTATCTATGAATAATAGACAACCTCAATACTATAAGCGAGTAGATTTGTCTAAGTTTAAATATAAATTTAACGGTAAAACGTGCGTACGTGAATTTTTGTTAACGTTTGAAGAATACTGTGTGAGTCGAGATATTAGTGATGACCAAATATTGCCATGCTTTACTGATGTAGTAACTGACATTGCTCTCAAGTGGTTTAGATCTATTCGCAGTTCACTTAATTCTTGGAAACATCTTAAATTAGAATTACTAAAGCGTTTTGACAAACTAGATTTTGATTATCGACTTGAATACAATTTAAGAATTAGAAAACAGAAACAAACTGAAACTTTATCAGATTTTATTATTGAAATTGTAGATATGTCAAATAGATTAACTTATCCCTTATCTGAACATACTTTGTTAGAAATAATGAAACATACTATGCTGCCAAGCTACTCTATTCATTTGGTAGGTCGTTCATTGAATTCTATTGATGATTTAGTAAAACTTTCAAATCAGATTGATGAATTTCGCATATTAAATAACAAATCTAATTATAATAACTCAGATTTCAAGACTAAGCATATTAATTCAGTTCAAACATTAACTTGTTTAAAATGTAAAGAAATTGGACATACTTATAAAAACTGTAAAAAGATTCCAGGCACTATATGTTTTAAATGTGGTAAATTAAATGTTATCACTAAATTTTGCAATAATTGTACTCTTTTAAAAAACGAGTAAGATTTTGTCAGGCTCAGGTTCTTAATAAAGAATCAGTTGATCTGACAAATACTAAAATTTCTAGACCCAATGCTTCTGAAATTCGTGAAGACTTCTCTAATTGGTGTAATTATTTAAAACTATTTTTCTCAATGAATAAATTTGCTCCCATTTTGTTTACTAAAAATAGTGACACACGTCCATTTTTAAAATTTCAAGTTTGTGGTAAATCATTTACAGGTTTATTGGATAGTGGTGCTAATAAAAGCGTACTAGGTTGTAATAGTCACTTGCAATTTCTAAATTTAGGATTCAAACTTAAGACTAGTAGTTATAAAGCTTGTACTGCTGATGGTAGTTTACAAGACGTTTTAGGTACTATAGATATTCCAATTACTTGTGACAATGTAACTCGCATTGTAGAATTCATGGTAGTTCCTTCACTAAATCCAGAAATTATTCTAGGATTCGATTTTTGGCTCGCATTTAATTTAGCTCATGAATTATTTAAAAACATAACTTTTGAAAATAAGAATTCAATAATTATAAATTCTGTAACTTCTGTAGTTCAACTTTCTTCTTCTGAAAAAGAACAATTAAATAAAATTATAAAACTTTTTGAAGAAATTTCTTATGAAAAGAAAGGTTTAGGTTTAACACATTTAACTAAGCATAAAATTATAACTGTTGGTGAACCTATTAAACAACGTTATTGGCCTATTAGTCCTGCTAAACAAAAAGAACTTTATGATGAAGTTCAAGTTTTGCTTAGGGATGGTATTATTCAACCTTCTAAATCTCCTTGGTGTTCTCCAGTATTAGCTGTCACAAAAAAAGATGGTGGTATAAGACTATGTTTAGATTCTAGAAAATTAAATTCTGTCACTATTAAAGATGCATTTCCTTTACCTTACACGTCGCGGATTTTGGATAATTTGCGTGGTGCTAAGTATATCACAGCAATTGATTTGTCTAAAGCTTTTCTGCAAATTCCTTTAGAAGAAACTTCCAGAGAGAAGACTGCTTTCGTAATTCCTGGAAAGGGATTATTCGAATTCGTTCGTATGCCCTTCGGTTTAACGAATGCTCCCGCTGAACTACAAAGATTAGTAGACAAACTTTTCGGTGTAGAATTCGATTCTAATGTTTTTGTATATTTAGATGATTTAATAGCTATCTCTAGTGATTTTCAAACTCATTTAACTCTTTTAAGTAAAATTTATCATAAATTAAAAGATGCTGGTTTAACTATTAATTTGAAAAAATGTGAATTTTGTAAAGAACGTCTATGTTATTTAGGTTACGTTGTCGATAGCAATGGTTTACATACAGATCCTTCTAAGTTGTCTGTAATAGAAAATTTTCCTCGTCCTACAACTGTAAAACAAGTACGTAGTTTTCTTGGTATGTGTTCTTATTATCGTAGATTCATAGAAAAATTTGCTGATATTGCTACTCCGTTAACTAATCTAACTCGCGGTAGTCGAAATAGTAAACGTGTCGTAGAATGGAATTCAGATTGCGAAACCTCTTTTGTAAAACTTAAACAAGCATTATTAACAGCTCCTGTACTAATTTGTCCAGATTTTAACAAATCATTTTTCCTGCATTGTGATGCTAGCTCTTATGCTATTGGTAGTGTATTGTGTCAAAAAGATGATGAAGATAATCAACATCCTGTTGCATTTTATTCTAGAACATTTAATAAATGTGAAATTAATTATAGTACTACTGAAAAAGAACTTCTTGCTATATTAGATTCTATCGAACATTTTAGACCGTATATTGAAGGTATGGAATTTACTGTGATAACAGATCATGCTAGTTTAAAGTGGTTATTACGCTTAAATAATCCAAGCGGACGCTTAGCGCGTTGGGCTGCTCGTATATCTCAATTTACTTTTAATATAATTCATAAAAAAGGTAATTTACATGTTGTTCCTGATACTTTATCTCGTATTCAAATTAATGCTATTGATATTCCATCAGAGATAACCCATCCTGATGAAGAAATTGAAGATCCTTGGTACAAAAATATATTTATAGGTTGTCAAAAATTTCCCTTAAGATATAAAAATTATAGAGTTGAAAACAAAGTTCTTTATAGATTTTGTAAGCCCAAATTTCAATTGCAAAGTAATTTAGCATGGAAAATTGTTATTCCAAAGGAAAATGTATTAGATACTATTCGTAATAATCATGATTCATTAGATTCAAGTCACTTGGGTATTCATAAAACTTTAAATAAGTTAAAAATCCATTATTATTGGCCTAATATGTTTAAAGATGTAAAAGATTATATTTCAAATTGTGAAACTTGTAAAGCTTATAAGCACTCAAATGCTCCACCTTTTGGTATTATGACAAATCAAAAGATTGTTTCTCAACCTATGGTTATGCTATCCATTGATATAGTTGGTCCATTGCCAAAATCATATTCTGGACACAGATATATTTGCACAGTATTAGATGTATTTTCAAAGTATTGTTGGTTAAATCCATTATGTAATGCTACCACAAAATCCATATGTAGATTTTTGGAAAAGGATATTTTTCTTAAATTTGGTTGTCCAAAAATCATAATTTGTGATAATGGTACTCAATTTACTTCTAAACATTTTGTAACATTTTTGAAAAGCTTTAACGTAAATAAAATATTTTATAATACTTTATATACACCTCAAAATAATCCAGTTGAACGTTATCATAAAACGTTAGAAACTTGCATAGCATGTTTTGTTCATGATGATCATAGAACTTGGTCAAAATTTTTATGTCATGTTCAATTAGCTTTGAATAGCAGTATTAATTTAGCTACTGAATTTACTCCCAATTTTCTTATGTTTGGTCGTGAAGTCATAATTGATGCTTCATTACATCGTTTCAGTAATTCATTTACAAATTTAAATGAACTCGAATTTGGTAATCGTCGAACTTATGCACAAAGTTTAGATTCCTTAAGTTCAATTTTTGATTTAGTAACCAAATCTTTATTTAAAGCTTATAAAAAGAATGCTTTATATTATAATAAAGGAAGGAAAGTCATTTCCTATGAGTCAGGTGATATAGTTTGGAGAAGAAATTTCATTTTGTCTAATGCCTCTCAATATTTTTCGGCTAAACTTGCTCCTAAGTTTATAAAATCTCAAATAATAGAGAAGATTTCTAATAATGTTTATATATTAAAAGATTTAGAGAAAGGTACTGTTGGTCGTTATCATATTAAAGATATTATTAAAATATAGTTTTGGATTAATTCTAAAATAATTTGTAGATTTATATTTGGATTTGGAATAAAAAGGGCATTGTTAGAGAAGAATGAGCGAGAAGTATGACAGATAAAGCCCTGAACGTGTGAGTCGATTGAGTGATAGGATTCCTATTTGAATATCCTTTCTACAAATGTATTTTACTAAAGTATACTTAGGACATTTTAGATTCTCATTTAAATATTTCCAAATATTTCTTTTGACTCATAAGATCTTATACATTTTTTTGTAATATTTTTAGAATATTGTTTTTGCAATATTTTTGTATATAACATTTTGTTTGTGTTTTGTACATAACATTTTTGCTAGTTGTGTAGAACCTTATTACATATTTTAGTAATAAGTTATTTTTGGTTGAAGTTTTATAGAAATAATCCTTCATATTGGATTATTGCCTATGACTTTAGTCCAGCTTGATTTTGTTTTGGATATTCCGATTTTGTGAATTTTCCAATAACATTTTTTTTTGGAACAATTGTTTGTTGTTTTGTTCTGTGCTCGGGAAGCTGGTGGAGTTGAGCCGGTCACAGACATATTTTTTGGTAACTTTGTTCTGTGCTCGGGGAACTGGTGGCGTTGAGCCGGTCACAGACACCTATTTTTTGGAAGTTTTGTTTAACTGTGTTCGAAAAGCTGATGGTGTAGAGTCGGTCACAGTTAGAACTATTTTTTGTATGCTTTCGTGTTCGGAAAGTCGTATTGAGTTGCGTCGGCCACGTTAGTCATATCTTTTGTTTTTAATTGAAACCATTTTGAGGTTGGTGTTCTTGTTATGCCAATTAGTGTATATTGCGTAGACCCAACATTTTATTAAAAAAAAAAAAAAAAAAATATATTTTCCATCTTTCGAGTAAGGTAATACTTCATAATTTCCTACTCTAAATGAAACAAGTTTTATTAGACAGCTCATTGCTTTCGAGTGAGGCTATATTGAGTCCTCATCTCCAAGGTTAAGTTGTTTGATAATTACTTTTACTTATCACATTTTCTGAATAGAGTTAAGTTAGACAACTTTTTGCTTTCGAGTGAGACTATATTAGAGTTCTCATCTCCAGGGTACTGTCTAACGATTACTTTTGTTAAGAATTGTTTAGAAATAACTTTTGTTATAATTTGATATGGTTTGTTGTTGTTTTCCATATTTTTCTAACTTTTGTAGAGTTACTATTTGTTATGTCACTCTAATATTTTGATTGATAGAGTCGGTCTCTACCTCTTTTGTAGAGTCGAATAAAAGAGTCTCTCAGGTTGAGCTCCTCTTTTATTTTTTGGTTGGGGGGTAATGTAACGTAATTGTGGCGCACGTTACATGTTTCATCCATTTTTAAATAATTTCAACATAAAATACTAAATTTCTAACATAGGTTATCGGATGTCATCTGTCATTTGACTTTGACAACCATTTCTAAGGCTATGTTTATGCGTAATTTAAAAATACCGCTAAATTTGACATTTAAAATAAAAATGCACTTTTTATGCATTATGCGTTCCTGACCTAATTGTGATTTATTATCTTTGAGATGATCTTTGACATTTGTCTAAGACCTCACTTTCCTTCCGCCTTTTAAGTCGAAATGTGACGCTAAATTATTTTCAAAGTTTTTGTAACTTTTATTTGGTTTAAACTATTGAATATTGTTGAAAATTGAAGTTTTAAGGCACGATATGTCTTAATTTTAACGATTGGAAGTGAATCCATGTCGGATTACAAAAATAAATTTGGATATTTGTCGCCTCGTGGTAAGTCGAAAAACTTTCTTCGAAATTTGAATTTATTTCAATTGTTCGGTTTCGTAACAACGATTGTGATTCTTTACAGGGAATTTTTAGAATATTTCCCATGATGCCTTTTGTTATTTTGGAAAATAACCGGGATTGACCGGGTAAGTTGGTTGGATTATTAAAGTGAAACTATAGATTTTCGAAATTCGTGTTAGGTTCTAATTAGAATTGTTTCTCTTTTTGCAGTTATTTTCAACAGTTAGTTTCTACAATTATTTTCAATGGTTATTTTCAATGGGTATTTTTCTACAATTATTATCTACAATTATTTTCTACAACTGTATTATTCCTCGGAATTATTTTCTTTCGCTGTATCTTCAAGTGGAGTATTTTCAACGCTTTTTGAAGAACTTTTGAACTTTATTTGTTTGGATATTTTGAAGATTTGGATAGAAGCTTCCCTGGAGATAAAATTTTGAAACCTTAAAGGAAGTTTAAACCTTATAACAATTATTTAACGTCTGGATTTCGGTATGTAGTTTTTACATATTAATTTTTACCGCAATTTTGGAACTTCGTGGGATTTAGTATACATTTTATAATCCTATGAAAATTTGGCATTCAAACATTTTTTTTTTTTAAGGATAATTTATACATTATTGTAACGTTATTTAAACTTAATATTTGACTTGTTTGTAACTTTAATTACATAATTTAGTCTAACTTTAAAACATTTTTTGCTAACTTTAAAACATTTACAATAAGTAAATATTTAATTAAGATTAGTGAATTTAAATGGATGTAAACATCCAGGCGCCCGATTTTGTTACTTTAAGACTTTTTAATTGTTAAAATTATTTTGACATATTTTTTTTTTAATAAATTAATTTATAACATAGATTTGCCTTTTCTGTAAATCTACTTGTAATGTTGAAGGGTTATTTAACTGACTTCCGGAGCACTTTCTTTCGAGGATTTGTTTAATTTAAAAACCTTGTCCAGCTCTACCGCATTTTTAGTTTGCCTCGAAGAAAATTAAATTTTTTTTTTTAAATTTAAATTTATTTTTAGTCAATTATATATTACAATTGACACCCCCTTCAAAAATTTTACATTACAATCTACAACCCAGATACACCAATAACAACAACAGCCTGTAAATTTCCCACTGCTGGGCTAAGAACAGCTCCCTTTGAGGAGAAGGTTAGAAACATATGCCACCTCGCTGTTCCAATGCAGATTGGTGGAATACACATGTGCCACAATCTCTATGAAATTAGATACATGCAAATTTCCTCACGCTGTTTTCCTTCATCGCCGACCACGAGATGAATTATAAACATAAATTAAGCGCATATATATATAGTGGTGCTTGCCTGGGTTTGAACCTGAATATATCGGTTAAAATGCACGCGTTCTAACCATTGGGCCATTTCGGCTCATCAACCATCTATATGGAATCAAAATCAAAATATACATTATTCAAGTAGGCACTCTTAAAAATCATTTAACAACTATATTAAGTGAAGCTACCACCGGTTCGGAACGTAGATTCTACCAAGAATGACTGGCAAGAAACTTAGTCGTTATTCTTTTTCAACATTAAAACAAAGTCGTCTTAATTAAACACAATTTACAATTGTATATGTATGTAATATATCCTGTCTGGAAGGCAACAAGTATGAACGCCACCCTTTTTTATCGTCTTTATAATCTTGTTTTGAATAACAAGCTAGCACATATGTTATGTTCCTTTTGAGTGAGATAATAATCTATTTAGATATATATAAATAATCTAAAATATATTTCACAAAATGAATTCCTTTACCTCTAAATTAAAATGAACGCTTTGTGCTCCGTTAATAATTCATCTGAAATGAAAATTTAAGGTATTTCTGTGAAATCCAAGAAGGTTCCTTACTCAAAAATATATACCATTATAGGTTTGAATATTTATATAAATGTTTCATATATGTACTTTTTCTGTCCTTATAGAGGTTAATAATAAATAATAATAACTGCATATTAAAGCGATTTATTTTTAAACAAGGTTAACAAAACACAACATAGTTTAAAATAAAATGGAATTTTCTAAAAACTAATTCAAATACTATAACGAATATAATAAAAAGGCTATTTCCAATGATATTCTAATAAACAGATATGTTATAACCCATACTAAACAACAGAAACAAGTGTGGCGCGCCGGGGACCGTTTATTTTATATTTCGTTACAAGTAAAAAGGATACCTTGATAAAAAACAATAAGTAAAAGGGATAACTAGATGTTTTAATTACACAAAACGTATTACTACATAATTATGATGTATTATAACGTATTACTGGCATAAATGATAAAAACGACTAAAGGCAAACGTCCCAATTAGGACGTTTTCTAGTCTTCACTTTTTGCGCGTTAATGACATATCTGTTTACTAGAACATCATCATATTTCTTTATCTAGTTATATATTCTCTTAAAATTAAATAAAACAGAACGTCTTTAATTAACTTTTTTTAAACCTTAATTGCCAAAGGGTCAAATTCGTTCTACTAAAAAAAAATATAACTACAAATCATACTTATATGTTTAATTGGTACCGATTTTTAAAATTTAAGTAGTTACTAAAAAAATATAAAAAACTAATATTTCAATGCTGAAGTTTTTTCTTCAGTAGAAAGAAAACATCCCTAAGAACAAATAGGTATTGAATAATTTAATAACCTAATTTTTAATTGAATGTCAAATATATGTATATGCCATGATTTTGTCTCAAAGTACACTGCGATTATAATAAATGATTATATTCTACATTTAATATGTAACAATTTTATGTTGTGCTCAATATTATATTACAAGGATTGATATAAATTTCCCGCCATTTTTGCGACGCAGATAATAAATAGAAAATTGGGAATCTCAAGACTAGAAATTTGATATATTTTTTAATTATTCTTCGGGGTATTCTTCTTCAGCCTGCACTTCTTGTTCATCGAACTCGTCATCAACGCCTACTTCCTGTTAAGAATTAAAAAAATAACAATTAAAAAAAATAAAATAAAACGCAATTATTAATTTATGAATTTTTTTATACTTTCTTCAAGCTTGACATTTTTTTAATTATGTTTTCTGTAATTAGTGTATTAATTGTTATATCAAACTTTTTTTTTAATTTGTGACACTTCCGATCGCGATAGCATTTTGACAGAAGGTCAAATCAAGTTCATGTTACAGCATCGTATAATCTTTGGTCGTTATTAATAAAGTCTGGTTACTTTTTTCTACGCTACGAAAATATAAAAATTACAATTAAGACTATCGTATTACGTAACTTTACCTAGATTCATTTCGATTTTCATAGCTTTTTGAAATATTTTCACGTAGATAATAATGTCATAAAATTTACTAACCTCATATTGCTGATACTCTGAAACCAGGTCGTTCATGTTGCTCTCGGCCTCAGTGAACTCCATCTCATCCATACCCTCGCCCGTGTACCAATGAAGAAAAGCCTGTTGACGTTATAATAACAATTATACGCTTTACACGACGATTTACGCACGCAAGACGGCAGGCAAGAGCTGATTGCGAGTTGTCAGAGAAAGACCACAGTGGCGTGCACAGGCCTAATTTATATTATAATCATCGTTTAAGATACATATCCAATATGAAAGGTCTTAATTTTAAGAAAAGTATAGCTTACAGAAACCACAAATATTTTGCTAGATAAGCTTCCATTATTAAGCACAATAGTTAACGTTAGATTTAATAAAGAAATATTTCATTTTAATTGGCAAAAAAATTTGCAAATTTGTAATTTATGTACATATTACCAAGGCCATCTTTAAGTTATCGCGGAACCTGGTCATTTTAGGATAATAGGGCCCCTATGATCGAAAGCTATTTCTTAAAATAGATAAAGAAAGTAGATAAACAATTTTATAGATTTATTTTTATTAAGAAACACTATTTTTATTATACTTGTTTGTTTGATCTGAAGGGTCCCCTACCGATCGCGGGGCCCTGGGCTAAAGTGCCCAGTGAGAATGAAGGGTCTGCATAGTCCATAAGTCCTTACCTTCCTCCTGAACATCAATGTAAACTGTTCAGATATGCGCTTGAATATCTCCTGTATGGCGGTGGAGTTACCCACGAACGTGGCGGCCATCTTGAGTCCCCGCGGGGGCACGTCGCACACAGCCACTTTCACATTATTGGGTATCCATTCTACGAAGTAACTGGTAACAGAAAATGTGTTAAGGATAAATAGCCCAACCCCAATGGAGAATTAAAAAAAACATTAAGTACATACATAGCAGAGTCATTTGAGGAAGTAAAAACAATTTTAAGAAATAAATAGCAAAACAAAAACAAGAAATACGTTTACATGAGGGGGAAATTAAGAAAAGCGCCACGGTTAAAAGCATGAATGAGTATGTGTGTGTTGTGTGTGTGTGATGTGATGAGATGTGTTTGTGTCATTTCTGATGCAGAAAATAGAATACAGTATTGTTTTCGGACAAGAAATTCTCAAGTGATAGTAATAAGATCTACTACAAGTTAATAAGGTACTTGGCCTACTCAAGGCCATGAAATGTTTAAATCCTAAACTAGCTGATCTTCTTCCACGTTGAATACTTCCTACTTCGTCATTTGAGGAAGTTAAAACAATTTTAAGAAATAAATAGCAAAACAAAAACAAAAAACACGTGTTACGAGAGTAACCTTAGCCTTCAATACGGTTTTATGACATTTGATTCTATATCATAATTTATATCACATCATTACTGCATATTATTAATATAGCAGGAGCTATTTATTGTAATTAATTGATCAATAATTTGTATATCTCAACGGGGAAATGATGCTAGCATTCTTGCCACCATACCACGCGGTCAAGATTTATACAGTAACTAGTTTTAGTTCATATTTGTATATATATATATATATATATATATATATATATTTAAGCATTTAATGTTGTTAATTCTTATGTTAATAAAGGTTATTTATTATTTGTAAAACTGTAATTAATATTATTTTATATGGCATAGCATTTAACACTGGCATGGAACACTATATCTTATTTTAAATATTATTGAGCTGTCATTATAAAACAATTGGACGATAGTGGGGCATTCTAAAAAAAGATAGAGAGATTGTAGCATAATTGTAAAACGTTAATATTATTTTGGCCATCCCGAACTACTGAAATTGCACACGTTTATATGAGGGGGGAAGTAAGAAACATTAAAAGTCATACCTGCTGTTTTTATCCTGTACACTGAGCATTTGCTCGTCGACGTCCTTCATGGACATGCGGCCTCTGAAGATGGCGGCCACGGTTAGATAGCGTCCGTGACGAGGATCGCAAGCAGCCATCATGTTCACGGGACTGAACATCTGAGGACATTTTCATTTTTCCATATAGGTATGGAGCCGAGGTGGTTAAAGCGTTCATTTAAAATGATAGTAGGTTTAAGCCCAGGCAAGCACCAATGAATATTCAGATGCTTAATTTGTGTTTATAATTCATCTCGTACTCGGTAAAGGAAACCATCGTGAGGATGTCTAATTTCATGGAATTCCACGTGTGTATATACCAACTCGCATTGGAACGGCGTGGTGGAATATGTTCGAACCTTCTCCTCATAGGGAGAGGTGGCCATAGGCCAGCAGTGATAAATTAAGAGGCTGTTATTTTTTTTTTTAAATCTTCCTTCATTATAGAGGGTTTGATCAAGTATGATCACGCCACCCTCATTGGAACATACATAGTCTTATTACATCATGCAAATTTATCTTCTTCTTCTAGTTAGGCTGTTGTTGATATAGTGTAAATACTGTACGTTGTATTGTATTCAATTTTTTGTTTATCTTCTAGATTTTTATTATAGCGTTCTATTCCATGATAAAAAGATTTATAAGCCGATTTTCTTAAGAGAATTAAGTAATTGGTACAAATATACCTGCTGCGTTAACTCCGCCACAGTGAGAGCTCTGTAACTTTGACTGTTTCGCGCAGTTAGGGGCGCGAATCCTGTAAAAATCAAAATTTGTTCTTTAATATTACTCCTTGCAAACAGCCTCGTTGTGTGTTATGAGTATACATCTCTATTCCTGAGATCTCATGTTGAAGATATTGCTGGGGTCTATTAAAATAGTAATGATTATTTTAACACTCTAGTCGAGCGTGTTAAAGATTCAATGAGGCTTATCTTACATGAGTCGAGATGGCCCAGTGGTTAGAACGCGTGCATCTTAACCGATGATTGCGGGTTCAAACCCAGGCAAGCACCGCTGATTCATGTGCTTAATTTGTATTTATAATTCATCTCGTACTCGGCGGTGAAGGAAAACATCGCGAAACCTGCATGTGACAAATTTCATATAAATTCTGCCACATGTATATTCCACCAACCCGCATTGGAACAGCGTGGTGGAATACGTTCCAAACCTTCTCCCTAAGGAAGAGGAGGCCTTTAGCCCAGCAGTGGGAATTTACAGGCTGTTGTTGTTGTTGTTGTATCTTACATAAGTCTCAGTATTGGCACAGAGTTTGGGCGTTGGCAATCGTACTCCCCTACTCTGGAGTGAAATGCTCCTGATCCGATCCAACTGATCGCTTACAAGTCAAGTATTACACAGAAATTAGTCTCCGAATCTCCTATTTGGCCTAGGTTAGAAGGATCATATAAGACCAAATCCCAAATCCGCAACATAAAAGTAGTACCAAAACAATTCATACATTTATGTATTACAATAGATTTAACGCAGGTTTGAGGTAAAATAATTTTATCTATTAATGTAAATGTCTCTCTCTCTGTCAGTCTGTTTCTTCTCGCCCAGCTCGGTGAACCATATTTAATGAAAATTGGCATGAAACCAGCTTGAACTCCAATGATCTAACTGGTACTTGACACCTTACAAAAAGCCGCGACCGGCAAGCAGTTTTCTTCCTATGGATGTGATCGTTACAGATGTATGTATTGTATGGGCAAATTTTGACACTATCTTTTGTTTCACGTGGGCAAACTTACCAGGCATAAAGAAGTGTAGTCGTGGGAAGGGCACCATATTGACAGCAAGTTTCCTCAGGTCTGCGTTAAGTTGTCCCGGAAAACGGAGGCAAGTTGTCACACCGGACATCGTGAGCTGAATACGAAATAGTATTTTACACAGACTTCGATAAGAAGAAAGGAAATCATTTAGTTGATTGTCATGTAGGATGACACAACTTAGATGTAGGATCGGCAAATTCAATAAAACCGATTACTGCCGATTTACACAACCAATAGAAATAGCTCCCTATCGCGCCACTCGACGCTATTCGTCGCTATAGATTCCCGCGTCAGTTCGACCCGAGACAGCGAGTGCGTGTAAAGCGACGCGTCGAATTGACGAATATATTAGGTCATATGGTATTACAAGTTATTGCGTTTGTGTAAAGATCATATTCGCATAAGAAATAGATATTGATAATTTGGGATGGCGTACTCAATTCGGATGTGATCGGTTTTACGAATTTTGCCGATGCTACATCTAGTTATGTCGTACTATACTATGATACTTACGGATACCAAATGATTCAAGTCTCCATAGGTCGGTGAGGAAAGTCTGAGGGTCCTGAAGCAGATGTCATACAGGGCTTCGTTGTCTATACAGAACGTTTCGTCGGTGTTTTCAACCAACTGGTGGACCGACAGCGTAGCATTGTACGGCTCCACCACAGTGTCTGATACCTGGTGGAAAGATTCATCTATTTAGTTTGTTATATACACATTGAGTCGAGGTGGCCCAGTGGTTAGAACGCGTGCATCTTAACCGATGATTGCAGTTTCAACAGGCAAGCACCGCTGATTCAAGTGCTTAATTTGTCTTTATAATTCATCTCGTGCTCAGCGGTGAAGGAAAACATCGTGAGGAAACCTGCATGTGACAAATTTCATAGAAATTCTGCCACATGTGAGTTCCACCAACCCGCATTGGAAAAGCGTGGTGGAATATGTTCCAAACCTTCTCCTCAAAGGGCGAGGAGGCCTTTGGCCCAGCAGTGGTAATTTACAGGCTGTTGTTGTTGTTGTTGTATCCCAAGGTTTTTGAATTGACAGTTGTGACTTCGAAAAGCAGTTAAAGCAGATGATTTAAAGTTATATTAGCGGTACGAGCATATGGGCCACCTGATGGTAACCACCAACGCCCATAGACAATGGCACTGTAAGAAACAATAACCATTCCTTTCATCGCCAATGCGCCATCAACCTTCGGGATTAAGATGTTATTTGCGCCTGTAGTTACACTGGCTCACCCATCCTTCAATATAACGTTATCAACAATTTTTTTATTAGATTTTCCAAAAAAATTAACTGAGTTGGTTATTTTAAAATGGTCTTTTTTTATAGAAATCTTTAAAATATCGAATTTTTATAGTAATTCAGCTGATATTAATGCTCATTTTTGTCAGTTCGCCCACTATCCGTTAACCCCGGGTCAATTTATTTGACACTCTGTACTAATTTGGAACAGACTTCAATCGTTTTTGAACACTTAAAATTGACAAAGCGAGCTAATTGAGTCCTTTCTGTGTTTAGATGTCTTCTATCACTTTTAGATATATTTATTTATTTATTCTGATATATTTTGTTTACTTCTTGGTAATGCTTTGTAAAGTAAAGTAAAATAACAGCTTGTAAATTTCCCACTGCTGGGATAAAGACTCCTCTTCCAATAAGAAGAGGGTTTGGAATATATTCCACCACGCTATTCCAATGCGGGTTGATGGAATGCACATGTGGCAAAAGTTCGATGAAATTAGACACATGCAGGTTTCGTCACGATATTTTCCTTTACTGAGCACGAGATGAATTATAAACACAAATTAAGCACACATATATAGTGGTGCTTGCTTGGGTTTGAATCCGAAATTATCGATTAACATGCACGCGTTCTAACCAATGGGCCATTTCAGCTCTAAAGTTTGAGTTTAATGTTTAGCTAGTTATGAACACAATTTCATCTTTCTAAGCTATGTTAATCTTACTTTAGGCGATGGCGTAACGCTGAATGTGTTGACAATTCTATCAGGGTACTCCTCGCGTAGCTTGCTCAGCAACAGCGTACCTAGACCAGATCCAGTTCCGCCTCCAAGAGAATGGGTCAGCTGGAAACCTATGAGACAAAAAAGTTAAAAGCACGAGCATTAGTCACGCCAATTTTGCACAAAAACTTCTGTTGTAGTCCAAAAGGCTAAATTAAAAACAAGATTGAAATTAACTACAGGCACAAGGGACATAACATCTTAGTTCCCAATGTTGGTGGCGCATTGACGATGTAAGGAATAGTTAATATTTCTTACAGCGTCATTGTCTATGGGTGATGGTGACCACTTAACATCAGGTGGTCCATATGCTCGTCCGCCAACCTATACCAAAAAAAGAAAAAGTATTGTTTTTTAAGTAACAAATAATCTATGTTTATATAAAATGCTAAAAGACATTTTCAAATTAAAAAAAAAGAAATATTTTTTTATGTTAAAGAAAAATTATGATGCATTTATTGTTTTTGTCTTTATTTATTATTAAATCTATACTAATATTATAAATGTGAAAGTAACTCTGTCTGTCTGTAGCTCTTTCACGACCAAACCACTGAACCGAGTTAATGAAATTTGCTATGAAGCAAGTTTAAACTCCAAGGAAGCATATAGGCTACTTTTTTTGCTTTTGGGCAACTAGTACATAATATATAGAGAAAGGAACTTCATCTCAACCAGGTGACCTTAAAATGACCTCGAAGTGACGTTTCGTACGTTGTGTCTAATATCAAAATCACCTTGTAAACAGTCGCACGGCTCAGCTTCTTTTCTGACGACATCCATCACGGAATCGACCAACTCCGCTCCTTCAGTGTAGTGACCCTTCGCCCAGTTGTTACCTGTCAGAAAGAAACGTTGGTGCAAGATTCTATATTAAAAATGAGATGTTGTAGTCTAAGTTTAATTATGACATCGTGTAAATAGTCTACATTAAAATGGTGTGTTTGAATAACAGGCTATTTCACTGGTTTTTATAATCCATTTTATATTATTAAGTAGAAGTTAAGGAACACAGTAAAAGTTTTTATTACTAGTACTATATGTATTAAAATTTCCATAATTAAATAGCGCGCAAAAACGCTACTAGGACAATATGGCGTTGCAATGGGGTCCGTGACGTCACTTTCCTGTATTTTAATCTGTGGTACATATAGTAGAAAAGCAAAGTTTACAAGAAAGTGACTTCATCATAAGCCCGGCCAATCAGAAGCGTTTTGTGTCACGTGACAAACGTTTGAAAAAATTCATTTTTATTTATGGATTTTTGAATAAATTAAGTATCATTTTCAACTACTAAATAACCATTTCTAAACTCATAATATACACTGATTAAAATAATTCACAATTTATTTTTCGGATTATCAAATAGCCTATTATGTTCTTTTCGATTATGAACATAATCTAGATCTAGAATTAGAATTGGTTTTTAAAATTATTTAACAGACATACTATAATATGTTTTTCTCATTTGTTTAATTGCATGTATTTTAGTCTTCTAAATTGACGCCATAAAATTTATTCGTAAAAACAAGTAATTAATTGTTAAATGGTCTTAGGGTTTGAGCAAACTCTAATAAAATCCACGTGTGTGAGTGTAAAAGTGGGAACAATAAATGATCCCCTCCTGACCCTTTCTTTGTTATATTTCATTTATATAAACAATTACAAATTGTCAAAAAAGAATTATCTTAATATAACATTTAATTTTCAAGGTTTTTATGAAATTGGCGTTATAAGGGATGTTTCTTTTTGTACTTAATAGATTAAGATTTTGCAAAATAAATTAACTTACCAGCACCACTCTGCCCAAACACGTAGTTGTCAGGTCTGAACAGCTGTCCATACGTCGAGGACCTGATGGCGTCCATCGTTCCCGGTTCCAGGTCGATGAGCACCGCTCGCGGGACGAACCTCTTGCCTATTTAGGAATAATAAGTCTATATACCAAGAATCAGTTCCGAATAAAGCACTATCATGTGACATTCTTTAAATGGACCTTGGACTTAGTTTGGAGTTTATTCCATGGATGTTTATGGATTGATGGATACACGAATCCTTAAAATCCATGGAATAAATCTATTTAAGCACATGAAGCTTCAATGGTGCTTGTCCGAACTTAGATCTCTATATTAACAGTGAAGATATATGTATGTTAAATTGTTCCATCTGAACTTATGCATATCAACCAACTGTATAATAATAAAAGAAAATCAAGTTTTTTTATGTTGAATACAATTAACTAATCTCAGGTATGATCATTAAAAATAATCTTAAGAACAAATATTTATGTTTTAGAAGAATAGACTTCAAAACCGTGTGACCGATCATTATGAAAGTTTGCAAAGTATGTATTCTTTCTAAGAGAACGTTATTGTAATACAAATGCTATAGTATGTCAACACTAGATGGCGCTGTGTCGCATAAACTTCTATACCGTCAAAGTCATCGCCATGACAACGCCTGGCAGGTGTATTTCTATACTTACAATCAGCAGCGGATTTACCAATAGGCTAAGTAGGCTGGAGCCTAGGGAGGCAAATCTTACAGAAATTTAAAAAAAAACTCATAATTATATGTGTACAGATTACGTCCGTAATCCGTATAATCGCCACTGCATAGCGAGTTGGAAAAATAATCTAGTAACTGACAGAAATATCACCTAGTTTATAATCACACTAATAACGGGAAAAAAACGATGTAATGGGGACGATAAAACACAAATCATAAATGTTGCAAAAAAAAGTAGGGGCGGCAGAAATTTAATAGCCTTCAGTGGCAGATTTGTAAATCCGCTGCTTACTATGATTTTTATACTAGTGTATAGCGTTGTATGTATTGTAAGGTTTTAAACGCATAACTATGAAGTTGTTAGATACTAAAAAAACTTTTAATTCAAAAATAATAATGAACTATAGTAGGGCACAAATTAGATGTAGCATCGGAAAATGCAATGGAATGAAAATAAAACCGATTACTGCCGATTTACACAACCAATAGAAACAGCTCCCTATCGCGCCATTCGACGCTATTCGTCGCTATAGATTCACGCGTCAGAGAAAGCAAACGCATGTAAATCCACGCGTCAAATTGACGAATATATTAGGTCATATGATATTACAAGTTATTACGTTTGTGCAAAGATCATATTCACGTGAGAAATATATATTGACAATTTGGGATGGCGTACTCAATTCGGATGTGATCGGTTTTACGAATTTTGCCGATGCGACATCTAAGTTGTGTCGTACTGTAGTTCATTATATTTTTGAAATTAAAAGTTCATCGATCGTTTTTGTATATAGCGAAAAGCAATTTACATTCTCTACAAAAAAAAATGGCGACCTGTTGTTCTAAAATAGATAATAAAAAGCTCTTGAAACTGGTTCGCTTTGGATCGCTTGCCTATTGGATTATCACAGTGAAAGTATGGAGTGTCCAAATCGGTTTACGTTCGTCCATGAACGATATTATCTCCTATGAAAATAGGTAGTCCAAGGAAAAGGCACTATGGCCACAATTCTGCCAAGTACAGTAAGGGATACGTGGATAAGCTGTACATACCATCAGATGCCTCATTGTAGTAGACCTGTATCCTCTCCAGCTGTAAATCGCTGTCCCCGTGGTAGTGCCCCGTCGTATCAATACCATGTTCGTCTGATATTATCTCCCAAAACTGTAGAAGAGAAATATGAAGTATATATAGAAATATATTGTAAAATGCCTTTAACCAAACATTAACAGCTTGTAATTTCCCACTGCTGGGCTAAGTCTCCTTTTGAGAAGGTTTAAAGCATATTCCACCACGCTGGTCATTTGACTAGTGTCGGGTTGCAAGTTTTATATATAGTTTTGGCCCTTATATATTTATACGTCGTTACGCGAAAACAACTAGCCCTATTAGCCATTTAATTAAGCCTCTTCTTCTTCTAGAATCTTCTAAAATTCAATTCCTCTAAAATAAATTGTTCTAAGATAAGGTAGTTTGGTTTAGATTCTACTTAAAATAGACAAAGAGATACAATTTATATTAATTATTTAACCAAATAACTCGCTTTAACCTACCAAGTATTTTTTATTCAGTAAAGTCTAAAAAAAAATAATTTAATATATAGATTCTCTTGACTGCTAGTTGAACAGTGCTATTATAAAAAGGCTTTGCTTTCAATTAAAAGGCTAATTAAACTAATTAGTTGCGACATTTAAACGTGCTAGATCACGATATCCATAATTAAATTAAAAGATTTATTGCTGGTACATTTGTTCTCGGTGTGGTGGTTAAATTATGTCTAAGATTAATTATGCACAAAATTATATACAAACACCTAGGTGACAGACTACAAGCAAGAACCCAAACGAACCTACGACCATCAGTCACCACCTCTACTACAATGTCCCTCTACTACCTGGAAGTCAAATAGTTCGCCATCTATATGTCGTCTATACATATGACGGAGCTAAGATAGACATCTAGAAGATTGATCTTGATCTCATAGTAGGAGCTCCAAGGTACGTCAGAAATGACGTCATACACAGAGACACCAGGTCGCCCACCGTGGAGGAGTTCGTCCGACACCTCGCGCGCACCATGTTCGCTCGTGCGGACAAGAGTGTGTGCGGGCACCTCCACGGTATCGCACCACTACATGCCAGACCACCTGACGGGCGTCCTCAACCTCGTGAGCTCCTGCTGCCGCCGACCACCTGCCCCGACGCAGACATCGACGCAGACAATCTGGAGCTAGGATAGGACGACAAACCACCGGACATGACAACCCAAGGACGAGACAACCCAAAGATTAGACCATTACTAAAAAGAAGACACCACTGGGTCCACGGACCCTGACCCATCGGGTCAAGAACAAGTGACGCGGTAGCCGAGGCTACCGAGGAGGAAAAGCCCGGGTAAGGAGGGTAACCTCGAGGCCCGTACTCATGCCTAGCTTAGGCCAGGCTGGAAGACCAGTGATGATGATCTAGAAGATTATTTGATTCAAATAAATGTATACCAGTAATTGACCCAATAGATTAAAGTGATTTCATTGTACTCAAATGTAAGGGCTGAGCTTCATAATTTCTGATATATATGCACTTATTGACATACATTCATTCATTCATCATCATTTATATAGAAAAGCAACCTTTTCGCACACTCTCACTTTCGTGCCTACAAGCGTTACACAGTAACAGTACTACTGATTAGATAACAATAAGAATTTAGTTAATAAATAAATCGTACGTTAAAATCGTAATTATTTAAAATAACGTACGTAACGTGTAATAATTTCCACACAATCATATAAAAACAGATGCTAGTAAGCTACACTGTTACATATTTTTTTTCTAGTACAGAAATTTGAGCTTGCGGTAACGTTGCGGTTTATGTGACAAAGAACTAACGTATTTCTGCTCGTTCTTGGGTTATCGTCCTATATAACCTTTTTATGATATAAATAATAAAAAAAATACATTCATAAAAGGGAAAAAAGTACTTATTTAAATAAATTGTATCTCAACTTTTAATTTCCGGACATAAGTTGATTTACAAAAACAGAAATACTTTTTGGTTTTACTACAACTTATTTTTTTTAATTTATTTGACGTCACTGATCTTAGTACGACGATCATTATTACTAAAATTGAATAATAATTATTATTTTATTAGAATCACTTTATCGTATCGTATATTTTAAATAGCTAAATAAACTTACTATAATTAGTACCTGAATAAAAAAAATAAACTTGGAATATTATATTAATATCGCAAAAAATATGTATTTATTGTGAATTTGAACAGATTACGTCGTTTATATTATTTAATTTCACACACTAAACGAAATTATGTAACGTTGACATAAATTCCACTTGTTTTTTATTTATGTATGTAAATAAGTAGGTAAGAGTAGAAAATTTTGTTGCAATTTTTTGTGATAAGAATTTAAGTGAGAGTTAATGATTATTGCATCTTCAAGACGAGCAATGGACCGTGATCTCATCAACTAAGATATTTAGAGCATAACAAAATTATAAATAGACTTTATACTTTTCTATTTACGTCTTAGTACTATAAAATATTTTACAAAAAAAAACATATTTTTCAGTATCACCTTCGAACCAATCTGGTTGCCGCACTGCCCCGCCTGCAAATGCACTATTTCACGCATTTTTAACAATTTTTACTACTAAGCACTTATGTATGTTTTTAAAACGGTAGGGGAAATTTTCAACTATTATAAGCGTGGATTCACACGTGTGTCGATGGGAAATAGTTGCTATTTATTATTATAATGTTCATTGAAGATTATTCAAAATTGTATTACAATAAGATATATAAGTAGATATAAATATGTATATAATTAATTTGTAAAATTAATCTTGCCATTTATTTTATTTAATAAAAATAGACTCATCGGATCTTTTATCATATAAATACTATTGTAAATGTAAAATAAATTCTTAGCAATGTAAAATGTTATTCTGGATATTAAATGTAAAAAAATAAATTCATCATTTTAGTATTTTTGTTATTAAAAAAATATTAATTTCATCGATTTTGCATCTGTGAGCTTTCGTAATGTCAATTGTCAAACAACAATTTTTCGTGGTCTAATTTGCCGTGAATTTTTATTAAAATAATATAATTATAAATCATATATTTTAAAAATAAGTAACATTATTGTGTTTTCTTTTATTCTAATTTTATTTTATTATTGTTTATAAGCTTACATTGACGCCATGTTGACTAAAAATCGCTTGAGGCGTATTGGCACTTAAACTATCTTAAAGCATAAATTCTATTGTTGAGTAAGTATTTTTACGGAGTTATGACGTGTATCAGTGTTTAATAAGTAAGCTGGAAACCGCGAACGGTTAAAAGTGAGTACTTTACATATTTATTCAAACCGCAAAAAGTTTTACGAAAAATATTTTCTGTAATTTTCAATATATTCGATGTTTAAAGTTAGCCTATGTCATAGGTAACTTCACAGCAATGAAAGAAACACCCAGTTACGTTTCGTATGGATTAATTCGCTCATAGAATGAGTATTTATGACATTTTAAACTAATATTTGTGTATTAAAAAAAAATGAAATACTACAATTTTTATTGTATCAAGTGTATTGTTTATCATCAAGAACATTTTGTTTACATACATTCAAAGTATTTTAGGGTGATTTTTCAATACAATTGATATTTTTGCCTTATTTCAGTGTCTAGTACTTTTTAAAATGATGAAGAATAATATTGAATATGTCATATTAGCGCACAGCGTATACATAAATTTACTCAGTCGCATATGATGGTATTTGCTCGCTCATCTCAGTTGGAATTAGTTATATTTACTTGTTAACGAGTAGCCTTCATGTCTCCCACAAATATGTAAAAATATTTATTATATATGTCATATTTTAACAAAGGATAAACTATCAGCATCAAGATATATTTGTAGGTGTACAATATGTATACAATAATAAATATAAAGTGTTTTCGTGTAAACACAGTTTTGGAGCTTAGAGGATGGCAATCAGAGCTTAGTTATGTATTATGTGAATTATATTCTATATATATGTTAATAGTAGTTGAATTATAAATACATAGTACATAAAAATGTCGGTGCTCGCCCAGATTTGAGTCTTTAAATTAGTTGGAATGTCATCATTATATTCTCTACCTCCTATTCTATTTTATTCGAGGCTTGTAGTATTCACACTAATCATGAACATTAAGTTACTTGCTTAAAATCTTAGCTATTTAAAGTGAAAACGTCATCAAAATCAGTTTAGCCGTTATAAAGATAACACAACAAACAGACAGACAGACTTGTAAACAATTGTGTCTCTTGTTTGAAATTCCTGTTAACATTATACTACTTATGTTGTTTTGGTATTACAAATGAAAACTTCATTTTTTTTTATTATATAAACAGAAATTTAAACAATATCATATAATCTGGTTCATAGAATTCTTTAATTATCTACTGACATACAACACAATCTTGAGCTGAATTAAGATTTTTTAAGGCAACGGATGAGGTCTGTGCAAAGTCCATTTTTGAGGATGTCAAAGAGTATTTATGTGTATGTGCGGTATACAAGACCAGACATATGTTTCTAAATTGTAGTTAGCAACTTTAGTCTGATGGATTTGTGTCAATATCTAAATTATTAAAAACCCATTTCTCAATAGTCTTAAGAGCAAAGGAAAAATTAGCTTAGAATTGTGCCATTTATAGATTACTTTGTAGGAAATTCAACTAAACACTCCAAAATTCAAATAATTTGTAATTTATTTAATGCACATAGTTAAAAACAGTCTCAGCGTAGCCCAATTTGAAGATTTGTCTTGTCGTTATGTCATGTAAGTTAAAAAAATATTAATGAGACTTCTGTTGTTTTTCTCCAGATTATAAAGATGGAGGAGCCAATGTTCCAGCAACCAAAAATGGAGGATGTGTATCCAACGAAGATAGAGGGACACTTCCTCGATGCGAAGCCCCAGGATCAATACTCCCAAGCTATGCCCGAAGATTATGCAATGCCTAAAGAAGAACTCGCTTACCCCCCTCCGAAGGTGGAGGATCAAATCATACCAAGACCCGGCCCTATGCCCAACCGCCCCCCCACGAAGTTCATTAGCGTTACCAGCTCAGCATTAACAGAGGAACAGAGGGCCATGTACGAGTCTGTTCTGTCCACTTGGAAGCCAGTCATGTTCCCGAAGCGGACCAAGCGTTACATATGCCAGAAATGCAACAAGGAGTTCAAGAATTATCAGAACCTGTATCTTCATACGACGAGAGTGCATTCCTCCGAGGAGTCAGCGGTGATCTGTGACATATGTGATAAAACGTTTAAGAATAAACACTATCTATACATGCATCGGATGAACAAACACTACTCAGATTCTGAGAAGTGCTACTGCCAGTTCTGCCTCCAGGAGTTCCGGACGAGACGAGCTCTACACATGCACGTGAAACGCATACACCCAAACACGCTGCCGGAGATAAAGTGTCCGGAGTGCGGCAAGGAGTTTGCGGTGCCCTACAAGCTGAGATACCACATGGACAACTGCCACAGGCCGGACAAGGACAAGTACAAGTGTCATATCTGCCAGAAGCTGTACAAGAGTCACCTGAATCTGAACAGACATCTCCACTTCCAGCATTCGCAAGTGGAGCGGCATCCGTGCGTGTTTTGCCCGATGACATTTAAGTCGAGACACCATATGAAGCGTCACATCCTCAACATACACCCGCCGCTCGAGTCGAAGGTCACGTGTCCGGAGTGCCTGAAGGAGTTCAAGAATGACCAGTACCTTAAAGAGCACATGCAGGTGCACACGTCGTTCGAGAAGAAGGTCAAGTGCGACCTCTGCGATAAGTTCTTCCACTCGGCGGTCCGTTTGAAGAAGCACAAGAAGATCGTGCACCCGAACAAGCCGAAGATACGCTGCGAGAAGTGCGATAAGGAGTTCGCGCATGCGCACTACCTGCGACGCCATAATAACTCGGTGCATGTCGAAGTCGACGAGAGCAACTACCAACACGAGTGCGATCAGTGCGGGAAGAAATTCAAGATCAAGAGATATCTTAACAACCATTTGCAGAGACATGAACAACAGCACTTGAAACGCATATCGCAGATGGTGAAAACTGTAATGGACGACGGGGAAGCCCCGCCGAAGACGGCGAAGAAACGGGGGAGGCCCCGGAACGCGAGAAAGGAGATCGAGTTCATAAAATGCGAGCCGGTTTCAAGTTCCGAATCCGAGTCCGGCGAAACGGAATCCGAATCAGAATAATCTTACTACCAATTTACTTAACATTTAGCTTAAAATACGAGCATTTTAAATAAGATGAATTAAGACATACCATTCTTCAGGAGGACCTCAGTTGGGGTGCTAATTGCAAGGTTATAGCAATAATACAGAAATGATCAAACAATTTTTTTTCAACTAGATAATGCTAGCTCATTTCTGAACGGATAAAAATTAGGGCATAATATTTTTAAATGGTAATTATCGATGTTTAGCTAAGTATCAGAGTTGGTGAAATGTTTCCATGGATGGATGGAATGGGATGGGAAAGGGATGGAGTTTGGAGATCGTTTCGTCGAAAGTGCAAGATGGTGATTTGAGTTTTCAGAGTCGTATATGTCATTAAGCTTGAAACTAGTTCTAATTTTGGCATATAAATGTCTTTTAAAAGTCTTAATAACAGCGACTAAGTGCTGGAATACAATTTGAACCAATTTTTTAAAATGTCTCATTAATTAACGTTTATTTTTTCTGATGGCATTATTATTCTGCGATAATGACGACCGGCGTGGTCGTAGTGTGTGGTGGGTTTGATTCCCGGCCGAATCGATGTAGATTATCATTAGTTTTCTATGATGTTTTGGGTCTGGGTGTTTGTCCCATCGTTACTTCTGAATTTCCACAACACAAGTGCTTTAGCTACTTACATTGGGATCAGAGTAATGTATGTGATGTTGTGTCATATTCTTAAAATGCATGATACAATATGATTAGATTCGTCTACGTAATGGAATTAATTTTTCACATTATGGCTGTTCCAAAAGATGAGGAATATAACAAGCTCCTAATCCACTTATTTAGGTTGTAAAAGATAATCACACGTTTAATTCTCAACCTAAAGGGTTAAAACGTATCCACATTTTTATTCAATTAATGAAGTTTTCCTGCATTTAAGGTATTTGGAAATCTTTATAATCAGCCCATATGATGTATACTATAATAAGGAATTATTTTTTTCGTTGTCATTAAAGCCAAGATGAATTCGTGAGCTTGAATAATCTATTATATCCTTTGTGGATTTGGAAAATTATGGCGTTTTTAATATCGACGCAGTATAGGAACTTCTGAAGTCAAATTTAAGTGGATATAAGTCGTCAAGTGGTATAGTATTATGTTATAAATAGTGACACTAGTTTTTCGGCTAGCCACTCTACAAGCATAGTACACGTCATTGTTGTCTATTGGTAATGACCACATACCATCAGGAGGCTCATATATCTGCCCACCTTACGACGCCATAAATAATAAATCACTGAACGAACATCAGTTAAAGAACGATCATATCATTTCGTATTTTTCCAATGTAATACAAACAAGCATTGGCGTAATATTCATTATTATAGAATACTTTAAAACTATAAAGGATCGTTTTACTATGAGTATTCGGGATATGATTTTTATATAACAGCTATTTCGTATAGCTTGTAAATATATTTTAACTTAATTATACGAAGCGTTTGCACGAATTTTGAATTGAATCGAATTGATTAAAATAAATATTGATGTCCGACAGTTTTCAATCCAATGAGCTGTAAAATACAATGAAATATACTTTAACTTATATGTTATAAATAAGGCTTGTGCGTGATATGGTTTTAAACAAGTATAATGTTATCAGAAAATTTAAACGTTTCGTCGCCGAGAGGATACGTGCTTTGACAATTCGAACTGTCAGATCTGACAGTTGAGCTTGTCAAAATGACAGAAGTAAATATTTGACATATCTGTCATAGTTAAAGTAACATTCATCGCGAAAATTTGGATATGATTCGTAAGAAGGGTCGTCGATGATTGATCTCTTGATGACGCATTCTCTCCGCGATCGTATCTTATCTGTGTATTTTTGTTTTAAATGCATCCGCATATATGCATTTAAATTTTAGGGTGCATATGGTTTTAGAAAGGAACTATCTCTGTTAATAAAAAGATAATTAAATATCATTTAACTAATGTGTCAAGTGACATTGTCGTTTGTGTCACGTGGTCACTGTAACGGTCATAATTATTATGTATGTGATCGCGTTTTATTAATTTGTAAATAGGTTCTATATATAATATTAATCTGTTAGATTATGTTATTTGTAAAGATAATTTGGTATATAACAAAATCATAGGTATGTTTGGTTTATTATAAGCGATACAATCTTAACAATTAATGTGTTTATAAACGTGTTGTATATTATTAGTTTTGGTATAATTATGTCCTTATTTGAGTTAATTAAGGGGGGTTTAATTAAGCTCTGAGGTAGTTCCGAGTTGAATGTTTTTTAATCTGTAAATAATTTACTTAAAAATTGTCTATTTGTAAAGATATATTTCATTTTAAAACAAATCTTTATCATAAGATAGATTATTATAAATTTTTCCTATTATGCACTAATTATTTACTTTGTTATTACAAATAAATGGTTTAACATAATTTTTTTATGTTCTTTTCTGGATGTTTATTCATTTTTTTATTATTAAAATAAAAAAAAAACAAAATATGCTATATTCAAATAGGCTTTTACAAGCACTTTAAAATCATTTATTAACTATATTAAGAGAAGCTAACACTGGTTTGGAATGTACATTCTACGGAGAAGAACCGGTAAGAAAGTCAGTAGGTATTCCTTCAACATATTTTTTGTTGATAATCGTACCACTTTTCTGAATAGTAATAATATCTATTCAAATCAAATCAAAATAAACTTTATTCAAGTGGGCTTTTACAAGCACTTTTGAATCGTCATTTTACAATTAAGTGAAGCTACCACCGGTTCGGAAAGTAGATTCTACCGAGAAGAACCGGCAAGCAACTCAGTAGTTACTCTTTTTTAACATTTAAAACATACAGTCCTTAGTTAAATACAATTATATATGTATGTAATATATCCTGCCTGGAAGTCAACAGGTATTAATTCAACGCTTTTTTATCATCTATAAAATCTTGTATCGAATAATATGCTTTTTTACCAATATATTTTTTACACACAATTTGAATTTACAAAACGGCAAAGTTAAAAATATTAAAAATATGCATCTACGTTACAATAGCTGTATATTTATTTGTAAAGTAAGCTAGGAAAATTACAATAATGAAAATGGTTTAACTGCAGTGAATAATTTCGTGGAGATGTACAGAGTAAGAAAACCTTCGTCAGTTTTCAAATTCATTCCTTTATCAAGTCTTAAACTGGTAGTACCTTTTGAATCTAAACGCCAAATCATGGCGACGCAATATGTCATTCTCGATCGGTAAAGCAGATTACCGCTCATACTGAGCACACGAAAATAGATCTTAAGGTGACGAACCCTTTCTTACCCCGACTGTACAAATCAAATAATTTTACTCATCTCTTGAATTTAAATCAAATCTAAATAGTCTTTATCGATTAGGTATGTAGAAGCACAATATTGAATTAAGTATAAAGCTATAACTGGTCCGAAGTGTAAATCGAAGCGACGTGCTACGTTACAAATTTACTTTAATTTGTGCTTGAACAATCTTGTTACTTCTGTGTCACTTAATTGTATTTTTTTTTTAATGTTTGAAGTTCTTGAAACTTATACAGTTGTTAAAAATTATGAGTGTCAATATTTGAATTGCGCGGGAACAGAGTGACATTAAATGCACGATGGAGTTGCTGGCTTGACCATCAGTGAATTATCAAGTCATTTTAAATAGATAGCTTCTCACATTCGATCAACAGTACCACTAATAATAATAATGATTGACGATCAAGCTCTTTTCTGTCTGCTTTATCTTTTGGCGTTCTATTAATCCTGGGTACTGAATTTCGCCTCGGAGATCTCGTCAAACTCAAACTCCAATAACTATATTCAATATAGAAGCATTACACTTTCTTATTGATGGTCAATTGAAACACCCAGACCTGAGAAGAACCGGCGAAAGAAACTCAGCGGGTTTTTTTTGTTTGTCTCATATATTATCTAAATAAACAATTTAATATGAGATGTCAAAATTCCAAGTTTCACTCGCAACACCCAGAAGTCTGAAAACCCACAACAGCAAGATTTTTAAAACATCTATCTCGTGCAACAAATTGCATAGACTGGCTACAATCAAATAGAAAATAACGATGTTAATTCTTAATAATTTCAAGGTAAACTATACCTTATTCCTTAGCGATAAAGGCGCAACTTGGATTATATTAAAAATCACTTAAGACCTTACACCATAAATGATAGAAAGTATGAACGCGCCCGTAAACGTCAAACATGGCGGCCCGTTGAACTGTCACTTCGTTGAATTTCACGGATTTGACGGAAAATTATCTCGATTGGACGACTAGGCTATTTGACAATGCGAAAAATAAATTGTGAATTATTGTAATCAGTATATATTATGAGTTTAAAAATGGTTATTTACTAACGAAACTTGTAAATAATACTCAATTTATTCAGAAATATATAAATAAAAATGCATTTTTTCAAACGTTTGTCACGTGACACAAAACGCTCCTGATCGGCCGGGCTTATGATGAAGTCACTTTCTTGTAAACCTTGCTTTTCTACTACATGTACCACAGATTAAAATACAGCATAGTGACGTCACCGACCCCATTGCAGCGCCATATTGTCCAAGTAGCGTTGTCGCGCGTTATTTAAATATGATAATATGATATTTTTCAGCAAATATGTACTAGAAATAAAAAACTCAACTTTTACTGGGTTCCTTAACCTCTACTAAATAATATAAAATGGATTTTAAAAACCAGTCAAGTAGCCTATTGTCGTCGATTCAATATCATTATTTTTTAACGATCTAGAATCGTGGATAGGTTTCGATCGGATCTGACCTACATTTAAACTTCAATAGTTAATATTATAAATGTAAAAACTAATTATGTCTGTCGCGACATTTCACGACCAAAATATTGAAACGATCATCCTCCTGCCCTTATCCCAATATTATTTGGGGTCGGCGCAGCATGTCTTCTCCTTCCATACCTCTCTGTCAGACGTCATCTCACATTCTTTCTAACCATATCGTCTTTCACACAATCCATCCATCGTTTCCTTGGTCGTCCTCTACCTCTATATCCATCCACATCCATATAACAACAACAACAACAGCTCGTGCTCAGCGGTGAAGGAAAACATCGCGAGGAAACCTACATGTGACCAATTTCATAGAAATTCTGCCACATGTGTATTCCACCAACCCGCATTGGAACAGCGTGGTGGAATATGTTCCAAACCTTCTCCTCTAAGGGAGAGGAGGCCTTTAGCCCAGCAGTGGGAATTTACAGGCTGTTGTTGAGTTAGGGCCTGATCTCTTTGAGGAGATTTGGAATATATTCCACCACGCTGTTCCAACGCGGCTTGTATACCTATGTAGCAGAATTTCGATGAAATTAGACACATGCAGGTTTCCTCACGATGTTTTCCTACCGAGCACGAGATGAATAATGAACACAAATTAAGCACATATATAGTGGTGCTTGATTAGTTTGAATCCGACATCATCGGTTAAGATGCACGCGGTCTAACCATTGGGCCATCTCGACTCTATATATAGTTAGTTATGTGTTTTTTTGTTTTTATGGAATAGGTTGGCGGACGTGCATATGGGTCACCTGATGGTAAGTGGTCACCATCACATATAGACAATGACGCTGTATGAAATATTAACAATTCCTTACATCGTCAATGCGCCACCAACTTTGGGAACTAAGATGCTATGTCCCTTGTGTCTTTAGTTACACTGGCTCACCCTTCAAACCGGAACACAACAATACTGAGTACTGTTATTTGGCGGTAGAATAACTGGTGAGTGGGTGGTACCTACCCAGACGGGCTTGCACAGAGCCCTACCACCAAGTATGTACTAAAGGTTAGGTTAGGTTAGGTTATGTGGAAATAAAAGAAAACTGTTATAAAAGTCGATAGTTTATTCGTCATTGAGGGCATCAGGGCCGGCGTCAGGGCCCCGCCGTGACGGTGAAGTACTCGCAGGGCGCGGCCTGCCGCCCCCACTCGAACAGGAGGGGGGAGTCGTTCTTGTACATCTCGGACTTGGGCGCCGTTTCCGGCGGAGGTAGCTTCGGTTTGATCTGGAAGTTTGAATTTAGAATCGAAACCGGATGCATATATTTTATTTTGGTGCACAGATACTTCTTAATTTGAAAATATGAGATATTTAATGTAAAATTTTGGGGTGAAGCAATGATGTATTTCCTAAGACATACAACGGAAGCTGTATCCTATTATTTATTCATTCTAGAAAAATGTATCCAAATCAATGATGTTGTAGTAAACAGATATGTCATTAACGCGCAAAAAGTGAAGACTAGAAAACGTCCTAATTGGGACGTTTGCCTTTAGCCGTTTTACGTAGTAATACGTTATAATACATCATAATTACGTAGTAATACGTTTTGCGTAATTAAAACATCTAGTTATGCCTTTTACTTATTGTTTTTATCAAGCTATCCTTTGTACTTCTAACGAAATGTAAAATAAACGGTCCCCGGCGCGGCGCACTTTTTTCTGTTGTTTAATATGGGTATAACATATCTGTTTACTCGAATATCATTGGGGTGAAGTATATACAGTTTTCTTCCTTATTTCTCTGTTAGTTTTGAATTATAAATTTTGTTGCTTTTCCGACATGTTTAAAATGTTTTTCTATTTTAAGTTATTTACACAAAAACTTTAAAAATTATATACCTAAACTTTCGTTATGAATTCTTCTGCCTATTAATGAAAAGCGCATGTAAATCAGTTCAGAAGTTTTGGAGTTTATCGCCAATATACAGACAGACGCGGCCGACGTTGTTTTATGACATGTAGCGATAATATACATTATAAGGAGGCGGTTACAGAACGACGTAACTCAGATGTCGCATCGGCAAAGTTCGTAAAACCGATCACATCCGAATTGAGTACGCTATCCCAAATTATCAATATCTATTTCTCACGCGAATATGATCTTAACACAAACGCAGTAACTTGTAATATCACACGACCTAATATATTCGTCAGTTCGACGCGTCGCTTTACACGCACTCGCTGTCTCGGGTCGAACTGACGCGGGAATCTATAGCGACGAATAGCGTTTGATAGCGCGATAGGGAGCTGTTTGTACTGGCTGCGGGCTCACCCTGGCGCTGCGGTGTATCTTGAGGTGGACGAGTTTGACGTGCGTGCGCATGGCCGTGCGCTGCGCGAAGCGGCGCCCGCAGACGCCGCACTCGTAGGGCTTCTCGCCCGTGTGCGTGCGCACGTGGTTCACCAGCGTCGACTTGGCCTGCGGGACGGTCGCTCGTGAGCGGGGCTGCACACACACACACACACAGTGCGAGCCCGTCTGGGCAGGTACCACCCACTCATCAGTTATTCTACCGCTAAACAGTACTTAGTATTGTTGTGTTCCGGTTTGAAGGGTGAGCGAGCCAGTGTAACTGCAGGCACAAGGGACATAACATCTTAGTTCCCAAGGTTAGTGGCGCAGTGACGATGTAAGGAATAGTTAATATTTCTCACAGCGTCATTGTCTATGGGTGATGGTGACAACTTACCATCAGGTGGCCCATATGCTCGTCCGCCAACCTATACCAACACAACAACCACACACGCGCACACACACAGAGGGCCGGTCGAGACTCACGCGGAACATCTTCCCGCAGGTGTGGCAGACGTGCGCGGGCGGCGCGCGCAGGCCGGCGTGCACGGCGCGCGCGTGCTTGTTGAGCGAGGCGCGCGAGGCGAGCGCGGCGCCGCACGCGCCGCAGCGGTGCTCGCGCACGCCCTCGTGCTGCACGCGCACGTGCGCCGCCAGCCGCGCGCCCGACTCGAAGCGCTTGCCGCACGCCGCGCACGCGAACCTGAGCGCGTCCAATGTGGGGGTGGAGTCACTCTCGGTCAAAATAGAATAGTAAAGCTTTTTTATTTACCGGATACTTATCAATTATGTGAAGACTCTCACCTGACGTCTGTACATGTCGTGCACTGTCACTATTTACACGTTTTTGTCACAATTTAATCACAAACGTTCAAACACCCCCCCCCCCCACTTTCGTGGTTAAATTTCCACAAATCATTCCCTATTGGGTTCTATTGAAATTACAACAGTACTCACCAAACACAGCCCATTAACAGTTTACGCTTGGATGCTGAAGCCATCAGTGAGTGTGTTACTGTATACATACACACAGACAAACATACCTCACAACAGCAGTAGGTAGCATTCATAAGCACTCACTTTAAGCTCTTTTTGTCCTTGTGCTTGGAACTCCTCTTCAGATGCTGCCGGAGTGTGTGCGCAGACTTGAACCTGTAACCATTGATATCATGAGATCACAGCGCGCACGGGAGCGCGTCGGGACAAGTTCATATTTGAATCAGACGAAACCTTATTTTGTATCTTATATGATAAATAAATAAATATGAGACAACATCACATACATTACTCTGATCCCAATGTGAGTAGCTAAAGCACTTGTGTTGTGGAAGATCAGAAGTAACGACGGCACAAACACCCAGACCCGAGACGACGTAGACAACTAATGGTAATCTACATCGACTCGATCGGGAATCGAACCCGGGACCTCAGAGTGGCGTACCCATGAATCGGTGTACACACCACTCGAACATGGAGGTCTTCAAATATGATACCTATTGTACCTTATTTTTTATTTTATGATGAAATCAAATCTATCCATATCTATATATTTCTTGTAATACTTACATACTTTACTACTAAGCATTTTAAAATAACAACTGCTACAGATAACATATTAAAAATCAAATCCAATCCAAGTAAACTTTACAATAAATCATACTGAACCGTCAAATAGAATAGAAAAAAATATAATGTTAGGGTTATTACTACTGTTAAAGCCTCACATTTATGTAAATATTAATAAAATAATAAATAAGTTTAAAATAAAATAAGATATAAAATAGTATGTCACTAAAACATCACGATTAATCCTGAATCGCGCTAGTGAAGTTGTCAACTGAATCTTCATATATGTCAGAGGCGGTAAGCAACGGCAGCTCATTTCTGAATCGCGCAAGCGTTGTGTTCGCGGAAAGGTATATAAGGGTCGCCCTGTTTACATACAATAGATTTTCTTCCGAGTGTTAATAAAGTCGGTTCACAGTGCAACGGTTGTTTCATTCAGTGTAATCCCGTATTAGGTGGCTATGATTGGATGCGTGTAGAACAACTAATTGTTTCTTAAAGTTGTGTGTACCGTGAATCAAAGAGCTCGTATAGAATTTAATACTGCACCTGTACTTTTGCCGGTCGTATCGGATTTGCCAATGACGTTCTAGTAAACAGATATGTCATTAACGCGCAAAAAGTGAAGACTAGAAAACTTCCCAATTGGGACGATTGCCTTTAGTCGTTTTACGTAGTAACACGTTATAATACATCATAATTTCGTAGTAATACGCTTTGCGTAATAAAAACATCTAGTTATCCCTTTTACTTATTGTTTTTATCAAGCTATCCTTTTTACTTGTAACGAAGTGTAAAATAAACGGTCCCCGGCGCGGCACACTTGTTTCTGTTGTTTAGTATGGATATAACATATCTGTTTATTAGAATATCATTGAGATTTGCCGTCCGTATCAGGCTGAGGGCACATTAAGGGCATCTGTGTTACACACGCGCTTGAGCAGTAATAAGTAAGGAGAATCGAGATGGCCCAGTGGTTAGAACGCGTGCATCTTAATTTATGATTGAGGGTTCAAACCCAGGCAAGCACCGCTGATTCATGTGCTTAATTTGTCTTTAAAATTCATCTCGTGCTCAGCGGTGAAGGAAAACATCGTGAAGAAACCTGCATGTGACAAATTTCATAGAAATTCTGCCACATGTGTATTCCACAAACACGCATTGGAACAGCGTTGTGGAATATGTTCCAAACCTTCTCCTCAAAGGGAGAGGAGGCCTTTAGCCCAGCAGTGGGAATTTACAGGCTGTTGTTGGGCAGTCATCTTGACCTTGAATGCTGACGACATCACATATATGCTTTTATTTGTGGCAAAAAGGGACAGATAGCTACGACAAAGTCACGTGCGATAGAGAAGGCACGAGAGTCACTCCAACCCAAGGAGCCATGAGCTCACCTGACGTCGCACTCAACGCAGTAGAAGTCCTTGGCGTCGCTGTGCTTGACCATGTGGTGCCGGATCTGATTCCTCGTCCGAAACTTCTTGCCGCACTCCTCGCATTCGTAGTTCTTGATGCCTTGGTGTATCCTGGGTTAACATTATGAGCTAGATGAAAACCAAATACGGTTCAGAATTTACTTTTCATCTATGCTTATTATAAAATTATATTATCTCTTTATAACCTAGGCCCAAAAGTTTCGTTAAGATGTAAGTTTAATGAAATTAAAATAATGACTGTCGCTTCTCAATTTGTTTTTGATAATGTTATGTATGTACGCAAAAACATAGATTTTCCCAAAAATTGTGACGTACATTCCATTAATACTAGGAACAAGAATAAACTTGTTACGCTTTGTACCCGATTACACAGAGTTAGTAACTCTTTTTTAGGGCAATGTAGACGTTTTTACAACAGGATCCCAGAAAACGTTCAACAATATTCAATTATAAAATTCAAAAGAATCTTTAAAGAGCGTTTGTGTGCTAAAGGATATTACAGCACTAATGGCTTTTTAGTTGACTGCACACCTTGGGAATGAGATGATCGCCTCCAGGCGACCTCAAATCATAAAAATTTATTGATTTATTATTAAATATATACATATATTGTATTTGTAACATGAAATGAAAAAATACCGCTGAGTTTCTTTCGCCGGTTCTTCTCAGGTCTGAGGTGTCAAATTCCGAACCGGTGGTAGATTTTTGATTATCAATAAGAAAGTGTAAACACTTCTATTTTGAATAAAGATTTTTGAATTTGACTTAATGTTAAAATAACAGCTTTTACTGAAAGCATATGTATGTATACACGGTACATATACTAAAATAACTACTTTCTACTTTTGTCTATTCCGTTCGTTTGTTGCGGCTCATCTCTAGAACGGCTGGATCGATTTAGATAGAACTTAAACTAGCAAGTTGTTCATGTAATAAGCTTTTATATTAGAATTATATAAATGAACTATAAAGTTTCAGTTAAAAGCTAGTATGCATATAATTGAAATACAACTCGCAGATTAAATAACAAAATCACAGAAACTACAACACCTACAAATTACAAATTTATTAGGTTGTTTTTTAATA
Source organism: Vanessa cardui (assembly GCF_905220365.1). NCBI lineage: Eukaryota > Metazoa > Arthropoda > Insecta > Lepidoptera > Nymphalidae > Vanessa > Vanessa cardui. The sequence continues at coordinate 344,256 of NC_061152.1, forward strand.
GGATTACGACATCCGCTCAAATATTACAAAACTCCACCCTTAAGGGGTAAAATGGGGGTTTGGAATTTTTGCGCCTTGAAAATTTCCTGCGGATCCTTAGTTACAGCGAGTCATTGATTAGTATTTATCCACCTCCACCCCTAAGGGGGTACAACGGAGTTAGGTTAGTATAATACCTTAGATATTTGCCTTTGCCTTAGATTATGCATATATTATTTAAAAATATTAAAAAAAATATCAGTATGGGCCACGTCTCCCACGAAGACGACAAGAATGATTTCCAGCGAAGATCTGATGTTTAGCATAAAATATAAAACGCCAAAATGTCGAAAAAAGGCACGGGTTTCTGCGAGCCTGTGGATGTTGTATATTAAATAAAACAATACAGAGGCGTCACTCACAGTTGGTGTTCGACGAGTGAGTCCCTGTTGACGAAGCTCTTGCCGCAGTCCGCGCACTCGGCGCGCGCGCCCGTGTGGTGGTTGCGCACGTGACCGCGGTGAGTCTTGTCGTTACTGCGCGTGCGCAAACACAACACACACACACGTATAATGACAACAGACCCACTGTGTCTGTTGTCATTGATTATTATTGATTAAAGTCGTGTGTAAAATTATATATACAAAGACGTTACGCCTCGTCAGTTATGATAATTATTTAAATAAAGAAATACTGTGTGAAACTAATAAAAATAAAGGTTTTTTTTAATAGATTGGCGGACGAGCATATGGGCCATCCACTGTCGTCGTCACCCATAGACAATGACGCTGTAAGAAATATTAACTATTCCTTACATCGTCAATGCGCCACCAACCTTGGGAACTAAGATGTTATGTCCCTTGTGTCTGTAGTTACACTGGCCCACTCACCGTTCAAACCGGAAGAGGTAGAATAACTAGAGATAGAAGAACTGATGAGTAGGTGGTACCTACCCAGACGGGCTTGCACAAAGCCCTACCACCAAGAGGCATTTTGATAGTGCATACAATCCGATGTCTAGTAATAACATATATTGATAACTCTTTGTCTAATAATAACTAAAAACCTTCATACATACATACTTATGGGTCAAACTAAGAACCTCTTTTTTCTTAGAGTCGGTTAAAGCACTAAAACCTTCTCCTGAATGTAGAAAATACTTTTCTGAAAACCGTATCCAAATAGCTTTAGCCAAACCATACATACATACAGACAATCAAACTGAGAACCTCCTTTTTCTTTGAAGTCGATTAATAACTTCATAATATAAAACTATTATATATGTCAAGCTTATATATAAATATTAATAAAAGATTCTTACTTGGAAATCTTCCCGCAGATATCACAGGTAAACACAGAGAGCACGCCTTCGTGTTGAGATCTAGAAGAAACAGCTTTTGAACTTGGCACTGCGCTACCGTGCGCTGCACAAAATACTATTATATTGGTTTAACTACTCAACTTCAGCTATATGTACTATGTCTGTATGTAAAATTGGAGTGTCTGTTTGTAATATTAAAACAGCCCTTTTTACTCAATGCATATGTATATACACGGCACATATACCAAAGTAACATTTTTTACAATATTTGTCTGTCTGTTTGTTCCGACTAATCTCTGGAACGGCTGGACCGATTTTGACGGGACTTTCACTGGCAGATAACTGATAGAATAGGGAGTAACTTAGGCTACACTACTTTTGTGTTAAATTCAGCTGGTATATAATATAGTGACGTACTATGAAAGGGTTGTTAAATTTGATTATATATATACGGAAACAAATTTGATTACACACAAATCAGACTCGTTTCGAAGTGATCTCATGACATAAGGGACATAGCATCTTAGTTCCCAAGGTTGGTGGCGCATTGACGGTGTAAGGAATAGTTAATATTTCTTACAGCGTCCTTGTCTATGGGTGATTGTGACCACTTACCATCAGGTGGCCTACATGCTCGTCCGCCAACCTATACCATAAAAAATAAATAAAAGTCGAGTGGAACTGGCCGTAGCTTCTCTCCATACAGTTGTTAAGTAACGATTCAAGCAAAGTCGCTACATATAGTATATATAGTATATACATATATAGTGGAGTGTCGCTCACCGGTAGTGATTGAGCATGGCGAGGCGGTCGGCCATGCGGCGGCCGCACGCGACGCACTCGTAGCGCCGCGTGTGCGTCAGCGCGTGCACGGACGCCGAGTACGCGCTCGGGAAGTGCATCGCGCACAACTCGCAGCGGTGCGGCCCGCGCGCCTGCACACACACACACACATATAAAAGAGACACTAACTATTGGTACACAGTATACACTTCTTACCTCTCGTGCCACACTGCATACCTCTCGGTTGCAGTCGAATGCCTGCCTTGAAGGGCAGGACCTATCAATTATCTGGCTGCGCGTAGACTGCGACGACCATCCGCGAATCTACGCGTGCCTTTATAGGTCCCATAGCGGTAATGCCGAAATCGACCGACTGGTTGAGCACGTCCAATTGGCTACAGATTCCGTGCTGCAGCAGACTCCATCCGCAGAGATCATTATTCTGGGCGATTTCAATGCCCATCATACAGAGTGGCTTGGATCACGCACCACTGATCATGCGGGTAGATCTGTTCTCGACTTCGCTTTGGCTTATGATTTGACACAACTGGTCACCTCGCCAACGCGAATACCGGACGTGGAGGATCATACACCTTCCCTGTTGGACCTTCTGCTGACTTCGCATCCGGACGGCTATAAGATTGTCGTCGATCCCCCTCTGGGCTCGTCGGACCACTGTCTCGTCCGGAGTACAGTGCCAGATACACGGTACTCACGACCTCGTTTCGCGGGCTGTCGTCGCGTGTGGCACTACAAGTCAGCAGATTGGGATGGGATGCGGTCCTTCTTTGCATCTTACCCATGGGGGCGGGTTTGTTTCTCGATGGATGATCCGAGCGTTGTCTCTGACTCTGTCGCCGATGTGGTGCTTCAGGGTATGGAACTTTTCAATCCATAGCCTGCGGTGCCCATTGGTGGCAAGTCCCAGCCCTGGTTTGGTCGCTGAAAATGGGAACGCTACCAAGACAGGGCTAACGTATCGGCGTCTCGTGATGCAAACACCAGCACATTCAGAAAGGAATATAACTCTGCCTCCAGGTCCTTCAAAAACGCGATAGCTGAGGCGAAGTCGAAGTACATTGGCAGAATTGGCGAGAGACTGGTGCGCTTCCCATCAGGAACACGTGCGTTCTGGTCTCTCGCTAAGGCTGTCCTAGGGAATTTCTGTTAGCCTTCTTTTCCATCTTTGCACAGGGACGGTGAGTCATTTGCCCATACCGCGAAGGAGAAGGCCGATCTTTTAGGGTCACTTTTCGCGTCTAACTCGACTCTGGATGACCAAGGAAAGTCACCACCATCAATCCCGCGATGTGATACGACGATGCCGGAGGTTAAATTTCGGCAAAGTGCAGTTCGGAAAGCACTTCTTTCCTTGGACATTCACAAGTCGAGTGGACCCGATGGCATCCCTCCAATCGTGCTACGGACATGTGCTCCCGAGTTGGCACCGGTCTTAACGCGTCTTTGCCGGCAATCCTACGCATTAGGCGTCATCCCGAACTCCTGGAAGACTGCTTTGGTGCATCCGATCCCTAAAAAAGGCAACCGCTCAGATCCGTCCAATTATAGGCCTATAGCTATCACTTCCTTGCTCTCCAAAATAATGGAGTCCCTTATAAACTGCCAGCTCCTGCGGTATCTAGAGGAGAACCAGCTGATTAGCGACCGCCAGTACGGTTTCCGTCGGGGTCGGTCGGCCGATGATCTTCTAATTTACCTTACTCATAGATGGGCTGAAGCAGTTGAGAACAAGGGTGAGGCATTAGCAGCCAGCTTGGACATAGCGAAGGCCTTCGATCGCGTATGGCACAAAGCGCTTCTTTCGAAGCTTCCTTCCTATGGGCTTCCCGGGAAATTATGCAATTGGATTACCAGCTTTTTGGCAGATCGGATCATCTAGGTCGTTGTCGACGGTGCATGCTCCGACTCGTTCGTTCGTCAATGCTGGTGTTCAACAAGGCTGCGTTCTATCACCCACTTTGTTTCTTCTGCATATCAATGACTTGTTGCAAATTGGAAACATTCATTGTTATGCAGACGACAGTACTGTTGACACCTTATACACCGGCCGCGCTAATATTTCTCGGTAAAACGTCGAAGAAAACCGGAACAAACTTGTGTCTGAAATCGAGTCTTCGTTAAACGAAGTCTCGAACTGGGGCCGGCTAAATTTAGTCCATTTCAACCCCAAAAAGACGCAAGTTTGCGCGTTAATCGCTGAAAAAACACCATTTGTCGTATCTCCACGATTTGAGAACATCCCGATAGCCGTTACAGGTAGTATCGGAATACTTGGCGTTGATATTTCGAGCTTCGTTTAGTTCCGCGGTCAATTGGAAGGCAAAGCCAAAGTGGCTTCAAAGAAGCTCGGTGTGCTCAGCAAGGCGAGACAGTATTTCACGTCGGCCCATCGCCTAAAACTTTACAAGGCGCAAATTCGGCCTCACATGGAGTACTGCTCTCACCTCTGGGCGGGTGCTCCCCAGTACCAGCTCCTTCCGTTTGACCGTTTACAACGTAGAGCGGCTCGAGTTATCGACGATCAAGCCCTTTCCGATCTCCTTGATCCTTTGGCTTTGCGTAGAGATGTTGGATCACTCTGCATATTCTACCGAATTACTAAACCACCTAACTACATTCTAAGCCGAAGTGCGATCTCATTCGACGACCTCCGTGGTCGAGTAGTGTGTGCACCGCTTTTTCATGGTTACGCCGTTCCGAGGTCACGGTTTCTCCGGCCGCGTCGAAGTTCATGAGTTGTGTATGTTGTCTCGGGTCAGTGTGTTTGTAGTGCTCTCGTTTCTGATCTTCCACAACACAAGTGCTTTAGCTACTTTCATTGGGATAAGAGTAATATACATATATGACGGCGTTTCCGTCCTATATCAGGTTGACAAGCTGTCAACCTAGCGAAGCGTCATTGTCGATGGGAGGCGAGCAGCCATCTTGAACGAAACGGCGCCCGTTTACCACACTTATGAGGAATCGTAGTTGATTTTTGTGTGAAAGTGCAGTGTATTCGAACTATTCCTATGACTACAGTGATTATTAAATTGCAATTAACATTTTGGACTGTATCGTTTATTTTAACACGCCCATCTACCCGCTCTAAATAAAATAAGTGGTGGTGAAGGCCCTTCTTCTGGTGAAAGCCCTCCTGGCCTTTCATATAAATATAATTTCCTCAGGACTTCACTCGCAGCTACAGCTGAGTCTGCCCCCCCCCCCACGCAATAAGAAACAGCTCGTTACCCTAATAAACATATACACTCACCGGACTATGTTTGAACATGTGATTCTTGAGTTTGACTTCGAAGTTGAAACCTTTGAAGCAGAGCTGACACTGGAACGGAAACTTGAGAGTCGCTTTGCTCTCCTCCTGAAATTATAGCACCAGTATCACAATGCTGTGATCGATATCGTTATTTACACAGCCACACACACAGTTTTTACGCACCCATTATTAAGAACAGCTAACTTTATCATTCAAATTAAAATATACCCACTGAAGAATACGACAATTGAGAGGATAATGAAAGTCACTGACTGGTTCACGATTTATCAACGAGACGCTACAATTATACGGACTGTGACGCACTTGACAGACACTCTGTCTTACATATGCAATCCTTCGACTTTTATACATGATATATGCCAAAGAATATGAGATACACAACAACAACAACAGCCTGTAAATTCCCACTGCTGTTCCAATGCGGGTTGGTGGAATACACATGTGGCAGAATTTCTATGAATGTCACATGCAGGTTTCCTCGCGATGTTTTCCTTCGCCGCTGAGCACGAGATGAATTATAAAGACAAATCGAGCACATGAATCAGCGGTGCTTGCCTGGATTTGAACCTGCAATCATCGGTTAAGATGCACGCGTTCTAACCACTGGGCCATCTCGACTCGTGTCTGAGATACACAGATGTGAAATATTTTAGTAATAGAATATGTAACCTTACTGTTTACTTTAATACCTATGTGCATACGGCACAGTGTGCGCAAACACGTTTTCTAATCGTACTTTTATAATATACTAGCGACCCGCCCCGACTTCGCACGGGTGCAATACTGATACTAAACATACCTACTACAGAATTTGTTTGCTTACGACATCTCATTATAAACTTCTACAATTGTACCGTATATACATTCATGTCCACGTTGTAGAAAAATTACAAACAGACGACGACGTCCGCGTGGCCTGGGAGATTTGCAAAACGCAACGCAACATACACCCGATCAACTACCAGTATAAGCTGACCCCCAATTCATATCGACAACCATATCAGAAAGAGCTCAACTTAAGTTGGGCGCTTGGAAGCCTAAGTTACGTCTTAGTACATCTCATTATAAACTTCTACAATTGTACCGTATATACATTCACGTCCACGTTGTGGAAAAATTACAAACAGACGACGACGTCCGCGTGGCGTGGGAGATTTGCAAAACGCAACGCAACATACACCCGATCAAGTACCAGTATAAGCTGACCCCCAATTCATATCGACAATCATATCAGAAAGAGCTCAACTTAAGTTGGGCGCTTGGAAGCCTAAGTTACGCCTTAGTACATCTCATTATAAACTTCTACAATTGTACCGTATATACATTCACGTCCACGTTGTGGAAAAATTACAAACAGACGACGACGTCCGCGTGGCGTGGGAGATTTGCAAAACGGAACGCAACATACACCCGATCAACTACCAGTATAAGCTGACCCCCAATTCAAATCGACAACCATATCAGAAAGAGCTCAACTTAAGTTGGGCGCTTGGAAGCCTAAGTTACGCCTTAGTACATTACCTACCCGCCAATAGGCTATTTGACTGGTTCTTAAAATCCATTTTATATTATTTAGTAGAAGTTAAGAAATCCATTAACAGTTGTGTTTTTTATTTCTAGTACATATTTGCCGCAAAATATCATATTAAAAGTTCCATATTTAAATAGCGCGCAAAAACGCTACTTTGACAATATGGCGCTGCAATGGGGTCAGTGACGTCACTTTGCTGTATTTTAATCTGTAGCACACATAGTAGAAAAGCAAAGTTTACAAGAAAGTGACTTCATCATAAGCCCGACCAATCAGGAGCGTTTTGTGTCACGTGACAAATGTTTGAAAATTTGCATTTTTATTTATTGATTTTTGAATAAATTAAGTATTATTTTCAACTTTCGTTAGTAAATAACCATTTCTAAACTCATAATATACACTGATTACAATAATTCACACTTTATTTTCGCATCGTCAAATAGCGTATTACAAATGAAACGGAGCCCATCTCACCTCTCGCTGCTTCAGTTGCTCGGCGGGGTCAAGTTTGATTATTCTAATCTTGGTTTCGTCTATCTCTACCGGTTTCCTGAGAACACTCCTCTTTGGTTCTGAAGCCTCTAAACTAACACTGAAATCATAAATGGTTAACTGTTTAAGCGGTCCCACAGCTGGGCAATTATCCCCCCTCCTATCTCTAGTAAAAAATAAAGTGCTGGGCTAAGGCCTAATGGAAGATCCATTTAGGAGAGGGTTTGGAACACCACACTGTTCTAATGCGGGTTGGTGGAATACACATGTGGCAGAATTTCGATGAAATTAGACACATGCAGGTTTCCTCACGATGTTTTCCTTCACCGAGCACGAGATGAATTATAAGCACAAATTAAGCACATATATATAGCGGTGCTTGCCTGGGTTTGACCCCGCAAACATCGGCTAAGATGCCCGCGTTCTAACCACTGGGCCATCTCAGCTCACTCTATCAGTGAAAACAGCATGAAAATCCCTTCAGTAGTTTTGGAGTTATTTAACATACAGTCAGACGCGTTCGTTCGTTTTATAATATATAGTGATATACGACTTACTCTATTTCTAATTTATCTTCAACTGCCTTCACGGATTTCGATTTCACTTTCTTCTTAACTTTCTTCTTTTTCTCTTTCTTCTCTTCTTTGATATCGGTAGCGATGAGATCCTCTAGATTCTTATTCCTATTTGAACTGTGACGATTGAAAAGTAACATTAGAACATTTGCCCAACCTAGGATTTGAACTCACGACCTCATGATCAGTGGGCTCAGATCATTTAAATAGCTACGCATTCATGGTCTGGTCTGGTCCAACCATTTGCACCAACTTTTACAGCAGATGCCGCCAACCTTGGGAACTAAGATGTCATGTCCCTTGTGCCTGTAGTTACACTGGCTCACCTAATGGTAACCTTACAGGTTTTCAATCAGGCCTCAATTATACTAAGTATTGTATAATAAATAAATATAATATATAAATATGAGACAACATCACATACATTACTCTGATCCCAATGTGAGTAGCTAAAGCACTTGTGTTGTGGAAGATCAGAAGTAACGACGGTACAAACACCCAGACCCGAGACGACATAGAAAACTAATGATAATCTCTACATTGACTCGGCCAGGAATCGAACCCGGGACCTCGGAGTGGCGTACCTATGAAAAACCGGTGTACACACCACTCGACCACGGAGGTCGTCAAAATTGTATGGATATCCGTTTCTGTAATAAAATTCCACAGACATTTTTAACTTTGCCGTTTCAAGATTATACAGACGATAAAACACGCGTGGAGCTAGTACCTATTGCCTTCCAGGCAGGGATATATTACATACATATATAATTGCATTTAACTAACATGACTGTATTTTTAAATGTTGAAAAAGAGTAACTAGCCAGTTTCTTGTTGGTTCTTGGTAGAATCTACATTCCGAACCGGTGGTAGTTCACTTGATATAGTTGTCAAACATGTAAAAGCCTACTTGAATAAAGTATAGTACGACACAACTCAGATGTAGCATCGCCAAAATTCGTAAAACCGATCACATCCGAATTGAGTACGCTATCCCAAATCATCAATATCTATTTCTCATGTGAATATGATCTTTACACAAACGCAGTAACTCGTAATGTCACACGACCTAATATATCCGTCAATTCGACGCGTCGCTTCACACGCACTCGCTGTCTCGGGTCGAACTGACGCGGGAATCTATAGCGACGAATAGCGTCGGATGGCGCGATAGGGAGCTGTTTCTATCGGTTGTGAATCGGCAGTAATCGGTTTTATTGAATTTTCCGATGCTACATCAAGTTGTGTAGTACTATTATTGATTGATTGCTGTTTATCAAAATAAACTTTATTCAAGTAGGCTTTTACAAGCACCTTTGAATCGTCATTTTACAATTAAGTGAAGCTACCACCGGTTCGGAAAGCAGATTCTACCGAGAAGAACCGGCAAGAAACTCAGTAGTTACTCCTTTTCAACATTTAAAAAATACAATCATATTAGTTAAATACAATTATATATGTATGTAATGTATCCTGGAAATCAACAGGTATTAATTCCAAGCCTTTTTTATCATCTACAACTCTCTATATGAAGAGGGTAGTGAGCCCTATGATCCACCACCAGTGTAACTACAGGCACAAATAACAGTACTCCGTATTGTTGTGTTCCGGTTTGAAGGGTGAGTCAGTGTAACTACAGGCACAAGGGACATAGCATCTTAGTCCCCAAGGTTGGTGGCGCATTGACGATGTAAGGAATAGTTGATATTTCTTACAGCGTCATTGTCTACGTGTGGTGACTTACCATCACGTGGCCCATATGCTCGTCCGCCAATCTATACCATAAAATAAAAGATCATACCTTATGACCACTAAGGGTTGGTCATCTTCCCCCTCAGAGAATACGTATTCATCCTTTATGGAGACATTGTCATCTAATATTTCAGCTTCGACGGGTACACTTATATCTATAAGATTTGTTAGGTAATTCGGTCTATCGTGCTGGAAGAGATTTAAAGATAGTAAATATTATTTATATATAAGATAAGAGATGGCCCAGTGGTTATAGCATGCATCTTAACCGATGATTGCGAGTTCTATCCAGGCAAGCACCGCTATATGGATGTGCTTGATTTGTGTTTATAATTCATTTTGTGATCGGTGAAGGAAAACATCGTGAGGAAACCTGCATGTGTCTAATTCCATCGAAATTGTGCCACATGTGTATTTCACCGAATTGGAACAGCGTGGTGGAATATGTTCCAAACCCTCTCCTTAATGGAAGAGGAGGCCTTATCTCAGCAGTGGGAAATGTATAGGCTGTTACTTTACTTTACTTATATATTTAAAACGCAATTTAATGTTTCTTAAATTTAATTCTACATCATTTTGTCATTTTCACCGGTGGTAGCTTCGTCTAATTGTTAAATGACGATTCAAAAGTGCTTGTAAAAGACAACTTGAATAATAATTCATCAAAAGTATAACACCTCGCCTCATTGGCACTGGTGACAGGAGGGCTGGTTCGTTTGCCCAGAGGATCGGAATTGCGATTCAACGGGGAAATGCTGCTAGCATTCTTGCCACCATTGCACGCGGTCAAGATTTATACAGTAACTAGTTTTAGTTCATATTTGTATGTAGTATATATATATATATACATATATATATATATATATACATATATATATATATATATATACATATATATATATATATATATATATATATATATATATATATATATATATATTTAAACATTTAATGTTGTTAATTCTTATGTTAATAAAATTTCTTGAATAGAGTATATTTTGATTTTTGATATTGATTGTTTATATTTATCTTTTTTTGGTCGATGTGGATATCTACTGCCGCAGATTCTACCATAAAAACAAACTTTATATATAATTTATATGTATTGGTAATCGTAAAATGAACTGTAAGGTTCTTTATGAGTTACAAAGTTCTTTAAAAGATTTTGAACTTGGTCTTTTCACTACCGTACGCGTCGGTATTGACAAACATTAATTTACATCACACTACTTTAGAAATCAGCTTTAGTTGATTATAAAAAGCCTTATTATCTTTTGTTTAAAGCTTGCTATACATCAAATAAGAGCTGAGATGGCCCAGTGGTGACCGATGATTTCGGGTTCAAACCCAGGCAAGCACACATATATATATGTGCTTAATTTGTGTTTATAATTCATCTCGTGCTCGGTTAAGGAAAACATCGTGAGGAAACCTGCATGTGTCTAATTTCATCAAAATTAATAATAACAAATATGTTCCAAAGCCTCTCCTTAATGGAAGAGGAGGCCTGCTGAGATACAGCAGTGGGAAATTTACGGGCTGTTACTTTATTTTTACAACCTCAGTATAGGTAAGGGGCCGTCCATATATTACGTCATTCTAAATTAGGGGGGGGGTTCGAAATTGACGTCATTCTTATTTATTTATAGTTTATTGTTCACGTACAAAAAGATTATTTCTAAAAAGAAATTTCTTCCAGCAGAATTTCTTCCAGAAGGGGGGGGGGTCATTAAGAACTGACGATAGGATGATTGTAGGGAGGGTAAGTCTGAAAAAATCGATGACGTAATTTATGGACGGCCCCTAAGCACTTAGAGCATATCAATGCGACAGAGTTACAACGAGCCATAATATCAATATATAATACGTTACCTCTAAAACCTTGTGGTAGCCATTTTTACTCCTGGTCGTATCAAAAACAAGTACATTTGTTTTACTTAAAAAGGGACTCGCATATTTCGTTAATTCAGGATCTTGGACGTCGACGGGAAACTGAAAAAGGATTTAACATGATTGCCTGCCTCGCGAAGGAGAACATCGTGAGGAAACCTGCATGTGTCTAATAGGCTATTTGACTGGTTTTTAATCCATTTTATGTTATTTAGTAGAGGTTAAGGAACCCAGTAAAAGTCAGTACATATTTGCCGAGAAATATCATATTAAAAATTCCATATTTAAATAGCGCGCAAAAACGCTACTTGGACAATATGGCGCTGCAATGGGGTCGGTGACGTCACTTTGCTGTATTTTAATCTGTGGTACGTATAGTAGAAAAGCAAGCTTAACAAGAAAGTGACGTCATCATAAGCTCGGCCAATCGGGAGCGTTTTGTGTCAAGTGACAAACGTTTGAAAAAATGCATTTTTATTTATGGATTTTTTAATAAATTAAGTATTATTTTCAAGTTTCGTTAGTAAATAACCATTTTTAAACTCATAATATACACTGATTACACACACTGATGATACACAGTTTATTTTTCGCATTGTCAAATAGGCTATTCAAGTGTGTATCCACCAAAGCGCGTTGGAACAGCTTGATGGAATAATGTTCCAAGCTTGTTAAAACTAAGCAGGGTCGAATTAAAAAGCAACTGGCAACAAATAACTCTTAATATAATTATTGGAGTCCCCACACTTCTGTTAGTCTAGGGCAATGATGTTCTAGTAAACAGATATGTCATTAACGCGCAAAAAGTGAAGACTAGAAAACGTCCCAATTGGGACGTTTGCCTTTAGTCGTTTTACGTAGTAACACGTTATAATACAAAATTACGTAGTAATACGTTTTGCGTAATTAAAACATCTAGTTATCCCTTTTACTTCTTGCTTTTAGCAAGCTATCCTTTTTACTTGTACCGAAATGTAAAATAAACGGTCCCCGGCGCGGCACACTTTTTCTGTTGTTTAGTATGGATATAACATATCTGTTTATTAGAATATCATTGGTCTAGGGCCTAATTCGTGGCCCCAGGGCCCCCATACATTAAATTCAACTCTGCAACTAGGGTAGGCTAGTAAAATATAAGATACTAGCAACCACTTGAGCTTTCGCCTTATAATTTATTTATTTACAACAACACTATAAAACCTCCAAAGTGATCAATATTTCACTACTGCATTGTGTATGTAGTATACATATAAACCTTCCTCTCGAACTACTCTATCTATTGATAAAAACCGCATCAAAATCCGTTGTATAATTTCAAAGATCTAAGCATACATAGGGACAGACAGCGATTTTGTTTTATACTATGTAATGATAATGATATAATTCTTACCGGTGCACAGCGATTATGGTATTCGTATAACATAGTATGGGCGTTGATAACTTTTTGTTTGAAACGCACACTCTTGAGCAGAAGGGCGCTGCATTCGTAGCAAAGCCATTGGGGTAAACCGTCTGATTCCGACACCTGAAAGACATATATTATTATCTAGCAACCCGGCCCGACTCACAGGTGCAAAGCTGTGAAATCACGGTAGAAACTTCTATAATTATTATCAGTGTTTCTTTACTATATTGTCCATGTATATACAAAGCCTTCCTCTCAAATCACTGTATCTATTTTAAAATTGTATATTTAAAAATCTAAGCATACATAGGGAATCTCAGCAATCAATTACTTTGTTTAATACTATGTAAAGATATTGATTTATGAGTTGGGCATTGGCAATATACATTGTAATGTATCCTGCCTGGAAGTCAACAGGTATTAATTCCAAGCTTTTTTATCATCTATAAAATCTTGTATCGATAATATGCCTTTTCTAAGAACTATTTCAATTTACGAAATGGCAAAGTTAAAAATGTCTAAATAGAAGATGCAGAATCAATAGCTTATACATTTAGTTCAACACTGTAACATGATGATTTAAAACTGATTTTATATGAGTACTTGAATAATATGGAGGCTGTGTGGAACAAATATATTTGGAAGATCTTTGTCCAGTATTGTGAAATCTAAGTAATAAAATTTTAGAATGACTGGCTGATGACACAGAGGCAATACTGGATCTAACAGGGTAAAAATCTGTACAGGAATTCTTTTAGAACTTAGTAGCTAAATGGGGGCAATGAAAGTTTAATATTTTGATGTTAGAAATTTAAAATATCTATTATATAAAACAATAACATAACTTAAAAGGGGTAAAAGTGTATTCGCAATGAAGGTAATCTTAAACTAAGACCCAGTGTTCCATGGGCCATGCCATCTGATACACAAATAAATAAACTTATTTAATTAATAATTTACATTATTACACTATGATATTTATAATAATATTTATAACACTTGCACGAATAATAAACTGATATTATGGACTGAATACGAAATCGATAGCAAGATTGTTTTTTCGTAAATATCTATTAAGCTGATAAGTACGGGCTTAAAAAATTGTTTATGTTGAGAAAACATAAAACAAACGATATATCGCGGTTGAAAGATAAAACAACACGGTACCGTCGTACACGGTGTCGTGCACGTCGTGTTATTATAAGTAATAAAACATCGTTACTCACGATAATATTCGCTAAATCGATGAAAAACCCACGGAACGATTCGATTTTCGTCATTCTTTTGTCTGTTGATAAACAACATCGGCATATGTTTTTCGCCGTCTCATATTCCAGCTTGAATTCACTGTCATTCGGCTCCATGTTTCAGTATTTATTAAAGTTAAATGCATTAAATATTTATTTAAAATTAAACTTTCGATCATGTAAACAGAAATAATGGCGTCAGTTATTTGACACGATGTTTTGACAGCTGTCTGTTTTAGCGACCTTGATCTTTTTTTCTAAGGAAAGCAAACGTATTGTGCCATACAGCTCAGTCTTTATAAGATAATATATTTTTAAAAATAAAAAAAATAGGCTTGTGTCTCCCATGCAACAATTAATTGAATCAATGAATCTCTAATTATATTAATGGCTTATTTTTACTTTAAATAACGTGCCTGTGATATCAACTTATTATATTGATTTTTGCATTTGGTCCTAAAATGCTATATAGTTACAAGAATTAAAAATTATAGCGTTTTTAGACAAAGACCATGTATCAAGTTAGAAGGCTGTATTCAAAAGGGATTATTCGGAAAGCAGGTGACCATGCACGTCCAGTTGTTGTGCTACCGAGATACCACACCGTATTTACCGTGTTTTATTTTGGTTTTATTTATATGTGAAATATTTAGTTCGATTTTTATTCCCATTACACAATGAAAAAAATAATGTATAAGAGATAAGGAATAAGGTCCAAGGAACAAGAAATAAGAAATAGCATAGCAAGCAAAACAAAATAAGCGATAGGCTACAATTATCAACTAATCACAGCGGTTGAATACCGCTGTGCTGCTGTTAGTATCACAAGACTTCGTTGAAAAAAAAAATTCTTATTTCATATTTATTATTCCTTATTTTTGAATTATTAATCGAATAACGCTGCTGCCATCGCTGGATTCCGCTCTTCCTTATTTATTATTTGTTTCTTATTCTTTATCTCTAATAGCAACAAATGTCAATAGTTATTTCATTTAATGTGTTGACGTCGTCATCACTCTGTGTAACATGGTTTGAACGCTTCACTGTACTTCTTAAGCTTGTCTCAAAATAAAACAAAACACATTGTGCTTGTATATAAATATATAATGTTCGTAAAAATTAATTATTATATAAAAATATAAAGTATTTTGTGGCGCAATTCAAATTAACAGGAGTTATTGACTATGTTCACATGCTAGTACATATATCGGAGGTGCTGATAACAGGAATACTGGTGGTTCTGAAAAAAAAAAAAAATTAAATTAAAAAAAAAAAAATCTCAAATCGTTGGTATGTCTTAATTGGAATAGAGTATATACACATGAGTTAATCTGAAATATTTACCTGCATTTTTTAAATTATCCATAGAACTACTATGTTGACCATTATTATTCCTGAAAAAGATATATAAATTTAGATAAGGAAATGGTTAATTTAGTTGCGGGTTAAAAATGGCAACATTATAAATAGTATTGTGGGAGATTTTAATACAAAACATTAAGAAGTAGTTCAATAAGGGTTTGAAAACGCATTCATCGGTTAAATTTCAAAGGTATGTCTGTGCTATATCTTGTAATCTCGTTATCTGTATATCTTGGACTATAGACAACGTGTATTTTTTAAACATAGGAGGAAGTGCTTAGGAGCGATTCTGCTGTGTAGACACCACTAGCCTAACACATTGGTGCCGTTATTATATAAATCATGCTTTAAATCGACAATACGCCTCTAAAATTGGTAACTTAGTCCCTTTTGCCCATGGCTCAGTCAACTAAATTCCAATTCAAACCGAAATTTAACAATACTAAGTGTTGCTAGGTCCCACACAGACGGACAATATCAAAGCCTCACCACAGAGTAATATTATTAAATTATTAAAAAAATAATATGTATACTCACTTCTGGTCATTTAGAGTAATATTATTCAAAGATTTCGACAAACTATAACCGTTCGCGGTCACGTTCTGTAAATCAGCTAGCGAGCACGCCTGTCGCAACCTAGCGACCAATTTGTGCTGCAATTGACAATTACACGAACAGCTGTTACTCGTATCTTCAATGTTAATTATCGGTACTTTCAATCCATTTGTCATACGAGATTCGTTGCTGTCATTTATTTGACTTTGACAGTATTTCCCGCCATTGTCATAAATGTTGCTAGTGTGAAAATTTCCTGTCATTTTCGAGCTTGACGTACAAGTTTGACAGTTCTCAATAGGTTTAGTGTTGCGTGAGGTGTGAGGGTCTAGATGTCGATTTATATTCGGATCGGACGCGAATTTCTCGTTCGCTTGTATATTCTTACGATTTCTCTGCATCATCGATAATTGGTACTGCCCTTTGCGTGTCGTCGTGGGTGAAATGTTCGGCGATCGGCTCGGGGAGGTGTGTGCTGATTTCGTTTGAATATTTTTGATGGCATGCTTTATTTCGTACTCTGTTGCTATCGCTTCAAAAACCTGGAAATAATATATATAACGAGAAGTTAGGCATACACTCTTTATCAGACATGATTATATTTAAAATATACGTGTAATCGTTCTAGTTCGTAATATATTTAATTTCGATATCTTTTTAAATGTTTATCTTTTCGCTGTCATGTTTACTGTTTACTGACGTTGCCAGTATGAACGATAAATAAATAAAACTTTTTGAAGCTTCAACATATATTATGATCATGAACATGCAGGATTTAAAAAATATTGACGTAAATGTGAAAGCGCTAAATTAAAAACGGAATTATTGCAATAGGGAAGATGCACTATTTTTATTTTTGTGTTTATTTTAAAGAACTCCATATATGATAGACCACGAGTATATTAAAAATCCAAAACACTCTAATTTAATGTAGTTTTAAATTTTCGCGCGAAAACGGATCCTTATTTCGTAAGACTTCTGTCTGCCACTGGCCCATTGGCTAGACATTTTTTTGTAAAAAATTACAACGTACTCGATACTTTGATAAAAGCCATATTGACACATGTTTGGTGCCAATGTGTTTATTCTATTAAACAGAGTTTTCAAATAAGTGGTTTTTCTGACACAAAACTGAGAAAAAAGTGGCATTCAAGCTGAAAAGAGGAATCTGGAGTCTGCTTTGACGAACCCAACTTCCATTTTTATTCGAAACACAATTAATTAACGTTTCAATATTCACTTTTTTTACAACTATAACCTCAAATAAGTAGTCATAACAGGAGTGACGTCACTGAATAATATAGTGTTTCGAAATACGATTCGTTTCAAGTTACTTTAATTCGTAATTATTGTTAAAAAACAACATTATATCAAATTTAAACCTTGCAGTTTCCCTTCTTTTATATTTTTTCAACATTTTAATGGCAAAAATTCAATAAATACTTTATTTGCATGTTCCCTATTCTGCATATTCTGGTATAAGTCTAACACATATTACTTTAGTTATTTTTTCTGGTATGAGTAAAAAAAAACATATTTATAATTCAACTCAAAAACTTACAGTATATAAATAAAGCAAGAATGATATGTTATGTCATGTAATTCAACTGTTACCTGTTCGGCAATCAAGTTCCTCGCGAAGGGCGAATCCTTGGCGGGCAGCGTCTCTCGGCACAGCGCACACCTTTCCAATCTGTTCCAACAGCCTGTAAGTTGAGGTTACAAAAGGTCGATACAAGATTTTATAGATGATAAAAAAGCGTGGAGTTAATACTTGTTGACTTCCACGCAGGATACATTACATACATATATAATTGTATTTATCTAACATGACTTTGTATTTTTTAAATGTTGAAAAAATACTGAGTTTCTTGCCGGTTCTTCTCAGTAGAATTTACTTTTCGAACCGGTAGTAGCTTCACTTAATTGTAAAACGACGATTCAAAAGTGCTCGTAAAAGCCTACTTGAATAAAGTTTATTTTGATTTGATCAATATATATGTAGCTTTAGCTGGCTAACCTTCACAATATAAATGTGATCGTGCACAGTTAAGAGCCTTGGTCGCGGTGGCTGCGCATACGCAGCACGACAGAGCCTTCACGACTCCCGCGAGGGCTCGGCGGGACTTTTCGCCGCGGGAACCCCCGCCGCAACTCCACAGCAACTGAAAGGAGAACCATCTTGTATAACATTCTTTATGGATTAACTATTTTAAGTAGCGTTATATTTTATTTCTTACTCGTGAACCGGCCCAGGTTTTCACGGATAAAATACTGATTCTAAATATGCGACGACATCACATTACAAACTTCTAAAATGATCAGTGTTTATTTGGTATATTGTTCATGTATTATAGACGAAAACCTTTATCTCTAATCATTCTATCTATTAAAAAAATCCGCATCAAAATCCGTTGCGTAGTTTAAAGTTTTAATCAGTGGCGGATTTACAAAGCTGCCGCTAGTAGGCTATTAAATTTTTGCCACCCCTTATTAGAATGATTATGAACTAGATGATATTTATGTCAGTTACTAGATTATTTTTCCAACCCGCTGTGTAGTGACGAGTATACGGATTACGGACGTAATGTGTATACATATAGTTATAAGTTTTTTTTCAAATTCTGTAAGATAATAACAAATTTGGGCTAAATTTCACGTTCCCCTAAATCTGCCGCCCTAGGCTCCAGCCTACTTAGCCTATTGGTTCGCCATTGGACTTAAGCATACAAAGGCACATAGGGACAGAGAAAACGACTTTGTTTTATACTATGTAGTGATTGACAACGCTTTATACGATCATGTAGGGATAGGCGATGTATGGATTAAATATTGGTGTTGACATCTCATTTCAGATGTTAACCTTTCTTTGTTTAACTTTACTATGTACGATATGTGAGAAAGACACAAAACGAATATCATATTGGAAACCGTGTAACATTCACTTCATCTCTTTCTCACAGATGTGTTTGTATAAAGTTAAAGAGAGATAGGGAGAATATTTCACGGTATGGGCATGTTATGTGGAGGAATGAGGACCATGTTGTAAGGTCTTGATCATGGCTACAGAGGTAGAGGACGACCAAAGAAACGATGGATGGATTGTGTGAAAGATGATTTTTTTTTTATAGTATAGGTTGGTGGACGAGCATATGGGCCACCTGATGGTAAGTGGTCACCATCACCCATAGACAATGACGCTGTAAGAAATATTAACTATTCCTTACATCGTCAATGCGCCACCAACCCTGGGAACTAAGATGTTATGTCCCTTGTGCCTGTAGTTATAACAATACTGAGTACTGTTATTTGGCGGTAGAATAACTGATGAGTGGGTGGTACCTACCCAGACGGACTTGCACAAAGCCCTACCACCAAGTGATATGGCTGGAATGAAGGTTTCTGTGACGTGTGATTGAACATGGAAGAAGAATATATGATGTGTTGATCCCTTATCAACTTGGGTTAAAGGCATGAACACGTCTTGGTAGCATGCGTAAGCAATCCCGTGGCGCCTGCCGGAAGATGGAGAGGTTACCGCTGGTTTTTTAGTGGGTAAACCCGGTGGACCTGGGCGCACTCGGCGTCCAGGGAACCGGGGAGTGAACCCCCACTTTCCATTACGTGGGGTAAGCGCGTAACGCGTTTTTCCAGCGAGAAAAAAAGGAGGATAATGAACTAAGCTTGTCAATGATGACGATGGGACGATAAATCTGACATGAGTAATGATTCCAAGAGCAGGAACTACGACTATACGTGCTTTTCGAAACTTGGCAGGACATTTTCAATTTTCAACCTGTTACTTGTACTCAGGACCTCGGTATTTGAGGCTTTATTGTCAGTACATACGTATCTACAATAAAGCTTCAAATCACAAAAGTAGCCTATGTTCTTTCTTGGAGTTTTAACTTCATTCATACCAAATTTCATAAAATTTTATTCAGGTTTGGCCATGACAGAGAGATAGACGGATTTTCTTTCACACTTATAATAATAAATATAGCTTAACTTACTTCGGGATCATCTTTGGGGTCCACTCCGCAGTTCCAGACTAACAGAGAAACGCCACGACCCTCACCATCCCCACGTATTAAACCAGCGACCTTACCGATCTGCAAAAACAATTTTTAACATGAAGTCCTTAAATATATACAAATACCAACTAGTATCAGTTAATGAATAAATCTTGAACGCGTGGAATGGTAGCAACAATGCTAGCAGCATTTCCACAGATAACAGCAGTCTGTAAATTTCCCACTATTGGGCTAAGGCCTCTTCTCCCTTTGAGGAGAAGATTTAGAAGACATTCCACCACGCTAGTCTAATGCGGGTTGGTGGAGGCCAACAGTGGGAAATGTATAAGCTGCTGTTGTTGTTTTATCTATGTATATACAGGGTTAATGGTAATTCGACGTATTCCTGTTAGGAGGTGATAGGGGTGACTATGTGCAAAAATTTTAACTCCCATATGCATGATCCAAAAGTGAACCATCTTTGAGTTATCACGTTTTTAGCTTTTTTCAAAATTTGTCAAAAATGCAACTTCAAAAATTTATTTAAAAAAAGACTCAATTATTTTTTTTTTTTCTTCTGAATTATAAAAAACGATTAAACACTGGATATTTGTCAATGTTTAAATAATAATTATCTGTCCAAATTTAAAAATGCGAGACCGTATATTACATATATATATCTCCTTAGAAGATGAATTTGGAAGTATTCTCTTTTAGCGCCCATTTACATTTCATAAGTAATTCCTACGCAAAGTTAAATCCTGTTAGGACACACAGGGTCAGCATTGTATATCAGTTAGTTATTTTGAAGTTGAAGTATTGTTAAATTGTTGTGGTTGTTACCGGTAGGCCAAGTAAATCCTTGCCATCAGCTTGGAGCAAGCAATCTCCTCTCTTCAGGCCAGCGATATCAGCTCTGGAATCTGCAGTTACTTCATGGATCTGTTGAGACAAATTGTTAATGTACGAAATGTTTAAAAAGTTCTGCGGTAAACCTACAGATTACAACCATTCACATAACGTTCCACCAATCAGCGCGCGACATGCAACCGTTCTACGCCGGTTCACGATTTGACCGGTTCCCACCGATATGTTACAATATAGCCAAAAATAATACGTTAAAAAGTTCACAATATTTCTTGTAATATAACGAATTTTATAATCTTACGGTGACATATTATACACATATGCGGACGGTGGATTTCCCTGTAATCCGAAAAATGGCCGCACGACTACAAAATCTGTAATCTGATAACGACTACAACATTTAATCAAATTCGAACTAAGCAATTAGAATCAAAACTGCTTCGAGCTCAATGGACATGGCGCTTTCTAACCTGGTAAATGCTTCATCTATATTTGCAAAGATTATCAAAATGACATTAATAAAAGACAAGCCAGATTTTAAATGTTAAAATAGAGTAACTACTGAGTTTCTTGACGGTTCTTCTCGGTAAAATCTACTTTCCAAACCGGTGGTAGCTTCACTTAATTGTAAAATGACGATTCGAAAGTGCTTGTAAAAGCCTACTTGAATAAAGTTTATTTTGATTTTGAAAGGGGATGTCTGATTACCCTGTAGCGGATTTACAAATCTGCCGCTAGTAGGCTAGTAGGCTGTTCAATTTGTGCCGCCCTTACTTTTTTGCAACATTTATGATTTGTGTCCTCATTACATCGGCTTTTTCCCCGTTATTAGTGTGATTATAAACTAGGTGATATTTCTGTCAGTTACTAGATTAGATTTCCAACCCGCTATGTAGTGACGAGTATACGGATTACGGACGTAATGTGTATACATATAATTATAAGATTTTTTTTTAATTTCTGTAATATAATAAAAAATTGGGTCTAAATTTGCCGCCCCTCTTAATCTGCCGCCCTAGGCTACAGCCTACTTAGCCTATTGGTAAATCCGTCACGGATTACCAGGAGTTCACTGTACTGAATTTACTTACCCAAGGGTATGGGTCCCACAACGTCCTTGTGAGCCGGAAACCAAGACCCTCACCTTCGTCTTCAGGTAGATTCAGCTGCGAAAAGAATTGAATAATATATATTTATATCTCAGTTTAAAAACAATTTTGCCATTAAAGATTATCTAATAAATAAACATGTATTCTCTGTTCCCACCATAAGAGGAGAAAGCCAAATAAACAACATTTGACGGCGAATCGTCGTGAGGAAACCTGCATGTGTCTAATTTCATCGAAATTCTGCCACAAGTGCATTCCACCAACCCGCATTGGAACAGCGTGGTGGAATATGTTCCAAACCCTCTCCTTAAGGAGGGGAGGCCTTAGCACAGCAGTGGGTGATTTACTTTACTTTTTTTACTTTACTGGAAGTCAACGACTAACCTCGACTAGTCTTCAGATTTTTTTCATTAAGCAACAGAATGTTTAATATTTGAATACATCCATGTATTTAAGCTGCCAAAAGATTTCGTTGCTCCTGATCACGTAAAACGTGACTCGTTTTATCCTTATCACGATACAGCAAACGAAAGTGTGGGAACATACTAATTTAATAGTTATCATCCATCTTGCGTTTAGGTTTTATGGGTTTTTTATCTGTGTATTGCACACTTCATACACGAAATCCTCGTAAACAAATTAAAGATAACATGAAGAGCATGGCACCATGGAACCAGTGGGTTTTGGAATCGTGCACAGGGTTACCACCAAAAACACATACAATAATTTTTATATTAAAAAAAAATAAAAAAACAAAAAAAATACTTTATGCAAGTAGGCTTTTGCAAGCAATTTTAAGTGAAGCTACCACAGGTTCGGAGAAAAACCAGCAAGAAAATCAGCGTTCACTCTTCTCTTCACTTCTCACGTTCACTCTTTTTCAACATTTAAAAATGCAGTCATATTAATTAAATACAATCATAATGTATGTAATACATCCTGCCTGGAAGTCAGCAAGTATTAGCTCCACACTTTCTTATCTTGTATTGAATAATATGCCTTCTTTACCAATGATTTGAATTTTGTGAAACGGCAAATTTAGAATGGTTAGGACCATTCTAAACCTATTTACGTCACTATATGGGTACAGTGACGTATATAGGGCGATGCTACCGGTGCCCAGGCACAGGGCGTAGACTTTCGGGCGCGCAAGAATAGACAGACTGGCCAGGACTATTGTTTTTTAGTTTTGCTCATGTTAAGATTCCGCTGATTCCCTAGTGCTCGATTCCAATATAAAACGTGCTAGTATCATTAAAAACATACATCGCGCTCATTTTTTGGCAGTACACGAGCGTATTTTGTGTATAATGTTTATCGTTAATGGGCAACGCATTTGCAGTAGTGAACCTGCGTTTAAGTTTTAGTGAGTGAGACAGTAAAATAGGCAAAGGGTCTGCTTAAATAGGGCGCAGTTATAGAAGCTCGCACAGGGCGCAGAAAAGGCTATTTACGGCACTGGTACCACATATGTATTTATCACCCATTAAAAAAGTATTGTAAGTCCTCAAAGAAAGAGGACGCCTTGGCCCAGCAATGAGAAATTTGAAGGTTACTTTGTAAAATATAGGTTTTCATTCCATCCATTTCATCCCGGGGATGAATTCTGAAATATAACTCACCACAACGAGACGTACGCCGGCTGTATACTCCTGTTCCGGGTCGCCGTTTAGTATTTGTGAATCCATATCTGAAATATTAAATAAATAAATATGAGACAACATCACATACATTACTCTGATCCCAATGTGAGTAGCTAAAGCACTTGTATTGTGGAAGATCAGAAACGGCGGCACAAACACGACATAGACAACTAATGAACTTTTTCCACATAGAATCATCTGGGAATCGAATACGGGACCTCGGTGTGGACCATGAAATACTGCGTACACACTGCTCGACCACGGAGGTCGTCAAAACCTTCATGTTTTTCCACTCTCTAAATCAGTATTTATTTACAGTGGAAAGTTAAGTAAATATTAGGCAATATAGAAAACATTTAAGTCTCTAGGTCGTAATATACAAAACTATCACTTATGTCATTTATATTTATTCTTGGTGGTAGGGCTTTGTGCAAGCCCGTCTGGGTAGGTACCACCCACTCATCAGTTATTCTACCGCCAAAAAACAGTACTCAGGTTTGAAGGCTGAGTCAGTGTAACTACAGGCACAAGGGACATAGCATCTTAGTTCCCAAGGTTGGTGGCGCATTGACGATGTAAGGAATAGTTAATATTTCTTACAGCGTCATTGTCTATGGGTGATGGTGACCACTTACCATCAGGTGGCCCATATGCTAGTCCGCCAACCTATACCATAAAAAAAATATATATATACAATTCATATATATATATATATATATATATATATATATATATATATATATATATATATATATATATATATATATGTATATATAAACTAGTATTCGCACGCCGCTTTGCTCTCATTTTTAAGTGTTGCCAAGAATAAAAAGTACCCTTTGTCTTTTCTTAGAATTCAAGTTTGCTACACACCAAATTACATCAAATTCGGTTCAGCAGTTCGGTCGTAAAAGAGCGCTAGATATACAGAGTTACTTTCACATTTGTAATATAAATACAGATATATTTTTATAATAGATATAATATATTAAAAGTAATGTAATAAGTACAACTTACCTCTTTATTTTTTTAATATATAGCACAGATAAACAAGAAAGCTGAGCTCACAACGAAACAAACCCAATCGAACTGCTAAATTCGATAGCAGTACAACAATCTAGTGATGTGACACAGTATATCGATATTAATTTATTTGCAACTCCTTAGCGAAATATATTGCTTTAACAACAACAGCCTGTAAATTTCCCGCTCCTGGGTTAACACCTCTCCCCTTGAAGAGGTTTGGAACATCCAACACTCTGTTCCAATGCCTGTTGATGTATTCACATGTGACAGAATTTCTATGAAATTTGTCACATACAGGTTTCCTCACGATGTTTTCCTTCACCGCCGAGCACGAGATGAATCATCAACACAAATTAAGCACATATTACATAAGCTTGCCTGGGTTTGAGATGCACGCGTTCTAATCACTGGGCCATCTTGGCTCTCTCACATATTGCTTCATAATAGTGCTAATCTCATTGTTGTTTACGACTAATATGTAAGTTGAAGTCGAGATAGCCCAGTGGTTAGAACACGTGCATCTTAACCGATGATTGCGGGTTCAAACCCAGACAAGCAACGCTGATTCATGTGCTTAATTTGTCTTTATAATCCATCTCGTGCTCAGCGGTGAAGGAAAACATCGTGAGGAAACCTGCATGTGACAAATTTCATAGAAATTCTGCAACATGTGTATTCCACCAACCCGCATTGGATCAGCGTGGTGGAATATGTTCCAAATCTTCTCGTCAAAGGGAGAGGAGGCCTTTAGCCCAGTAGTGGGAATTAACAGGCTGTTGTTGTTGTTGTTGTATGTAGGTGTATGACTAATATAAGTCCTAGGAAGGACATAGGCTTGATTTACCTAGCTCATGACAAGCAATCCACTGACGCGAGTGAAGCTACGGGGGGAAATTAGTTACAAATTAGACTGATAAAAAAACCTTTCTTTGAATCCACTTAAGTAAAGTTTCGTTGTATGTTCTTTTTAAAATTAATAGCTCATTTTGTTAAAAATCTTAAATAATAAATAACAATTGAAATAAAACTAGTTTTAACGGATTTAAATCGCGTATATTAATTCCAAGACCAAGAATCAGTCTACCCGTGACCACGAACGCTGTAAAGTGCTCGAAACGTCGGTCGGTATGATAAAAATAATTAAAATACGCGATTCAAATCCTTTAAAACTAGTTTTATTTCAATGTGTAACAATCGCGAAAATCTACGACAACATTAAATAACAATTTTTCGTAATGTAAAATATCTGCCTCATCGTATCATAAATTCAATTCTATCGATACTTTCACATCACTATTAAAACCAGCCGACCTCAAAGCACGGTCGCGCTGACCTACAACATGTCGTAACACCGACATCATCGGTATGCACCATTCATCTCAATATTTATAAGATCATGTGTTCAATAAAATAGATAATTGTAAAAATTTGACCGGGAATTATTTTATTCAGCCATAGTCATTCCAATTGGGACCTTTGCTTGTTTTTTTTTTATTATAAAATTAATTTTCTTGATTTAAAAAAAAAAAAAAACTTTCTTCTTACAAGTAAAGGTAGATACTTACTCTGTGTATTATGTACAAGGTGTACCCGCGACCTTGTACGCGTTTGAATTTATCACAAATAAAATGTTGTAGCCTAAGTTGCTCCTTATTATGTAATAATAATCAGTTATCAGCCAGTGAAAGTCCTGTCAAAATCGGTCCAGGTGTTCAAGAGATTAGCCGGAACAAACAGACAGACCGATAAAAATTGTAAAAAAATGTTATTTTGGCATATGTACCGTGTATACATACATATGCATTAAGTAAAAAGGGCTATTTTAATATAAAACACAGACACTCCAATTTTATTATAAATATGTATACAGACATAGATTAAATAGCATACACAATAAAGTCATTTGACATTTCATTATTACGAATCATTTGCAATAAATACATTCGTAAAGAAGGCATATTATTCAATACAACATTAGAAGATAAAAAAGCGTGGCGTTAATAGTTGTTGACTTCCAGGCAGGATATATTACATATGTACATATATAACTGTATTTAACTAACATGACTTTGTATTTTTAAATGTTGAATGAATAAAAATTTTAACAAAAAGAAAAGACACACTGATTCCAAATATAACAATAACTGTAACTACGTTATATAATCGTAAATCGACTTTTAAGTAGTCTAATATTTTTCATTTCATTTTACTTAGGAGGACTCTAAAAATATGTTGAATAGGCAATTATTCTTATTACTTTTTAGTGCATTTTTATTTGTTTTAAAATAGTGTTTTGTTTGAAGTCGGTTTTTCTTTTTGTCATAATTTTTATTTATTGAAGTCGATTGACAAGAGTAACTACTGAGTTTCTTGCAGGTACAGCAGTAATAGCATAGTTTGTTAAATGACGATTTAAAAGTGAAGCTTACTCGAATAAAGTATATTTTGATTTTGATGCACGAAAAACTTCCGTGGTACCCTGGGTTTGAACCCGCAATCATCAGTTAAGACGTTCTGACGATTCGACCATTTCGGGTATCTATAATAGTAACTTAAATTTATAGAATAATAATGATTATGTACTCATATGTAATTATATAATATAATTAAAAATATTAGGTATTAAATTAGGTCGATTTTGACTTCCGACTAGTTTTTTGTAGGTAAGGTGGGTTAAGTATTGTCTTTTTTATCTTATAAGTTGGCGGACGAGTATGTTATGGGCGACCTGATGGTAAGTGGTCACCATCACCCATGGACAATGACGATGTAAGAAATATTAACTAATCCTTACATCGTCAATACGCCACCAACTTTGATAACTAAGTTGTTATGTCCCTTGTGCCTGTAGTTACACTAGCTCACAACAATACTGAGCAATGTTGTTTGGCAGTAGAATAATTGATGAGTGGGTGGTACCTACCCAGACGGGCTCACACTAAGCCCTGCCACCAAGTAATTGTACCACCAATTGTTCTATTCCAGTTAAAAAGGGTAAGTGATTAGTGAGCCAGTGTAACTACAGACACAGCTTTCAAAGATGGTGGCGCATTAGCGATACTAAATTATTTAATATAGCTTACAAAAGTTGTTTATCTAATAGAGTTTCGACTGTTTATTTATGTTTGCATTGAATATCGTTATTATAATCTGTAAAAAAAAATCATTAGCATTGGCGTAGCCGTTATTGAAAGAATACTGATTTATACAATTTTATAATATTTATTAGTTTTTATTTATATACTTAAAGATAAAAATATTTGATTTTATTACATTTATAGGATATTTTTTATACATGTATGTATAAAAAAGCTTTGCTCTATATAAATAAACAAATAAATTAAAAAATTGCATTTATTTCTACTACAAAAAAACTGTTATATAGCACTTATTTGCTTTATACATTAGCTATTTAAAAATTGAAACTACATTTTTCGAAAATATGAAAGTTTCAATCGAAGTACTAAGACCTTTGTACGAAATCAAAAGAAAAATTTTCAGCTGTAAAAATTGTAAATGGATTTCAAAACACTGCCTTAAAAATACAAATTAAATAGTATCGTCGTTTTTTTATTGAATACGTTCATTTCAAAATACAATTTTTGTCCCTTTTCTGGGTGCCTATTCAAGATTCAATGAAATCTTTTTATAGTTGCGTTCATTTTATGACAGCTACAATTTTGTCAAGTCCGATCTTTTTCTTTTGAAATGAAATAAAGTATATCATATAAATGTAGTACATATTATATTTGTACAATAACATAAATAAATATGCTATAAATTATTTACTTATAATATTATACTATTCATTGAAAATAATCGAGTTTTCCATACGCGCACAGATTACATACAACAAAAGCGAATAAATAAACTGTCTCCAGAGTATATATAAACTATATTATTTTAAAGTATATTTTTCAAAATAAATTAAATCATATGACTAAATCACAACCAAAAAGATTTTATTATTTAAATATTTATACTTATATGATAAATTTTTAATTAATATTATAAAAATATGGGTGTGGTCTTCAAAATTCACAATCGATTTGTTAAGTGTTAGCTTAGCTAGAGTAATGAAGACCAACAAAGGCAAGAAGTTGTACAGAGACGCTTGTGTACACCATTTACTCTATATACTTTTGCTCTGTATAAAATTACGTCAAAATAGTTGAAAAGTTTGTTTATGAGTTTTTGAATAAGATTTTATAATAAATAAGTTAATTCCTATATGAAAAATGTGTGATTTACTCGTGTGCCGAGTTTGTCTCGCTACAGATGACGTTAAATTGTACAATATATACAAGTATAATCTAATAGATGCTTATAAAAATATAATCGGAGATCAGGTTTGGATTGTTTTTATTTACTTAACATCGTTTTGTAATTATAAGATTGTTTTATTTTATTAATGTGTTAATTATTTATTATTTGATTATTACATTACTTGATTAAGGTAATATTTGTTGGTATTTAAAATAAGATAATTTTTTATGAAATAAGTACGTTACCGAACTAAATATTTGCGAATATATCCTCGTTTTTTCCTTTCCTTACTATAATAAATGTTTATACAAATATATGTACGGAGGTTTAATTATTACGTATATATTATTTTACGAAAATAAAATATTTATTTATATAAGTTACTTAAAAATCAGAATTAACGCTCTTTTATTGTTTATTATTATACTTTAAGCATTAAAAAGTACCTATAATCAATATTAATTCATGATGTCTGAAAAATAGTACTGGAAGGCTATAGATGCTTTAGTTTACTAGTTTAAGTTATGTGCGAGCTTATTTAGATATATTTTCTATTTATACCATATATATTTTCTCACAGCAATACATAGTGTTTTTATGTACTGTTTGGCCGTATAACAGTTCTCAAATACATTGGCACTGTTAGTCATCATTTTCTAAGGACTAAGGAGCTGTGATGGCCACTTAGACTATATTACTTAAAATAGAAATTATATTGTATAATAACCCAATATATAATATATAATACCTGTTGACTTCCAGGCAGGATATATTAATTTAAGTAATTGTATTTAACTAACTTGACTTTTTATTTTTTAAATGTTGAAAAAGTACTACTGAGTTTCTTGCTGGTTCTCGGTAGAATCTACTTTGTGAATCCTTCTCTGAATGGTAGCTTCACTTAATTGTAAAATGACGATTCAAAAGTGCTTGTAAAAGCCTACTTGAATAAAGTTTATTTTGATTTTGATTTTATTAAACGGTACAAAGTTAAAATTATTAATTTTTGCCAATATATATTTACGTTGCAGTTATTAAAAGCTGATGATGGTCTGCCGGAGTTCATATGCAGCTATTGCAGCTCACTGTTGCTCAAATACGTGGCATTCAAGGAGAAATGTTGCGACACTAGATCAATTCTTACGTATGCGTCTCAAAGACAGGTAAAAATAAGCTGGTAACATATATAATCTATTCCAATTGGAGCAGGAATGATGACAAAAATTAAATTTACATATTTTATATATACATATTTTTTTATGGTATAGTTTGTTGAACATGCATATGGGCCCTCTGATGGTTAGTGGTCACCATCACCCATAGACAATGAATGTATAAATATTCCTTATATCGTCAATGTGCCACCAAGTAAATATGTAGGGCTTTGTGCAAGCCGGTCTGGGTAGGTACCACCTACTCATCAGTTATTCTACCGCCAAATAACAGAACGCAGTATTGTTGTGTTCCGGTGTGAAGGGTGAGTGAGCCAGTGTAACTACAGGCACAAGGGACATAGCATATTAGTTCCCAAGGTTGGTGGCACATTGACGATGTAAGGAATAGTTAATGTATCTTACAGCGTCATTGTCTATGGGTGACGGTGACCACTTACTATCAGGTGGCCCATATGCTCGTCCGGCCACCTATACCATAAAAAAAAATAACAAATTTTTGTAATTTCAAACGTTCTTAAGGTAACCGAGAAAATCGCGCGTTTTTCGCGTTTTTTCAAATAATTTTAACTGTACGCATTTTTATTTATCTTACTTAAAATCTGTCGAAACTTAAACACTCCCAAGCCGAGATGGCCCAGTGAAGCCGGGATGGTCCAGTGAAGCCGAGATGGCCCAGTGGTTAGAACACGTGCATCTTAACCGATGATTTCGGGTTCAAACCCAGGCAAACGCTACTAAATATATAGACTTAATTTGTGTTTATAATTCATCTCGTGCTCGGCGGTGAAGGAAAACATCGTGAGGAAACCTGCATGTGTCTAATTTCATTGAAATTCTGCCACATGTTCATTCCACCAACCCGCATCGGAACAGCGTGGTGGAATATGTTCCAAACCCTCTCCTTATTGGAAGAGGAGGCCATGAGCCCAGCAGTGGGAAAATTTACAGGCTGTTACTTTACTTTACTTTTACACACTCCCATCCCCACCCACCAATATGTAAGAAAATATAAGACATGGTCAACACAATCCACCCCTCCTAAAACGTCGTAACTAATAAATAAATGGCCCCTAGATTACGCTATATTTTTATTGCAGTATGAGACCTATAAACACTTATATTTCCTTAAGTGTCATCAGCTCCAGAACTCAGATCTAGATTTAGTTCATAGATGAAGTCGCAATATATTTACAACAATATTACGTATATTCGTACATTTGAACACTTTGATAAAATCAGCGATAATCATTGTATGTGCACTAGGAGTAAGGATAAGCTTATAACGCCAAGTTTCCGACTCCGCAAAGTCAATAAATCTTTCTTGGGACAAGTTATCCGTTTCTATAATAAAATTCCGCAGACATTTTTAACTTTGCCGTTTCGTAAATTCAAATCGTTTGTAAAAAATACGTTGGTAGAAAAAACATGTTATTCGATACAAGATTTTATAGATGATAAAAAAACGTGGAGTTAATACCTGTTGACTTCCACGCAGGATATATTAATTTAAATCATTGTATTTAACTAAGATGACTTTGTTGTTTTTAAAGGTAAATAAGAGTAACTACTGAGTTTATTGCCGGTTCTCGGTAGAATCTACTTTCCGAACCGGTGGTAACTTCACTTAATTTTAAAATAACGATTCAAAAGCTGTAAAAGCCTACTTGAATAAAGTTTACTTTTTTCCATTTCCAGCTTACAACAAGTGACATACGTTCCATCAACCAACAGTATAAGCTACCCTACACAATATCAACAAACTATCCAACGATAAACATGGAGAATACAGAATATTCCGAGCACATTATAAAAGAGGAGAGCATTGTGATTGAATCTCCATTAATAATGGAGTATGAGACAGAGGTAAAGAAGAAGAAAGTAAAGAAGAAAAAAGAGAAAATCAATGCTGATGTAATTAAATATGAAGATGAGCAATACAATGATGTAGGTTTCGAGGGTCAAGATAGCGATGTTAATGATGATGCAGAGATGAAAGACATAGAGGTGATCATACTGAGTAAAGAGGAACAACTCCAGGAGATTGAGGAGAGGAAGACGTCGTCGAATTACGTGAATTCGTTTTACAAGTGCGACTTTTGCTATAAAGGTTTCATAATGGCCTCGACTTACAGGAATCACATGATCAAACATGATCCGGTGAGTTTTTTTAATTTATAATTTACAGCCAGCTACACGCGGGTGCAATGCTGATACTTAATATACTACAGAATTTGTTTATAGAAACTTTTAAAATTATAAGTGTTTCTTTACTTTATTGTCCATGTATTGTATACAAAAACCTTGTCGAATTATATATCTATTAAAAAACCGCATCAAAATCTGTTGCGTAGTTCTAAAGATCTAAGCATACATAGAGACGGACAGTTTCCCAGCGATTATGGGATATGAAAGTAGTTTAGTTATGGTTTCATTCAGTGGCGGATTTACCAATAGGCTAAGTAGGCTGGAGCCTAGGCAGATTTAGCCCAAATTTGTTATTACCTTATGTAGTGTATGCATTTATTCATCCATTCATTCATTCGTACAAGCATTCGTTCTGTCATTCGTTCAGTAGTCACACAGACAGTGACAGTCTCGTTTGCACCACGTGAATAATACGAGAGCCACTGGCGTGTTGGTAGTCTGTCCATTAAGTGCGTGTACGAGCCTGTGCGAAGCCCCATACAAGGACAGATTATACACCTTACATAAATTAAAAACAAAACTTATAATTATATGTATACACATTACGTCCGTAATCCGTATACTCGTCACTACATAGCGAGTTGGAAGAATAATCTAGTAACTGACAGAAATATCGCCTAGTTTATAATCATACTAATAACGGGAAAAGCCGATGTAATGAGGACGATAGAACACAAATCATAAATGTTGCAAAAATAAAGCAGGGGCGGCAAAAATTGAACAGCCTACTAGCCTACTAGTGGCAGATTTGTAAATCCACCACTGGTCTCATTTTGAAAAGCTCCAGTCGTAGATGTGCAGAGATATAAAGAGGATTCTTGATAGTAATGAACTAAATGGTTACGAGTAACGAATAATTATTATGAGAGAGATCTAGGCAAAAAACTTTAAATGATTCCAACTGAACTAAAGTATACTATTTGATATTAAAAATTTCATTTAAAAGGCGTACCGTCATTTTGGCGCCGAATGTAGATAATTGACTTAAAGTTAAAAAAATTATAGTAACAGCTGTAAATTTCCCACTGCAGGTATAAGGCCTCCTCTTCCAATAAGGAGAAGGTTTGGTTCATATTCCACCACGCTGTTCCAATGCGGGTTGGTGGAATGCACATGTGGCAGAATTTCGATGGAATTAGACACATGCAGGTTTCCTCACGATGTTTTCCTTCACCGAGCACGAGATGAATTATAATCACAAATTAAGCACACATATATAGCGGTGCTTGCCTGGGTTTGAGACCGCAATCATCGGTTAAGATGCATGCTTTCTAACCACTGTACTATCTCAGCTCTCTCAAATAATTAACTTGCATAATGTTGTCTTAAATTTTCGCGATTATTTCAATTAACTTGCAGTTTATCAATCAAAATCAAATCAAAATAAACTTTATTCAAGTACGGTTTTACAAGCACTTTTGAATCGTCATTTAACAATTAAATAAAGCTACCACCGGTTCGCAAAGTAGATTCTACCGAGAAGAACCGACAAGAAACTCAGTACTCATTATCAACATTTAATAAATGGATTTCATTCCATTGTAAAAATACAATGGAATGAAATCAAAATGAAACCTAATTTCATAGAAATTCCAAATGTGTACAAAATCCAAACCTTCCTCAAAGGGAGGAGGTCTTAGCCCAGCAGTGGGAAGGTTACAGGCGTTTGTTGGGCTATAAGCGTGTTGGGTCGTAGGAGCGCGGTGCGTTCTCGTGCGAGGTGTGCCGATCGCGCTGGGCGGACGCGCGTTCCCTGCGCGCTCACGTGCTCAACACACACGAGAAGAAATACGTTTGCAAGCTCTGCGAATACGTCTCCAGGAATATGTGAGCTTGTTTTATATTTCATCAGAAGAACGTGGTTTTTGTGACTTTTTATGAGAAATAAAATCAATTCAAGATTACTACGAGTTTCCACATCAAGTGCAATGCGGGGGAGGATTTGTGGGTTTCACTGATTATAGGATTGCTAGGCTGCTGTGATTTTTGATGCATTTATCTACCTAAATTAAAGTGAGAGTTAAGGGCCGACCATTTATTACGTGGTTTTTTTATGCTATAGGTTGGCGGGCGAGCATATAGGCCAACTCGTGGTAAGAGGTCACCCATAGACAATGGCGCTGTAAGAAAAATTAACCATGCCTTGTATCGCCAATATGCCACCATTTTGCATTGCATTATAGTATATACCTCCTCTCCCTTAAAACAGGGTTTGGAACATATTCCACCACGCTGATTCAGATTTTTTTTTATGGTATAGGTTGTTGGTCGAGAATATGGGCCACCTGATGGTAAGTGGTCGCCATCACCCATAGACAATGACGCTGTAAGAAATATTAACTATTCCTTACATCGTCAATGCGCCACCAACCTTGGGAATTAAGATGTTATCACTCTTCAAATCTGAACTCAATAATATCAAGTACGGTGGTTTGGCGGTAGATTATCTGATGAGTGGTTGGTACATATCCAGATGGGCTTGCACAAAGCCCTACCACCAAGTAATGTGATCCATATATAGCATATGGCGAACTGATAGTGAGTGATCACCACCGCCCATAAACAATGGCGCTGCAAGAAACATTAACCTCTTACGGCCTTTTATCGTCAATGCGCCACCAACCTTGGGAACTAAGATGCTATGTCCCTCGTGCCTGTAGTTACACTGGCTCACTCACCCTTCAAATCGGAACACAACAATACCAAGTACCGTTGTTTGGTGGTAGAATGTCTGGTATCTAGACAGAAGGGCTTGCACAAAGCTCTCTATGTTATGTTAATATTTGTATCATCAACATATCTGACTAAGCACTCTTAAGATTTTTATTTTATTTCAGCCACAGGGCAAAGGAACATTTGAAATGGCATAAAGGATTTATGTTCGAGTGTAAAATCTGTGGAGCTCTATTCGCGTAAGTCCATAATTTTTTTGCTCACTTACTTATGGCAACATTGTCACGCAAGGAAGCCTTACGCACTCTCGACCGTCTCCACTAGTTTTTATCACCACCACCAGTACACCAGTTTCCATGGTTACGCCACTCCGAGGTCCCGGCTTCGTCCGGCCGAGTCGATGTAGATTATCATTAGTTTTCTACGTCGTCTCGGGTCTGGGTGTTTGTGCCGTCGTTACTTCTGATCTTCCACAACACAAGTGCGTTAGCTACTCACATTGGGATCATAATGTAATAAATAATAATAATAAATAAATATGAGACAACATCACATACATTGCTCTGATCCCAATGTAAGTAGCTAAAGCACTTGCGTTATGGAAAATCAGAAGTAACGACGGTACCACAAACACCCAGACACAAGACAACATACAAAACTAATGATAGTCTACATCGACTCGGCCGGGAATCGAACCCAGGGCCTCGGAGTGGAGTACCCATGAAAACCGGTGTACACACCATTCGACCACGGAGGTCAAAAATGTATGTGATGTTGTCCAAAATTTATGACAAATTACACTGACGATCCCAGATCTCAATGTAAAAGAAATTCAGTTAGTGAGTCAAAGCTGTTCGTAAGATTCCCGACCGTCCACAGCAAATCCACGAGTCACCTAACCCACATACGTCTCCAGCATCCTTCGAGCCACGCGTGCGAGCTCTGCGGCGAGTCGTTCATTGGTGAATTTGGATTGAGAATGCACAAGAAGAAAGTCCATGTAAGTATCAATACTAATATTGGGTTCAAGTATTACGTTACGTCATTTGGTGGGGGGGGGGTGTCTCGTAAAAACGTTACGATGCGTTACAGGGGTGGGAGGGAGTCTTTCTTATAACGCGGTACGTAAAATTAACAAATAAGGAAATAGGGAATCAAAATGTCCCAGGCCAGGTTAGAACGCGTGCATCTTAAGCGATTATTGCGAAGATGAATTTTTATGTTCTTAATTTGTGTTTATAATCCATCTCGAGCGTGGTGGTGAAGGAAAATATCGTGAGGAAACCTCATGAAGGTCTGATTTCGATGAAATTCTGACAGATGTGTATAAATCAAACCGCATTAGAGCAGCTTGGTAGATTATGCTCCAAATCTTGTCCTCAAAGGCAGAGGAGGTCTTACCCCAGCAGTGAGAAACATAGGGTAGGGGTTGTTAGGCTTCAGGATGAAGACTTCAGGCTCAAATCTTCTTAATCAGTTAAACTCAGGACCTCAAAATCTGAAGCTTCATAAGCCCATAACTAGAAAATCGATAAAATTAAAAGACCTGACGACAAAATCCTTAAACGGAGCTGAACCGCGGACCAAATTACACTTCACGTTGATACAATAAGGGTGCATGTGCACATTTTAGATTGACGAAAAATCCAATTTTTTTTCCAACTAGGAAAGTTGAAATCCTCGGCTTTTCTCTACTATAATGTGCACGTATTATACTTGCAAACTTTCCTCTTAAATCGCTCTATTTATTGTCGAAAACCGCATCAAAATGCGTCGCATAGTTTAAAAGATCCAAGCGTACAGATCGGGAAGAGACTTTGTTCTATACATATGTAGGGATATATGACGCCAGTTTTGCCTATTTGTCAGGCTGCCTTCCTTATTCAAGACTAACTTCTATCTAATATTTTATTAGCAGAACGCCGAAAGCTTAACTTCTCAATGCGAGAACTGCAGTACAAAGTTTCATTCCGTCAAAGCGATGAAGAGACACCTGAAACTTTCGAAGGATGAAATTTGCGACGCGAACATCAGGTGAGTGATGAAAATATGTAAATGGCAACTTTTGGTTTATTTGCCACTACTGGGGTAAAGTCCAGTTTGAAAAGAAGATTGCCACGATGCACCAATGTGTGGAACGTACACCAAATTTGTATCCGGTATATGCAGGTTTCCTCACGAGAATCAAATCAAAATACTCTTTATTGTACACCAGTAAAAAAGTCACATATACACGGTTAGGAAAGATGTACAAGAGGCCTTATAGCTAACACAGCGATCTCTTCCAGGCAACCTTAAGGTAGAGGAAACAGATATAGAAAGAGGTAGGGGTGTACAGAGCAGATATAAACATAATAAATAAATACAGTGTAATATTAATATATTTAAATAAAAATAATGTACAGTACCTGATATCTAAAATGCGTACATATATGTATCTATCTAATCAAATTAAAGTTATAATATACAAAAATTAAATTGATGTCTCGCAAAAAACAAATATATATAAATTAAGTACAACAATTAAAGTGTAAGATAGTATTGTCTCAAGGAATTTTTAAATGAAGCACTTTGATCTTCTATACAAAAATAGTTCACAGTATATCCACAAGAAAACATTAGGCAAATGATATGTATTATAGTTTTGTAATATGTATATATGTTCCAAACCTTCTCCTCTAAGGGAGAGGAGGCCTTTAGCCCAGCAGTGGGAATTTACAGGCTGCTGTTGTTGTTGTATAGTTTTGTGTAGTTTATGTTCATTTCGATGCATATTTAAATGGACGCTGGTTGCAAAAATCTGTGTCTAAATTTTAAAGAGGTTGTAAATCATTACCAATCCTTAATTCTGAACTCAAGTAACTTCCTCAAGAGGTCTGGTAGTTACTCTATAGTTGGTAAATAATTTCATTAATTTCAACCAAAAAAAAAGCAAATTCGAAAAGATTAAGACATTCCATTCTCAATCTAGTAAGTGTAGATAGTTATTCAAGATGTTTGTATTATAAAGATATCATGGCACATATATCAGACTCAATGACTTGTCATTAATGAAGACATTAAATAATAGTGTTCCAAAGTGAGACCCCCTGTGGAACGCCTGACATGACAGAGAAATGTGTCTAGATAGAAACCCGTAATCTAAAATGAAATCAGACTATAACGATGTAACGTTTGATTGATATAAATATAAAATATGATCTATCGAACGCCGTTCTGTAATCCGTATAAATAATTTGGGATGATATTATAATGTTTCGAGTCACTAAATGTGTGAAACGACGTAAAACCTACTTCAAATAAACTCACTTATGACTTTTTCGAATTTCATATTCAAGGCCATGTCAGTATTGTGGTGATGGCTTCGAAACTGAGGACGCGTTGAAACAACACTTGAAGGACAATCATGAAGATGAGAGCCTTTACTGTGAAGAGGTGAGTTTGGATTAGAGGTGATGGATGGAATGACGTCATTACAATGATGCCGATTAAGGGCTGAATTAGGAGATTAGTTTATGTATTGGGTTTAGTTGAAGTTTAATTCATGCTTGCTTCTTGCTCCTACCGCCAAATAATAGTAATCAATATTGTTGTGTTCCGGTCTGAAGGATGAGTGAGCCAGTGTAACTACAGGCACAAGTGACATAACACCTTAGTTCCCAAGGTGGCGAATTGGAGATGTAAGTAAATGTTAATATTTCTTACTGCGCTAGTGTCTATGGTGGTCCATTTGCTCGTCCGTCAACATATAACATAAAATATATCAATGCAAATTTCATCACTGTTGGTTTTACTTGTGAAAACGTTTCAGACAATTACAGTTACTTTCGCTTATCGTATGCCAATACGATAAACAGTATGACGCTCCCTTATGACGTCGTACCTCTCTTACCTTGTGTGTTTGTCCCGCGCAGTGCGCGCGCAGCTTCACGAGCGCGCGATCGCTGTGCGTGCACCGCGAGCGCGTGCACCTCGGCGTCAAGCGCGCCGTGCGCCGCCGCGTGCCGCGCCGCGCGCACGACAGCGCCGTCTGCGAGGTCTGCGGCCTCACCTGCATCGTGAGTAGCGACACACACACACACACACACACACACACACACACACACACAGCCGTCACTAGGGAGCACCTCGGCGTCAAGCGCGCCGTGCGCCGCCGCGTGCCGCGCCGCGCGCACGACAGCGCCGTCTGCGAGGTCTGCGGCCTCACCTGCATCGTGAGTAGCGACACACACACACACACACACACACACACACACACACACACAGCCGTCACTAGGGAGCACCTCGGCGTCAAGCGCGCCGTGCGCCGCCGCGTGCCGCGCCGCGCGCACGACAGCGCTGTCTGCGAGGTCTGCGGCCGCACCTGCATCGTGAGTAGCGACACACACACACACACACACACACACACACACACACACACACAGCCGTCACTAGGGAGCACCTCGGCGTCAAGCGCGCCGTGCGCCGCCGCGTGCCGCGCCGCGCGCACGACAGCGCTGTCTGCGAGGTCTGCGGCCGCACCTGCATCGTGAGTAGCGACACACACACACACACACACACACACACACACACACACACACACACACACACACACACACACACACACACACACACATAGCCGTCACTAGGGAGCACCTCGGCGTCAAGCGCGCCGTGCGCCGCCGCGTGCCGCGCCGCGCGCACGACAGCGCCGTCTGCGAGGTCTGCGGCCTCACCTGCATCGTGAGTAGCGACACACACACACACACACACACACACACACACACACACACACACACACACACACACACACACACACACACACACATAGCCGTCACTAGGGAGCACCTCGGCGTCAAGCGCGCCGTGCGCCGCCGCGTGCCGCGCCGCGCGCACGACAGCGCCGTCTGCGAGGTCTGCGGCCTCACCTGCATCGTGAGTAGCGACACACACACACACACACACACACACACACACACACACACACACACACACACATAGCCGTCACTAGGGAGCACCTCGGCGTCAAGCGCGTCGTGCGCCGCCGCGTGCCGCGCCGCGCGCACGACAGCGCCGTCTGCGAGGTCTGCGGCCTCACCTGCATCGTGAGTAGCGACACACACACACACACACACACACACACACACACACACACACACACACACACACACACACATAGCCTTCACTAGGGAGCACCTCGGCGTCAAGCGCGCCGTGCGCCGCCGCGTGCCGCGCCGCGCGCACGACAGCGCCGTCTGCGAGGTCTGCGGCCTCACCTGCATCGTGAGTAGCGACACACACACACACACACACACACACACACACACACACACACACACACACACACACACACACACACACACACACACA
This sequence comes from Vanessa cardui, assembly GCF_905220365.1. Lineage (NCBI taxonomy): Eukaryota > Metazoa > Arthropoda > Insecta > Lepidoptera > Nymphalidae > Vanessa > Vanessa cardui. Next base: position 384,769 of record NC_061152.1, read on the forward strand.
CACACACATAGCCGTCACTAGGGAGCACCTCGGCGTCAAGCGCGCCGTGCGCCGCCGCGTGCCGCGCCGCGCGCACGACAGCGCCGTCTGCGAGGTCTGCGGCCTCACCTGCATCGTGAGTAGCGACACACACACACACACACACACACACACACACACACACACACACACACACACACACACACACACATAGCCTTCACTAGGGAGCACCTCGGCGTCAAGCGCGCCGTGCGCCGCCGCGTGCCGCGCCGCGCGCACGACAGCGCCGTCTGCGAGGTCTGCGGCCTCACCTGCATCGTGAGTAGCGACACACACACACACACACACACACACACACACACACACACACACACACACACACACACACATAGCCTTCACTAGGGAGCACCTCGGCGTCAAGCGCGCCGTGCGCCGCCGCGTGCCGCGCCGCGCGCACGACAGCGCCGTCTGCGAGGTCTGCGGCCTCACCTGCATCGTGAGTAGCGACACACACACACACACACACACACACACACACACACACACACACACACACACACATAGCCTTCACTAGGGAGCACCTCGGCGTCAAGCGCGCCGTGCGCCGCCGCGTGCCGCGCCGCGCGCACGACAGCGCCGTCTGCGAGGTCTGCGGCCTCACCTGCATCGTGAGTAGCGACACACACACACACACACACACACACACACACACACACACACACACACACACACACACACATAGCCGTCACTAGGGAGCACCTCGGCGTCAAGCGCGCCGTGCGCCGCCGCGTGCCGCGCCGCGCGCACGACAGCGCCGTCTGCGAGGTCTGCGGCCTCACCTGCATCGTGAGTAGCGACACACACACACACACACACACACACACACACACACACACACACACACATAGCCGTCACTAGGGAGCACCTCGGCGTCAAGCGCGCCGTGCGCCGCCGCGTGCCGCGCCGCGCGCACGACAGCGCCGTCTGCGAGGTCTGCGGCCTCACCTGCATCGTGAGTAGCGACACACACACACACACACACACACACACACACACACACACACACACACACACACACACATAGCCGTCACTAGGGAGCACCTCGGCGTCAAGCGCGCCGTGCGCCGCCGCGTGCCGCGCCGCGCGCACGACAGCGCCGTCTGCGAGGTCTGCGGCCTCACCTGCATCGTGAGTAGCGACACACACACACACACACACACACACACACACACACACACACACATAGCCGTCACTAGGGAGCACCTCGGCGTCAAGCGCGCCGTGCGCCGCCGCGTGCCGCGCCGCGCGCACGACAGCGCCGTCTGCGAGGTCTGCGGCCTCACCTGCATCGTGAGTAGCGACACAAAACACACACACACACACATAGCCGTCACTAGAGAGCACCTGCGAGGTCTGCGGCCTCACCTGCATCGTGAGTAGCGACACACACACACACACACACACACACACACACACACACACACACACACACACACACACACACACATAGCCTTCACTAGGGAGCACCTCGGCGTCAAGCGCGCCGTGCGCCGCCGCGTGCCGCGCCGCGCGCACGACAGCGCCGTCTGCGAGGTCTGCGGCCTCACCTGCATCGTGAGTAGCGACACAAAACACACACACACACACATAGCCGTCACTAGAGAGCACCTGCGAGGTCTGCGGCCTCACCTGCATCGTGAGTAGCGACTCACACACACACAGCCCCCACACATAGACATTACTAGAGAGCAGAGATGGCCCAATAGTTCGAACCCAAGCAAGCACCACTTGTTCATGTGCTTAATATGTGTCTGTAATTCATCTAGAGCGTTATTCTGAAGGAAAGCATCATGAGAAAACCTGAATGTGAGTAATTTAGACTTATTCATACATATGGTAGAATCAGTCTAATATGATCCGAAACTTCTCCTCAAAAAGAGAGCCTTTGCCCAGCAGTGGGAAATTTACAGGCTGTTGATGTTAATGAACTAGACGACCGTTGAAATTAAATAACTTTAATGTTCCCTTAAATATTGCTCCGACACTATTTCATAATAGTACTTGTCTGGGAAATAGTTGAAAGAAGTATCTCTAAAGTCGATTCTCTCCTGGACAATTATATGTAAAAGGATATTATTATAATGTTGTCTTAAATTTTCGCGATTATTACACATTTAAATAAAACTAGTTATAATGGATTTTTATCGCGTTTATTAATTATTTTGGACATCCCGACGTTTCGAGCACTTTACAGCGTTCGTGGTCACGGGTAGTCTACCCGTTTATAATTAGTTACATTTGGTAGGTCATTTATATATATCAAAAATATAAGCGGTCCTAATATGCTGCCTTGAGGGACACCCACTTCATTTGACGCCAATGGGACTACCGTTTCTTCTACAGTTCGCCATGAAAGACCAGGATGACTAGGGCGTAATTGACTTTCACCAAATAAACCAGATACCTAGGCATCGAAGATTTATAGCTACTAACGTCAAAGTAGACCAAATCACTATATATATCGTAGAATTAAATATAAAATAATGTATATTTAGGACATTTTTTTACTATTTTAAATAAGAAAGCAGACTAAAAAATGGTCCAATTTAGATATGTCCATTAGAAAATAATATTGTTATAGTAACATATTGTATTGCTTTGGTGGTAGGGCTTTGTGCAAACCCGTCTGGGTAGGTACCACCCACACATCAGCTATTCCACCACCAAAAAGTACTCCAGTATTGTTGTGTGTTCCAGCTTAAAGGGTGAGTGATCCAGTGTAACTACAGGCACAAGGGACATAACATATTAGTTCCCAAGGTTGGTGGCGCATTGGCGATTTTAGGAATGTTTAATGTTTCTTACAGCGCCATTATGGGTGGTGACACTTACCACCAGGTAGCCCATATGCTCGTCCGTCAACCTATAGCAAAATAAAAACTTACCCAGACCACCAGCTTTATCATCCCTCAAGTGGATTCGGGTATAACAGTCATTAGGAACTCACCCTGTAGTGTCTGTTGAGAGCCGCTTTGGCCTTTACAGCGTTCGTGGTCACGGGTAGACTACCCGTGACCACGAACGCTGTAAAGTGCTCAAAACGTCGGGATGTCCAAATTAATTAATATACGCGATTAAAACTAGTTTTATTTAAGGGATATTATTACTTTTGTTTTGTCACCAGTCCAAGGCCACGCTGATGTACCACCAGCGAACCCACACAGGCGAAAAGCCGTACCACTGCACACAGTGTCCGAAAAAGTTCAGCATAATGCAACTGCTGCAGGTGAGTGGACCACGGAGATGCTAGGTGTCGTTAATGTCATTTGAAAACAAGATCAAATTTAATAAATTTCGGATACTTCTAAGAGGAGGAGTCGAGGAGTTGAGATGACCCAGTGGTTAGAAACCGTGCATCTTAACCGATGATAGCGGGTTCAAAACCCAGGCAAGCACCGCTGATTCATGTGCTTAATTTGTCTTTATAATTCATCTCGTGCTCAGCGGTGAAGGAAAACATCGTGAGGAAACCTGCATGTGACAAATTTCATAGAAATTCTGTCAGATGTGCATTCCACCAATCCGCATTGGAACAGCGTGGTGGAATATGTTCTTCTCCTCAAAGGGAGAGGAGGCCTTTAGCCCAGCAGTGGGAATTTACAGACTGTTGTTGATGGATACTTCTTTAATATAGTTTAATGTATTATTCTGTAACAGATACACATACGAACACACACAGGGGAGAGGCCGTTCAAGTGTCAGAACTGCCCAAAGGCTTTCAAGCACAAAGCGGCTCTCAACAGACACAACAGGGTGAGTTTGTTATAACTTTTTCCAGTTATAACCGAATCCACTTTATGGATGATAAAGCTGGTGGTCTGGGTAAGTTTTTATTATGCTATAGGTTGGCGGACGAGCATATAAGCTACCTGATGGTAAGTGGTCACCACCGTCCATAATACTGCTGTTAGAAACATTAAACATTCCTAACATCGTCAATACGCCACCAACCTTGGGAACTAATATGTTATGTCCCTTGTGCCTGTAGTTACACTGGATCACTCACCCTTTAAAACGGAAATCACAACAATACTGGAGTACTTTTTGGTGGTGGAATAGCTGATGTGTGGGTGGTACCTACCCAGACGGGCTTGCACAAAGCCCTACCACCAAAGCAATACAATATGTTACTATAACAATATTATTTGCTAATAGACATATCTATAGTGGACCATTTGTCAGTCTGCCTACCTATTTAAAATAATAAAAAAATGTCCTTAATATATATCTTCGATGCCTAGATATCTGGTTTATTTGGTTAAAGTCAATTACGCCTTGGTCATCCTGGTCTTTCATGGCGAACTGTAGAGGAAATTGTAGTCCCATTGGGGTCAAATGAAGTGGGTGTCCCTCAAGGCAGCATATTAGGACCGCTGTTATTTTTGATATATATAAATGACCTACTAAATGTAACTAATTATAAAAGATCAATTGTTACATATAACTTGCAAAAACGGAAAGAAGTAACACATATATAAATATTAAATGTAATAATATAGACTATATTAGAGACCTCACGTATTAACCATTTCCAGCTCTATATATATAGTAATATTGTAATGTGAAAGTAACTATATCTGTCGCTCTTTCACGACTAAACCGCTGAACCGAATTTGATGAAATTTTGTATGAAGTTAACTGGAACTCCAAGAACGGACTACCGACAAGACAGGCCGACTACTATCCTTCTACTATTATATATTAATATATAATTAAAATTCCGCAGACATTCTTAACTTTGCCGTTTAGTAAATTAAAATCGTTTGTAAAAATACATTGGTAGAAAAAGCATATTATTCGATACAAGATTTTATAGATGATAAAAAAGCGTGGAGTTAATATTTGTTGACTTCCAAGCAGGATATATTAATTGAAATAATTGTATTAACTAACATGACTTTGTATTTTTTAAATGTTAAAAAAGAGTAACTACTGAGTCTCTTGCCGGGTCTTCTCGGTAGAATCTACTTTCGGAACCGGTGGTAGCTTCACTTAATTGTTAAATGACGATTCAAAAGTGCTTATAAAAGCCTACTTGAATAAAGTTTAAACCAAAACGCGAGAAAAGTGGCGGGTGATTACTAGTATCTAATCTATGTATATTAATTTCAGGTCCACACGGGGGTGAAGCCCTACAGCTGTCCCCATTGCAATAAATCCTTCACGCAATCAAATTCGATGAAGTATCACATCAACACTGTACACCTTAAGCTACCGGCGCCGTACAGGAACAGGCGAAATAAGCTTGATGTTACGACAGATTATAAATGATAATAAAACTATATACTAAATAGAAATGTTTGTTTTAATATACCTACTGTTATATATTAACGATTTCTAAGACATTTTCTGACTCGAGATGGCCCAGTGGCTAGAAGGCAAGCACCGCTGATTCATGTGCTTAATTTGTCTTTATAATTCGTCTCGTGCTCAGCGGTGAAGAAAACATCGTGAGGAAACCTGCATGTGACAAATTTCATAGAAATTCTGCGACATGTGCATTCCACCAACCCGCATTGGAACAGCGTGGTGGAATATGTTCCAAAACCTTCTCCTCAAAGGGAGAGGAGGCCTTTAGCCCAGCAGTGGGAATTTACAGGCTGTTGTCTGTAAAGACATTTTCAAAAAAGAGCGTACTCCTTCCTTAAAGGCCGGCCACGCACCTGCAAGCCCCCTGGTGCTGCAGATGTCCATGGGCGGTGGTAGTCACTCTCCATCAGGTGAGCCTCCTGCTCGTTTGCCCCTTATAACATAAAAAAATACTATATATCATTTCTGTAGGAACCTCCGGTCCCTCAATGATGACTATTATAGACACTGGCTCACTACCACACCTGGAGCGCTGGCGCACGCCTTTTTTTACGGTATAGGTTGGTGGACGAGCAGATGGGCCACCTGATGGTAAGTGGTCACCATCACCCATAGACAATGACGCTGTAAGAAATATTAACTATTCCTTACATCGTCAATGTGCCATCAACCTTGGGAACTAAGATGTTATGTCGCTTGTGCCTGCAGTTACATTGTCTCACTCACCCTTTAAACCGGAACACAACAATACTGAGTACTGTTATTTGGCGGTAGAATAACTGATGAGTGGGTGGTACCTACCCAGACGGGCTCGCACAAAGCCCTACCACCAAGTAAAAGCCTCGTAGCTTGTTCGCAACACGACTCCCCGACAGTCTAGCTACCCCCTCCAGTGTGGTACGTAAGACAGTGTAGTATATCTACTGTATAAATACAAACACTACAATATAATAATAATAATAAACATTTATTGAGCAAATTACACTACTGTGTGAACACAACAAAAAAAAACGAAACATAACAAAGTATCTTATCCTAAAATACATCAAACAAGAAAAATAATAATAATAACTAAAAATACAAGTACAACAGAACAAGTTTTGAGAGTAAAAAATAATAATTAAAATAATATTAAACAATAAATAGTGTATGTGTAGTCTCAATCACGAGAGGAGAAAAGTCAAATAGACAACATCTGACAGCGAATCGACGCGATCTCATTGGTCGAGAGCTTGTTTAGTCTGTGGTATTCACTGTGGGTTGGCGGAAAATGGCGATTTGAATGACAAATTTGGTATCGGAAATTTTGAAAGTACAATTAAAGTGTATATAAGTAGTCAAGTATAATAATATATAAAGTAACAGTCTGTAAATTTCCCACTGCTGGGCTAAGGCCTCCTCTCCCATTAAGGAGAGGGTTTGGGACATATTCCACCACGCTGTTCCAATGCATGTTGGTGGAATGCACATGTGGCAGAATTTCAATGAAATTTTATACGAATTAATCCTCACGATGTTTTCCTTCATCGCCGAGCACGAGATGAATTATAAACATAAATTAAGCACATATATAGCGGTGCTTGTCTGGGTTTGCACCCGCAATCATCGGTTAAGATGCACGCGTATAAACCACTGGGCAATCTCGACATTAATGGTGTATAAATAAATTAATAAATGATTATAAGGTTAGTAAGGCACAGTATAGCTAAGTTATTAGCGAATCGCATGAAATGCGTGAAGCTAAGATTTGTTTTTGTTATTTCCTTTCTCCATTGGAATAGCCTTTACTTAATAATATTATACTTTCGGTAGTCAAAAATAAATGATGGTGTTTGAAAAAAATTAAAATATGTATATATATATAGAACTGTACTTAAATTTTGATTTAGAGTCATAAATGCGCATTATTATTTAATTACATAATTCATTAACATAAAAATTAATAACATTAAATGCTTAAATATCTACAAATGTGAACTAAAACTAGTTACTGTATAAATCTTGACTGCGTGCAATGGTGGCAAGAACGCTAGCAGCATTTCCCCGTTGAATCGCAATTCCGATCCTCTGGGCAAACGAACCAGCCCTCCTGTCACCAGTGGAGGCAATGAGGCGAGGTGTTATACTTTTGTTGAAGCTTTTTGCACCACTGCTCCAAGGGCCAAGCGTTTCGACAGCAAATGGAATAAAAAATAATTTGAAATAATCATAGTGTGTTGTCAAGATAGACAAAATCTGTCATTTGACTTTTGAATAACATGTGACTTTGGTAAACAACGTTTCTAGAGTTTTAATGCTAGTATTTGTATGTATAATACTCACAAACAATAGTGATTGTAATTCAATTATTTCACCAAATAACACCATATATTTATAACTGTTAACGTTGAATGTGTGCCGGTCGTATATACATGTGTTGTATATGTATGTTGTTTTTATCAAACATACAACTAACACACAAATTTACACACACGCACACACACACACGCGCGCGCGCGCACACACACAACCAAACACGCATTCATTCTCCTTGTCTTTTATTGTTTTTATTTTTTTATGTATAATTTGGTTACGTTCTCACATGTTTAATTTACCTTTAGGAAGTTAATAATGGAAGAGCACACTGGTTCGTTGTGGCACAGGCTTTTGCTTATTGTGATATAGTATATTTGTGATATAGAACCAGGGAACTCATTTTAATCTGTAAATTATTTGTTATGAATAAAGCATATATTATTATTATTATACATAATAATCATTACATTTAGAAACCGCAATGATCATTTAATAAATAGGCCATAATTACTTATTAATTATCGGTAAAATTATTAAAAATAAATTTTACGTACCTATAATGTGACGTTATCAAACCACAGCGTTATAGCGGGAATGTAAAAGATTTCAAATATAATTTAATGTCATGAAAATATAAGCAAAATCAATATTTGAAAGTACTTTTACAAACATAGTGGAATATTTTATTGTATTTAATTAACATAATGCATTTCATATGTTGGAAAAAAGTAAGAAATGCGGTTCCCGCCATTTTTTCTAGCTAGAATCAACATTTCGAACCAATGGTCGCTTAAATTTTAATATATATCTGTAAAATAACGAATAAAAACGCTTGTAAGCCTATTTTAATAGGAATTAAAGTTGTATTTTAATTTTAGTTGAATTTGCTTTTAAACTTACTTATTTTCCCACAAAATATTTCTGTATTAGTTCAATGTTTCTCGTTTTGTTATAAAAAGAGGTTGAATTATATCTATTGAAAAAAAAAATGTCACACAATTTTCGGCGTAATCCAAATTAAATGTATTTTTACAATTATATAACTGACGTTATTCAAAACATCTAATTAAAAAAGAACACGTTACAGAAATCTAAATATAAAAATTTCTAGTTTTTTAGCATACATACAAGGGGGTTTGGCTTTAAATATAAAAAAATAAACAGTGATAATATGTCAATTAAGAGTTATTTAATGTATCAATCAACTTATAACGTTCTAAAATGAACGCAGCTTACGTCGACAACATGTTCAACAACTTTAAGATACTAATTCGTTTCCTATTCTTGTATTCAATGACTCATGTCACTTTGTAAAATTGATGTTCCGAGTGTTTATTAATATCGATTTTATATTCGATTAAAAAGCCTATTGACATGCCAAAATATGTCATATTTTTAATAAATTTATCTTTTTTACTTATAAAAACTTTATATTTTATTTTATGGATTTTTTCTATATGATAATTATTATCTTTTAAATCATAATTACAATTTTAAACGAAAAAGCTTTATCAGATTTAAAAATATTTAATATGAATTTAAAAATAAACACTGCGGCCATTTTTTAAATGTCACATTGAAAACAATTAATCGGAACACAATTACGTCACTACCGAAGCGTCCCACAGATACTGTCATGGCGCTTGCTGCATAGAAAAATAAGGTCTCATCAAACATTTTGCGTTTGATAGTCGAAGTAATCAGTTAGTAATCTGTGGCGTTACCTTATTCCCTATGAGTAATATGTTTTATTGTTCGTTCGTTAGTATACATTATATTATCTGTGAATGTGGCGATACATTTCCAACAGAGGAGGCATTAAAAGAACATTTAGAAAAAGAGCATACACAGAAAGTTGAAATCGAAAGAAATGAATACAAGTGCGACACAGTACGTATCTAATATTACATATTGATATTGTTTGTTTTTTTTTCTTCAAATGGGCGGGAAATTGCTCCCAATAATTCATTTCTTCTATTATTAGTATCGATAATTCTATATGAATTACAATTTTGAAAAAACGAAATTATCATTAATAATGTTATACATAAATAATAAACAAGGCATAATACTGGTTTCCTTTAACTAACTAATGAAACGGTAAAGAAGTAAGATGTATTCCTCTAGATTTATTCGAAATTTTAAATAACAATTTAGTTACGATAAGAACTTTTATGGTAATATTATAAATGCAAATTGTGTATATAAGTATGTTAAAAATGAGTAAAAAAATATATTTCATATTGTTATCATGTTGAGACCATTTCATTTGGATAAATTGATGATTTAATTTCTTAAAAAATACTCTTGCATTGAACTGGAGTACAAAATTGTATGTGTTTTAGTACAAATATATTTCATTGTAATTTGTATTAAGATACATATATTATGATGTATGATTATGAGTATTTCTTATACTAGATGATTGATTTAAATAGTAATATTTAGCTGTCAATTTATTGTCATACAATTATTATGTGTTAATTATATAAATTTACACAGCTGTCTATATTATGACTATGCCTTAGTTCTAAAAGGGCCTATATTATAGACTAAAACAAAAATCCTGTTAACATTTGGACATTTGACTACAGAATAACAAAAGAAGCACAAAAACAGCTTAATTTTTCGACACATATGCAAGAAGGCACATATATGGATCAAATATTGTTCATTGTTTCTATTCCGATTACAATAACTATTGATATTGGTTCTTTTAGGGCTCGTTGACATAATTAAAAATAAATTAATTCAATTGTTTGTGTGTAGTATGGATTTGACTGTTAAATAACTTAAAAATGAAGTATAAAAATCTTGGTGGTAGCGCTTTGTGTAAGCTCGCCTGGTTACGTACCACCCACTCATCAGTTATTCTACCATCAAATAACAGTACTAAGTATTGTTGTGTTCCGGTTTGAAGGGTGAGTGAGCCAGTGTAACTACAGGCACAAGGGACTTAGCATCTTAGTTCCGAAGGTTGGTGGCGCATTGACAATGTAAGGAATAGTTAATATTTCTTACAGCGTCATTGTCTATGGGTGATGGTGACCACTTACTATCAGGTGGACCATATGTCAAATTAAACACTGCCACTGGATTGGAAAAAGAAAGAAAGGCCTGAGAATAACCTGCAAAAGATACTCATTGGGTCTTTTTTATTTAGCAGTAATACTTGGTAGTAGTAGTTATAGCAGTAAACCAAAGTGTAAATATAAGGTGTAAAGTAAAGGTGTAAAGTGTAAGGGCTATTAAGGCTGTTCAGAGTTTGTGGGGCTATGGTTATATAGGAAATGGTTAAAAATTTCTTATGGCAATATCTTAGGCTGTGGTGACTAAGACGGACTATTAGTACATCCTATTGAAAATAATGTAACGTTGAAAAATGTATAATTCCAGTGTGACAAGATCTTCGCATCGGAGAAGGCATGCCTCATACATCAGAGGATACACACAAACCCGAGGATCAAGAAGGAGAGGGACGCTGCGGAGAGGAGGCGTTACTACAGTATAAAGAATATTGTCTGTGAAGTCTGCGGCAAGAGATATGCGGTGAGTTAAATTTATTTATTTAACGCTTTATTATACAACTGAAAATATACATTGTTATTGTTTTTTTTTTTGTGGCTTTTATTTGTGTCAATCACAATTATGTTGTAGGAAACAGATATGTCATTAACGCGCAAAAAGTGAAGACTAGAAAACGTCCCAATTGGGACGTTTTCCTTTAGTCGTTTTACGTAGTAATACGTTATAACACATCATAATTACGTAGTAATACGTTTTGCGTAATTAAAACATCTAGTTATCCCTTTTACTTATTGTTTTTATCAAGCTATCCTTTTTACTTGTAACGAAATGTAAAATAAACGGTCCCCGGCGCGGCAAACTTTTTTATGTTGTTTAGTATGGATATAACATATCTGTTTATTAGAATATCATTGGTTAATCAGCTGACCTTAAGTAATGCATAAGAGTAAAGCTGAGATGGCCCCGGCAAGCACCATTGAGTATTCATGTGCTTCATTTGTGTTTATAATTCATCTGTATGTCTAAATCAGCAAAATAGATAACACTATATCGATATTTTGACAGTTAGACTTCATTTCTCTGTTTCAATATAAAAAGAAAAGTAGAATGGTGGAATGCACATGTGGCAGAATTTCGATGAAATTAGACACATTCAGGTTTCCTCATGATGTTTTCCTTAACCACTGAGCACAAGATGAATTATAAACACAAATTAAGCACATATAGTAGTGGTGCTTGGCTGGGCTTGAATCGGAAATCATTGCTTAAGATGCAAGTGTTCTAACCACTAGCACATCTCAGCTCAAGTTTCAATATATGATGTGATTACTGATTTTGTTTTTGATATTAACTAATTAATATATTAATCTTATATTGAATTTATTGTTAATTTATTCTGTTTTTCGATCTTCAGTCGAACGCAGCGCTCCGGTACCACCAGCGTGTCCACACAGGCGAGAGGCCCTACCAGTGCACCGAATGCCCGAAGAACTTCACTATGCCGCTGTTTTTGCAAGTAAGTGTACAAAAAGGAGCAATATATTTAAATTATAATGCTCTATGCTTAGACAAAAGCTGGGTTAGCAGGAGCTGGATGGATGAGTAGAATTATAAACACGATTAAGCACATATATAGTGGTGCTTGCTTTGGTTTCAACCCGAAGTCATCGGTTAAGATGAAAGCTCTTACCACTAGGCCATCTAAACTCATAGTAGTAACTTGTAATTGTTTTTTTTTTTTCATAAAAAGCCACAAAAAACACGTTATCTTGATGAAATTAAATTACATTTTAAACCTTTTTTTATTCCCTTGAAAACGTTATCAGTCATTGTGTGACGTCATATTGATAAAAACAACAGTTGTGTATTTATATGACGTCATTATCGTGTATTGGTACTCATTCTAACATTAACAGCTATATATATTTTGTGTTTTTAGGGAAAATAATGAATTAAAATCGCTATCGTTGGTGTGTAGTGTACAGTCAGAGTAAGAAAACCTTCGTCAGTTTTCAAATACATTCCTTTATCGAGTCTCGAACACTTAGTACTTTTTTAAACTGAAGCACTAAACTGACAGCTGCATATAAAATTAAACTTACACTGCATAATAACTCGGTTCAAAATAGTGCAACATCTTTGGACTGCGTCTGGTTTTATATCAACATGAAATCTTTTTAATGGCGTAATTAGTCATTACAAATTCAAATTATATATGATACCTTCTACTGAATTGTCAAAGTATATCTGTCAGTGTCATATATTCTCGATCGGTAAAGCAGATCGCTCGTACTGAGCACGCGAAAACAGATCTTAAGGTGACGAACCTTTTCTTACCCCGACTGTACAAAAACTAGCATTAAAACTTCGGGAAAGTTACCAATGACAATTTGCCAATATGACGTCACAACATGGCGGCTCGTGTACAGACTAAAAATGAAGACTTTATGCTCATAATTTATATTTCACTAACGAAAGTTTTGTCAACAGATACACATGCGCACCCACACCGGGGAGAGACCATACGAGTGCCCGCAGTGTCCAAAAGCGTTCAGCAACAAGGCAGCCCTGCTGAGACATGATCGGGTGAGTTATTATTGACATTAAGTTTATTTATAACTGGTTGAAGTCATGACTTATGCAAAAAGAATTAAATTAACAAGAAAGAGAGGGAAATAATTCAATTGTCTCCCTGTTTCTCTCTTTTATAGGGGGATGTAAGGTTTTAATTAAATTGTTGTAGAATGGTACATTGTTTAAAAAAGGAACTGTAAATCCCCCTCTCCCATTAAGGAGAGGGTTTAAAACATATTACACTACGCTGTTCCAATTCGGTGGAATGCACAATTTTGATGAAATTAGACACGTGCAGGTTTCCTAACGATGTTCTCCTTCAGCAAGCAAGAATGAATTATAAACACAAATTAAGCACATATATATAGTGGTGCTTGGTGGTTTGGACCCGCAATCATCGGTTAAGATGCACGCGTTCTAACCACTGGGCCATCTGATGATTGAAATAAAACTAGTTATAACTTTGATTTCAATTTTCGAGCATCGAAAGTTTCGAGCACTTTACAGCGTTCGTGGTCACGGGTAGGCTAAGGTGACATTTATCTATTTGAAGAACAAAAGAAAATATTATTTGCAACTACCGCCAACGATTTCTCAATTGGTATCTTGAGTAACGTTCCGGTTGCACGCAGAAGGCACTGACTGTATCTTTAGGTCTTGCAGTCGGTTGGATTTGGGGTTTTAAATTTTTAATAAGTGGATCCCAGGTGTTAGACAGTCTGATGATCTCATCAATGATGTTGATTGATTCATAAATTAATCCTATCCTGTTCTTTCCAGGTGCACACCGGCATTAAGCCCTACGAGTGCCCTCAGTGTGGGAAGTTCTTTACGCAGTCAAACTCAATGAAGCTCCATGTGAAGACGGTACACCTCAAAATGCCAGCGCCCTACAAGAGCAGGAACAGACGAGCGAAACAGACAAACAGACAAGGTATACTATTAACCTGTTGACTTCCAGGCAGGATATATTAATTTAATAATTGTATTAAATTCAAAATTAACTAACATGACTGTATTTTTTTAAATGTTGAAAAAGAGTAACTACTGAGTTTCTTGCCGGTTCTTCTCGGTAGAATCTACTTTCCGAACCGGTGGTAGCTTCACTTAATTGTTAAATGACGATTCAAAAGTGCTTGTAAAAGCCCACTTGAATAAAGTATATTTTGATTTTGAATAGTACAGTGAAAGTAAACCAAAAACGTCCCACTCAATTAAAAAAAACTTAACGCAAGTAGGCTTTTACAAGCACTTTTGAATTGTCATTTAACAATTAAGTGAAGCTACCACCGGTTCCTAAATGGTCCAAATGGTCGGTGACGTCACTTTCTTGTATTTTAATCTGTGGTACATATAGTTGAAGAGCAAGGTTAACAAGAAAGTGACGACATCATAAGCCCGGCCAATCAGGAATGTTTTGTGTCACGTGAAAATTTACATTTTTATTTATGGATTTTTAAATAAATTAAGTATTATTTTCAAGTTTCGTTATTAAATAACCATTTTTAAACTCATAATATACACTGATTTTGCATTGCATTGTAGAGGTGTAAATACTCTCAACTTCTGCCTGTGTAATTTTTATTACATTCAAATATAAGAGAATGATATGATTGTTTCAGCGATGAACGTAGAAGTACAAATTGAGGAAGGTATCTACCAACCTCAGGTCAAGACGGAGCTTAAAGAATATGAAACGGACGGGGAAATATACCAAGGAGATGTATATCAAGAGGTAAGTGTTGCAAGCTCATTCTTGGAGGCTCTTACTCTGGTTGGAAATGGTGAACAAGAACAGGGAAACTGAAAGGAACTCCCTTAAGTTTGTTAAACGGCAGAGGCGTAGCTAGTGCCGTATCTGCCGTATCAATTATACGGGGCCCCCCGGCTACGAGGGCCCCAAACGTCCGTAAGTAACAACACATGACAGATGACAGACAGATATAATTAACACACACAGATAATCATAATGATGACAGAAGATAGATTATTATGATAAATAAATATTTGTTTTAATTTTATGACATTACTTTTGTGAGAAATGTTTGCCGTGGACCCCAAACAATTATTTATAGGGGGCCCCACCACGGCACGCTACGATTCTGTTAAACGGTAACAATCTTTATTGGGTTTCCCTGTACTCATCAGATATTTTACCGCTATATAGCAATATGTTGTATGTATGTAAATATATTAATTATTATATAAGAAAATGCGATACTCATAACATTGGTCTTTATAATTCATCTCGTGCTCAGCGGTGAAGGAAAACTTCCACCAACCCGTATTGGAACAGCTTGGTGCAATATGTTCCAAACTGTCTCCTCAATAGTAGGCCTCCTGCCTTAGCCCAGCAGTGGAAAATTTCCGGGCTGTTACTTTACTATTCTCATATTTAAAGGCTGTGGTGACCAGTTACCATCAGGTGGTGTAGTTGTCAGACTGCCTACCAACTTTATAACATTTATGTTTTTGTTACAGGTGTACCAGGATGGTGATATGTTGTATGAAGAAGTGAAGGTAGAAGGGTCCGAGATAGCGATGTACGCAAATGATGACGAGCCAGAAGTCCTATATGAAGAAGTTTATGAAATAGAAGAAGTATAGACCTCATCTTAAGGAAACAGACGAATACAGAGGCCCCCTGCCTTAAAAGTCTATTTTATGACATATAAGGACTTATTTATACCAAAAATGTATGAAATAAAAAGGCCCCCTGCGAGATGTTTCAGGGGGGCCTCGAAGTGTTTTGTCAAGAATGTTGCGGTTAAGTTAAAATGAAGTTATTGCTGCCTTAGTAATTTTAAATATATATGTGGAACTATACTGGAAGAATGGATGTGTTGATCTTGAGTTTGGTAGATTGTGCCGAGATGGCCCAGCCGTTACAATGCAATCTTTACCAATGATTGCGGTTTCAAACCTAACAAGCATCACATTTTCAAGTGCTTAATATGTGTTTATAATCCTGTGCAAGATTGTGAGGAAACCTGCATGTGTCTAATTACAAAATTGCATTAGTGTATGGTGGAATATGCTCCTAATGTTCTCAAAGTGTGAGGAGGATAGCCCAGTAGTGGGAAATTTACATGCTGTTCCTGTATTGGTCGACTTCCACCAACCCGCATTGGAATTCCATCAACCCGCATTGGAACAGCGTGGTGGAATATGTTCCAAACCTTCTCCTCAAAGGGAGAGGAGGCCTTTAGCCCAGCAGTGGGAATTTACAGGCTGTTGTTGTACTATATTACATTGTGGATTCGTTATAGTGATGTGCTATCAGTGAAATAGTGGTGTTTTATCGATGGAAATTTATAAAGTCAAGTATTTAATGCATAATATAGTGGAACTCATCTCATGTGTACAGTCGGGGTAAGAAAAGGTTCGTCATCTTAAGATCTATTTTCGTGTGCTCAGTACGAGCTATAATCTGCTTTACTTATCGAGAATGACATATTGCGTCGCAATGATTTGATGTTTAGATTCAAAAGGTACTAAGAGATTAAGACTCGATAAAGGAATTAATTTGAAAACTGACGAAGGTTTTCTTACTCTGACTGTACATTTAAGGTTTAATTTTGTTTACTTTAGTCATTGATACAATTTTTATTTATTATTAAGACTCTAGCACAATTTTGTGTTGTCTGTGGTAACTTGTTGTCTGTCTGTAACCAGACTGTATGTCTTTAACCGTGATATATAGATAATAATAATAAATATGAGACAACATCACATACATTACTCTGATCTGTTATGGAAAATCATAAGTAACGACGGTACCACAAACAGACCCAAGACAACGTAGAAAACAAATGATAATCTACATTGACTCGGCTGGGAATCGAACCCGGGACCTCAGATTGGCGTACCCATGAAAACCGGTGTACACACCACTCGACCACGGAGGTCGTCAAATAAAATATTTACAATGTGTAAAGATTATGTATATCTGTTGATGCTTCAACTAGATTTTAAAAAAAAAGCAATAAAATTCATTATTAAGAGGGGCATCTTACATGACTATTTTGATGTTTTTGTAGTCAGACTAGCACTTGTTTTTTTTTAATATATATGAGTGAGCTAGATAATGGGTGATCTGATGGTAAGTGGTGACCATAGACTCCGTATATAACCAATGCGCCACCAATTTTGGGAACTAAGATGTTAAATATATAGTATCTGTAGTTAAACTGGCTCACTCTTGTAACTGAAACAAAAATGTTATGTACTGTTTGGTGGAATATCTGATAAGTCAAAATCAAAATAAACTTTATTCAAGTAGGCTTTTACAAGCACTTTTGAATCGTCATTTCACAATTAAGTGAAGCTATCACCGGTTCGGAATGTAGATTCTACCGAGAAGAACCGGCAAGAAACTCAGTAGTTACTCTTTTGCAACATTTAAAAAATACAAAGTCATGTTAGTTAATACAATTATTTAAATTAATATTCTGCTTGGAAGTCAACAGGTATTAACTCCACTTTTTTTTATCATCTTTAAAATGTTGTATCGAATAATATGCATTTTTTACCAATGTATTTTTTACCTAACCAGACGGGCTTGTACTAGACCACCATGTTAAATGTTGGGTTGTTTTTGAATCTGTATAACAGTCAAGTACCACAGATAATAAATAATCTAATGATAGTACGAACGCTTTATATGTGCGAGTAAGCACACAATATTATCCGCTATGCTCAGATAAACTCATCATTTATCATCACAAAGCTGCTTACCGCTGTCCCTATGTATGCTTAGATCTTTAAATTACACAACAGATTTTGATGCGGTTTTTTTAAATATATAGATTGGAAGTGGAAGATATATATGTATAATACATGCACAATATAGTAGAGAATGGCAGAAAAACTGTGACCATTGTAAGACGTTCTGCATTGTATTTAGTATCAGCATTGCAACTGAGTAAAGCCAGGCAGGCCATACAGGAAATTCTCAAATTTGTATCTTAGTATTTATTTTCTAAAGTCAATGATATTCTAATAACAGATATGTTATATCCATACTAAACAACAGAAACAAGTGTGCCGCGCCGGGGACCGTTTATTTTACATTTCTTTACAAGTAAAAAGGATAGCTTGATAAAAACAATAAGTAAAAGGGATAACTAGATGTTTTAATTACGCAAAACGTATTACTACGTAATTATGATGTATTGTAACGTATTACTACGTAAAACGACTAAAGGCAAACGTCCCAATTAGGACGTTTTCTAGTCTTCACTTTTTGCGCGTTAATGTCATATCTGTTTACTAGAACATCATTGTCTAAAGTCCAATTGATCTTCGCATGTTATTTTTTTTAATGAAATCCACATCCAGTTTTTAATTTTGTATTTATTTCATAAGACAAAAATTTATTGTAATTTCGAATGTGGCTCGGATGTGTTTAATTTACTACAAGACAGACGGATGAAATTGGGGGCCTTTTATATAATGTATAGATATGTAAATTGTAAATTAAGAAATATACGTATTTAAAGTTATTTTTGAGTGTTTTTTTTTATGATTAATCACAAATATTCAACAATTTGTTGTTTAATAGTCTTAAATATCCTAAGCCGAGATGGCACAGTGGTTAGCGCTTGCATCGTAACCGATGATTGCCAGTTCAATGGGCAAGAACGTTCATGTGCTTAAATTGTGTTTATAATCCACCTCGAGCTCAGTGAAGGAAAACAGCAACATTGAGGAAACTTGCATGTGTCTAATTTCATAGAAATTCTGCCACATGTGTATTCCAACCCGCATTGGAACAGCGTGGTGGAATATGTTCCAAACCCTCTCGTTAAAAAGTGAGCCTTAGCCCAGCTGTGGGACAGGTTAATTGTTTGTTGTTGTATTCTTAATCGTTTCATTTTTATGTTTTATTTTTGGACGAAGTTTTATAAGCAGCTTACAAAGTCAATTATTTATTATACAAATATTCAAATAGGCTTTTACAGGCACTTTTGAATCTTCAGAGAACTATATAAACTGACTACAAAGCGTTTCAGAAAGTAGATTTTAGTCCAAATTTATAATTAATATCATACAAGCTCACGACCAAATTATATCGCGTCAATTGCTATTAAATGTTGTTTATTTGGCTTTTACCTGATATGTTTGGAATAGATTATACACAGTTAAGCCCATTACATTATGAAGAAAAAAATAAGGTATAAGAGATAAGGAATAGCACAGCAACCAAAACACAATATACAACCAATCACAGCGGTTGAATACCCGCTACTAGTTACGTGCTGCCAATGGTATTCTAATAAACAGATATGTTATACCTATAATACTAAACAAAAGAAAAAAGTGGGCCGCGCCGGGGTCTGTTTATTTTAGTTTATTTTTACATTTCGTTACAAGTAAAAAGGATAGCTTGATAAAAACAATAAGAAAAAGGGACAACTAGATGTTTTAATTACGCAAAACGTATTACTACGTAATTATGATGTGTTATAACGTATTACTACGTAAAACGACTGAAGGCAAACGTCCCAATTAGGACGTTTTCTAGTCTTCACTTTTTGCGCGTTAATGACATATCTGTTTACTAGAACATCATTGCGTGCTGCTGTTAGTTTTACGACACTTGGTTGAAAAAATGCCCTGCGATTGACTGGCTATAAGAAACATCGCGAAAATTTTTATTATTTCTTTTTTTTAAATTATGAATTGATTAACGGTGCTGCCATCGCTCGATTCCGCTATTCCTTATTTCTTGTTCCTTATCTCTTATTTTTTGTCATTGTGTAATGAGAAATAGCAATATGAATATTCTTAGTATGTTATTGTACATCTGTGTACGACGTTAGTTACATTTCCAATAATATTAATATTAATACCAATGATGTTGTAGTAAACAGATATGTTATTAACGCGCAAAAAGTGAAGACTAGAAAACGTCCTAATTGGGACGTTTGCCTTTAGTCGTTTTACGTAGTAATACGTTATAATACATCATAATTCCGTAGTAATACGTTTTGCGTAATTCAAACATCTAGTTATCCCTTTTACTTATTTTTTTTATCAAGCTAACCTTTTTACTTTTAACGAAATGTAAAAATAAACGGTCCCCGGCGCGGCACACTTTTTTCTGTTGTTTAGTATGGATATAACATATCTGTTTACTAGAATATCATTGATTAATACAGCTAACAATCAGACCAGGATAACAAGGTAAAAATAAAAACTGCAAAATTATTTTGTATTAAAGTTACACGTTTATTAGCTACTTACAAGATCGGTGTTTTTCTGAAAAACATTCATTTTCAAAAAGGCGTTTTCTACAGCCAATCAAATTTTTACAATTTTTAAACTAGAGTTTAATTTTATATTTTTTTTTTTCTAAAAAAATTTACTTCTAATTACAAAATCAAAAAGGTACGTTAGTAATATACCATCGCCAAATAACGTGAAAAAAATAATATTATTTTAGAGAATTCAAAAGGAATATGTTATTTGACAATTGTACATTACTAGATAATTGTCGCCGATTACAAAATTTCGAATATAAAATTGAATAAAATAAAACAAAATTTATGATCATTATGGCAGTGACGTTTAATACATTTCTACTAAAAAATAACGCATTTTCCCGTGAAAAAAAATACAGACAGATTAAAAAATAAATATTAGCTTCAAGTAGTCAATTGTTTTCAATAAATTAATTTTACCTCTGTCTGGTAATAATTATAGCATTATATTTTTAAGCTTATTTAGCGTTTTATAAAGGTTTACACGACACAACTTAGATGTAGCATCGGCAATTTCAATAAAACCGATTACTGCCGATTTACACATCCAACAGAAACAGCTCCCTATCGCGCCATTCGACGCTATTCGTCGCTATAGATTCCCGCGTCAGTTCGACCCGAGACAGCGAGTGCGTGTAAATCGACGCGTCAAATTGACGAATATATTAGGTCGTGTGATATTACAAGTTACTACGTTTGTGTAAAGATCATATTCACATAAGAAATAGATATTGATAATTTGGGATGGCGTACATAATTCGGATGTGATCGGTTTTACGAATTTTGCCGATGTGATTTCTGTGTTGTGTCGTACTATACGTCAATTTGTAATTGATTTTAAAAACGCTTCTATCGATCGAGCTGAAATCTTGCACCAACTTGTCGCAGACAATAAAAACGAATATACATCAAATTTTATTTCGTTTAACTACAGATATTAAATAAAAGCTTGCTTTTAATAAAGGTTATTTAAAAATTTTAATCGATTTGTAATTGTCATTTAAAAATCGATTACAAAACGCACATGTAGCATCATTACTAAGATTAAAAAAATAAAATAAGTTGCATCTTAAAATTTATCGATAAATTAGTGATGTGTTTGTATATTGCTTCCGATTCCATGCTAGAATTATTATTGCACTTAATTATAATTTACAATTTGATTATAAAAAAGGATAAAATAAAATTAATCATATATTATTCTAAATAGCTTTATCACTAACACATTTTATTGCTTAATATTAAATATTACTATGTAATTATTAATAAATTCATTTATATGGATGTGACATAATTATTATAAATAAATATATGAAAAAGATATTTTTAAGCGATATACTTAATTAATAAATTTTTAAAGTGATGGGACTTATGAAAGACGATTTTTTAACGTCACTAACTGTCATTGCTGGCTGCAATATTAAATATAAACAATTATTAAAATTAACAAAAAAATGAAAAAAGTATTTGATTATATTTATTTATCGGAATTTTCAATTTTTAAAAGAACAAAACATCTTTAATTTTTATATCGAATAAAGTATGTCTGTTTTTTTTTTTTAATCTTTCATAAGTCCCTAAATTATGTTTTTATATACAGCATTAAAAAATATACTACTAACCTACGTATGGTGTTGTGCTTGTCAATTAGGCGTATTGATCAGTCGAAGTAATTAAAATATATCCTTAAATTAATTTTGTTATTGAAATAAATAATATTCATTTGTCAAAAAAAAACAAATGACAGATGTCAAAATTTAGTACTGGGCTGTCAAATTTGAATGTATATGTTTTTTTTTTTTAATTTCAAACCGAAATCTATGTAAATGCATTTAAATCTGAGGCCATTATGCCGATACGATGTTTTTTAAACGGTTTAAGTCTGTAATTTAAAACAACTTCTAATAATTATAATATAATGTAGGTAGTCTTTTTGATAACCGGTAACAGTCAGTTAGCGATCAAATATATTACTATTTTATTGAAATAAATTGAAATTTAATAAAGCATGATTTCATAAATAGGAAAATGTATGCAGCAATAATAAAAATGGCTAAATACGGTTCTTTAATGGTAAAAGTGATCAATAAAGTATCTGACACTGTTCATAGTTATGCTGCGACCACACACTCGTGTGGTCACCATCATAATCCGAGCAGTTGTAAATTACCGGTTTTAAATTCGGTATTATTACAAAAGATATTTCAAAATTAATTTTCAATTTTTTACAATGTTAAAACATTGTTTAATATTATATACGGATATCATGCACATGAGAAGCATTTCAGTTTTTTACAATACTGACAGAGGAGATGGGATGGACATTGTTTAATAGTAGTAACGAATAAAAAGCACTGTTTAATAGTATGAAGTCAGTAATAAGAAGCATTGCTTCTTTCAGTTTTATAAAGACAGACTGGGAAGGGTTTTGAGTAATAGTATGTTGTGGTGGAAGAGAAGCATTGATTCTTTGGGTTTATTTATAGCGAAAGAATAAGGTATAATCATACATCTTTTGTAATAATACCGCTATTTAGCATAATTAAATTGTAAGTAAGATATATTATATATATTTTCGATGAATCGCTTATTCAATGTATATTTGTATTGTTCACAACGATTGCACAATTCGTAAGTACACTGTTTCTTGAAAATAGAAAATAACTTGAATAAATAATTATATGTGTTATAAATACAGACGCTGTCTAAACTCTTGAAGTCTGAATGGAGTCTGCGTACTACATCGGCTCATACCATGAATGTGAACCAAGACAACTTATTTTTTTATCTTTTATTTGGCAAATGAGTTTGTGTATCTGGGATCACTTATATGTAATCAGGGAGGCCGTGACAAAGAAATTCGGAGACCTAAAATAACCAGAAATTAACCAGAATCTGGGAAAACAGGAAAGTATATATATATGAAT
The DNA here is from genome assembly GCF_905220365.1 of Vanessa cardui. Taxonomy (NCBI): domain Eukaryota; kingdom Metazoa; phylum Arthropoda; class Insecta; order Lepidoptera; family Nymphalidae; genus Vanessa; species Vanessa cardui. The sequence continues at coordinate 408,206 of NC_061152.1, forward strand.
ACCACCAAGACTCGTGCGAACTATGGTATCCTCAATATTTTTGTATGGCTCCAAATTATGGTCTTGAATGTAAAGTAAACTTGACTGTAATTTCAAATGTTGAAAAAGAGTAACTACTGAGTTTCTTGCCTTTCGGTGAATTGTCATTTCGAATCGGTGGTAGCCTCTGCTTGAATAAAGTATATTTTGATTGAGTTATTGTGCGGGGTTTGTATTGATTAAAAACTTCTTGAGTTTAGACATCGAAGTTTATATCGAATTATTTGGAACTGACGTCACTTCCTGATGGCATTTCGTAATTAATTTAATGTTATTAAGTCTATATTTTTATGAAGTGTACTGATTTTTTTGTATTGTAAAACGAAATTACATTGGCTCATTATGATCCAGATTACATGTTTACTGATACAATTAATAAATTATATTTGTATCGAGAAAAAACATAGTATGTGTGGAATGTTATTGTTGTATTATATATGTAATAAATAACATATATTATTGACAAATTTTAATGTAAAAAGTTTTTAATTCTGTCTGAAAAATTGCCAATATTATGTTCCGTTTAAAAAAAACTTTTTTTTTGTTACACTAACGACTAACCGTTTTACGATTATATTACTTAATAAACGTCCTAAGTCCCATATTGATTTCTATACATTAAATTTACAGCTAGACAGACCATTCTCGAATTAATAGTATTACTTATTTTTGAAATTGTTTGTAAAAAATTGGGACAATCCTTAAAATAAATGATTTTTTTGACTGATTTATGCCATATCACGTTCGTTGCGGCTTCATTTTTAACGTGCCTGCGGTACGGGGCCTTTTAGACCTCGTATGATATAATAATACCGTTACGGGTCTTATTAGACCCCGTAACGTTTAAGAAACTAAAAATCGATGTGATCGAATTATACTTCTTCAGTGCGGTACGTGGTCAAAGAGACCCCGTATTAACGTCATATAAATATGTTTATCACTTATCAAATATATGTTACGGCCTCAACATGACAGATAGATCTATATGTTTTTTAATCGCAGCGCAAGGGATACGAGGCGTATCAGACCTCGTTCCGCAACGAACGTGATATAAGACGGGCATTAAAAATGTGTATGAAATATCATGACAATGAGTATTTTTATGACAAAATCCTTTCAAAACTTACCACTGGCTATAACCTATATATTACAAATAAAAAATAAATATTATAAACAAAATTATTATCACAATAAACTTTGGTTATCATCGATCAAATGAAAATGATTGGTGTCAAAATTGGAACGTCAAAATTCGAAATGACAGCTGCGGTGAATCCCCGATCATCCGAGCAGGCGGGTATAAAAGGCGACGGCGGCGGCGAGCGTTGTCATTCGGTGGGCGACCGCGGACGAGAACATCGGCGACAGTTCGTCCGCGTGTACTGAGTGCGAACCGCCTAGTGTGTGGAACTGGAATATATCGCTGACCTGGAAAGAAAAAATACTATCTTAATACATAATATTCCTAAGTGCTTTTAGTACAAATATATCGTAGATGTAGGGAAACTTCCTGAGGAAACCTGCATATATGTAATCTACTACTCGAAATGGAACAAATTAATGGACAATATTCCGAACAGTCTCTTAATTGACAGGCTTTGACTTGTTTCTTTAAGTTTAACAGCTAACGTCACTGCACTATTGTGGAGCAAACTAATTATCAGTAATATAAGTTGTTTGTCCGTGATTTATTGATGATGGGAACAGACTCATTTTAAGCATGAAAAGTTCTAGGATGCAAGCAGTGCTGTCATGATCCTCCTATCTCCAAATAATACGTTTTTAATGCTTTTACGGCGAATTATCAATGGTTTAAGACGTTTGTATCAGCGAGATACGCGATAACGCTCAGATGTTTTAATACTCTGGGTGTTAAGATAGAATACCCCACTAAGATAGGAAAGTAAAAACTTAAGTATATACTATAGGTAGGACGAGCAAATAGGCTACATTATCGTACACGATTATCACGTTCACGTAAATCACCAATGCGCCACCAACCTTGGGAACTAAGATGTTGTCTTGTGCCTGTAGTTACACTGACTCACCCTTCAAACCGGAACACAGCAATACTGAGTACTGTTGTTTGGCGGTAGAATATCTGACGAGTGGGTGGTATCGAACCAAAGCCACGTTTTCGTATCATGCTGGAAAAACGTATTACGCGTTTCCAACACGTGATGGAAAGTGGAGGGATGTGTGGGACTCCCCGGAGCCCTAGACGTCTAGTGCGCCCAAGTACGCCGGGTTTAGCTACTTAAAAAACCTTTACCCTCTCCGTCTTTCGGCGGGCGCCACGGGATCGCCTACGCATGCTACTGTGACGGGTTGACGGCCCGCCTATTTTTACACACCAACACCTAAGGGGATTCCCGGGGTACTGGGACCAAGCCCCTCCCTCCCTCATCCCTGCGGCGCATATCCAGGTGTGCGTAGCGCTTTTTCCTCCTCCCCGATCGACCCAAAGCCCTCCCAGGTCTAAGAGTAGTCATGACTTACTTCATTCCAGCCATATCTATTCTTCGCTTGGACTATAGCCTCGTACACCGCGCCCGGCTCCAACCCCCTGAGCTCGTGAGTCACCCTGTGCGTCAGGGAGCCCGCCGGTTCAGGAGCGGGGATGACGACGTCGTGCCAGCGACCGGGTTGTTGAAATGATTCGTTTATCTGTGGAGAGAATAATGAAGTTATTCGTAGAATTATATTTATACATCTCCACCAACTGTATTTATACTCCAATCTTAGAGTGTCTGTTTGTATGATAAAAATAACCGCTTTTTGTGCTAAATTTTGGTATTATGTTAAAAACATTTTGCTCTTAATATAATACCAAAAATGTCGGTCTATTTGTTCCGGCTAATCTCTGGAATTTTAACAATTTTGATGGGAATTTTACTGGTTGTTCAACACTGGACTATTTTTCTGATCACACTACATAAATGAATTAAAGTTCCAAAAACTCGTTTTATTAACTAGCATACAATATTCATAGGTGAATCAATTGTAGAAAAAAAATCAGCACGAAAAAACTAGTAATTCCATCTATATTCAAAGAGAAACAATTGTCAATTTAAATAAAACACAAACTATTTTATGACATAATAATACAAACTATTTTTGAACACAACTATTTTAAGCACTAGATAGATATCTGATGTAATAAGTAGTAGCTTAGGTTACCGTAATACCGTCTAGAATCGACTTTTAAGCCCAAATATGGTTTTTTTTTGGTAAAATATCTAGTTATAAATTAATCAAACAAAAATGGATCAACGAAATCATTTGACGATGAATATAAGACACAAAAACAATCAGATTTTACGTTCTCTTAACGCACTGAAGTCAATTGGATATTGTGTCTGAATTAGAGAAATAAATTGTTATTTTGCTTTGGACGTGATCGATCCAAAACAATGGTTACTTTTGATTGCTTATTGCTGTTTTCTTTGATGTATCTTTTATCTACCCTTTGAGATTTCAATCTATTTCTATTTGATATTTTATTGTTATAATATGATACATTGATGAACTTTTGGCATTTGTTTTTTTGGCAATTTTGACATCGAACTGAGCCAAAAATGTTACACATAATCACACTAATAACGGGAAAAACCGATTTAATGAGGACGATAGAACACAAATCATAAATGTTGTAAAGAAAAGTAGGGGCGGCAGAAATTGAACAGCCTACTAGAGGCAGATTTGTAAATCCGCCACTGGATCTAAGCATACATAGGGACAGACAGCGAGTATGTGAAAATAATTGTTATCTATATTTTATCTAGTTTTATCTATATTTATTGACGACCTCCATGGTCGAGTGGTGTGTACACCGGTTTTCATGGGTCCACTCCGAGGTCCCGGGTTCGTCCGGCCGTGTAATCTACATCGACTCGGATCATTAGTTGTCTACGTCGTCTCGGGTCTGGGTGTTTGTACCGTCGTTACTTCTGATCTGCCACAACACAAGTGCTTCAGCTACTCACATTGGGATCAGAGTAATGTATGTGATGTTGTCTCATATTTATATTTATCAATACTGGGGTATTGGGTACATACCGCGAGCTGCCTGTAGAGGAGCCTCAGTTCATCAAGTGGTGGGTAGCTGTCTACGGAGAAGGATAACGTATATGACGTTCTGGATCTGGCTAGTGGGGGGGATGTGAAGCGAGCCGCTCCTGGTCTCCCGGAGACTTCCACGTGCTGACGAGCTCGACCGAGGCTGTTGTCAGCTACGCATCTGGAAGATAACGTGACGTTTCTTTTATTGCTTATTAAGATTCTAACACAAAATCTATTTTAGTATTGTAGTTCGATCAATGTTGGTACTCGGTGGTAGGGCTTTGTGCTAGCTCATCTGGGTAGACACCCACTCATCAGTTATTCTTCCGCCAAATAACAATGCTCAGTATTGTTGTGTTCCGGTTTGAAGGATGAGTGAGCCAGTGTAACTACAGGCACAAGGGACATAACACCTTAGTTCCCAAGGTTGGTGGCACATTGATGCTGTAAGAAATAGTTAATATTTCTTACAGCGTTATTGTCTATGGGTGATGGTGACCACTTACCATCAGGTGGCCTATATGCTCGTCCGCCAACCTATACCATAAAAAAAACTGAAAATTTGCAATGAAGAGGCATATTTCTAAATCGCGCCACCATTTTCCATCAGAAACTTCTAAAATTATCAGTGTTTCTCTACTATATTGTCCATGTATTATTTACAAAAACCTTCCTCTTGAATCTCTCTATCTAGTAAAGAAAACCGCATCAAAATCCGTTGCGTAATTTCAAAGATCTAAGCATACATAGGGACATACAGCGGTAAGCGACTTTGTTTTATACTGTGTAATGATTATTGCATATTAAGATTTTTTACTTTTTGTATATATTTATCGATGTTATGGTAATATACTTATTTAGAAGTGTTTTAGTTATATATATATATATATGTTAATATACTATGTTAAGGAGCCAGCTTCTTAGAAAGCAACCAGTTACAAGTAATATTTATTAGACCGACTACAGATACATTATCTTCTATCTTTAAAATCAAAATAAACTTTATTCAAGTAGGCCTTTACAAGCACTTATGAATCGTCATTTAACAATTAAGTGAAGCTACGACCAGTACTGAATGTAGAACCGGCACGAAACTCAGTAGTTACTCTTTCATCCAGAACCCTCTTTCCCATTGGCCACTTGGGCGAGTGTCCAGGGCCCCGCGATCATTAGGGGCCTCAGATTAAATAAACAACTATAATATAAATATGTGATTGTTAAAAATCTGTAACCTAATTAATCTATTCTAACAAAATAGTGTTCTGTTAAAGTCACAAAGGGTCAGGATCCTAATATGCCCAGGGCCCCTCAAAAGCTGGCCCTGCTACACAACAGTACATTCAAGGTTCCTCAAGGAACATATTAACTTACGTGAAGTTTCCGAAGTCTTCAGGCTGCACGTTGGCGATAAGCAAGGTGTGGTTGTTACCTCGTACCGACATCGTCACGCGCTCTGACGCTGACAGCGGGAACGAGTTCTGGTACCAGAGGACCTGGGAAAGGGAGCATTTTAATTTACTTGGTGGTAGAGCTGTGCTAGCCTGCTTGTTAGGTAGATAACACAGATGAGCTGAAATGGCCCAGTGGTTAGAACGCGTGCATCTTAACCAATGATTGCGGGTCCAAACCCAGGAAAGCACCGCTGATTCATGTGCTTAATTTGTCTTTATAATTCATCTCGTGCTCAGCGGTGAAGGAAAACAAATTTCACAGACAGACAAATTTCATAGAAATTCTGCCACATGTGTATTTCACCAACCCGCATTGGAACAGCGTGGTGGAATATGTTCCAAACCTTCTCCTCAAAGGGAGAGGAGGCCTTTAGCCCAGCAGTGGGAATTTACAGGCTGTTGTTGTAAACAACACTTTTGGTGTGTTCCAGTTTAAGTGAGTGAGCCAATGTAACTAGTACAAGGTTACGTTTCCCAAAAAAATGGTATATTAAAAGAACTGGGTACTCCTCAAACTCAAACTCAAATCCATTTATGCAATATGGAAGTATAACACTCACTTATTGATCAAATCATACTACCATCGGTTCGGAAAAGGAAACACCTAGACTGAGATGAACTGGAGAAAGAAACTCAGGGGGTTTTATTTGGTAACTTGAAATTTCGACATTAAGAATTTATTAACTAGCAACACTGAGCTGAGATGGAAAGAAAGAAAGAAAGATGGCCCAGTGGCATCTTAACCGATGATTTTGGGTTCAAACCCAGGCAAGCACCACTACATATATGTGCTTAAATTGTGTTTATAATTCATCTCGTGCTCGGTTAAGGAAAACATCGCGAGGAAACCTGCATATGTCTACTTTCATCGATATTCTGCCACATGTGTATTCCATTAAACCGCATTGGAACAGCACGGTGGCATATGTTCCAAACCTTCTCCTCAATGGAAGAGGCGGGCTTAGCCCAGCCGTGGGTAATTGATAGGCTGTAACTTTACTACCCCGAGCCATAGTTCTTGATCGTATTATCAAACCCTTACCTCAGCTGGAGGGTCAGCCAGGACGGTGCAAAGCAGTTCCGCACGGTAGCCTTCCCCTGTGTGAACCCAGGACCTTTCCACTGTGATCTCTGGAGGATCTAGAATAAGAGAATTGAACAAAGCGTCAATTAATATAAATTTGGAACACCAGTCTACTCATCTATTCACAGTTAAATTGCTGAACCGATTTTGATGAAATTTAGTATGGCATAGGAAAGCGCATAGGGTATTTCTTTATTTGAAACAGCCTAAAAAGTCATTAGTATTGTAATAATCAGCACAAAAAAGCTCTTTGACGATTCTTTTAAATTTAACAATTGAATATTTTTTGGGATGTTGTTGTATAACCCCACAACCACTACAACAACTACCACGGTGGTATCTTCACTTAATTGTAAAATGACGATTCAAGATTGTAAAAGCCTACTTGAATAAAGTTCATTTTGATTTTGTCAAAAGACTTGCTAACTCTGTGTAATCGGGTAATTGGAGTAACAAGTTCACGCCTGTTTCTAGTATTAATCAACATCAAAAAATTTAGTCAAAATATATTTTATTCAAGTAGGCTTTTACAAGGACTTTTGAATCGTCAATTATGTACATAATATATCCTGCCTGCAAGGCAAGTATTGGCTCCACGCTTTTAAATCGTCTGTATAATCTTGTATTGATTTTTAACAAATGATTTGAATTCATGAAACGGCAAAGCTAAAAATGTCTGCGGATTTTTATTATTATATTATAGTATTTTACTTTAGTTGCATGGTAGGGCTTTGTGCAAGCCCGTCTGGGTAACCACCCACTCATCAGTTATTCTACCGCTAAACAGTACTCAGAATCGTTGTGTTGCGGTTTGAAGGGTGAGTGAGCCAGTGTAACTACAGGCATAAGGGACATAACATCTTAGTCCCCAAGGTTGGTGGCGCATTGACGATGTAAGGAATAGTTAATATTTCTTACAGCGTCATTGTCTATGGGTGATGGTGACTTAGCATCATGGGCCATATGCTCGACAACCTAGACCATAAAACAAAAATAAAAAAAAATAGTATGTACGTCAAAATTTCTGGTAATTTTTGACGCCTGTCATTATTATCATTTCTTGAACGTTCGTTTTGATAAATTCCTCTACTTACAGAGCACTTGGAGCTGAAATTCCGTGACGATTGGCGGCCCAACGCCGTTGTCCACGGTACACGCGTACTTCCCGCTGTGCTGGCGCTCCAACCTGGAGAGCTGGAGTTGGGCCCCTTCACCCAAACGAGTGCTGGTCTCATTCTAGAAAATACAATTATACCATTTTATATTATTTAGTAGAGATTTAGGAACCCAGTAAAAGTTGATTTTGTAATTTCTAGTACAATGGCCGAAAAATATCAAATTAAAAATTCCATATTTAAATAGCGCGCGAAAACGCTACTTGGATAAAATGGCGCAATGGTCGGTGACGTCCCTTGCTTGTATCATAATCTGTGGTACATATATTTAGTAAGCAAGCTTAACAAGCAAGTGACTTCATTATAAATGCGGCCAATCAAAAGTGTGTCACGTGGCAAACGTTTAAAGAAATGCATTTTTTTATGGATTTTTGATTAGATTAACTATTATTTTCAACTTTCGTTAATATATAACCATTTTTAAATTAATATACACTGATTACAATAATTGACACTTTATTTTTCGCATTGTCAAATAGCCTATTGTAAATTTAAACATTGTCTTAAAATATTAATTTATTTGGTGAAATAAATTTAACTCGAAATGAGCTCTCTGTATTATTTTTCCCTAACCTCTAATAATGACACTGAGGTCCATAGATATACAATAATATTGCACAATATGGTTGATACAGTACAATATTATTAGCAGTGTAGGGATAATATAAAAAAAAAAATGCCTAATGATTGAACAGAAGTTTGAGCCAGCTTAAATTTTAATGCGCAATCTTTATTGTTTGTACTGTGTGTTAGTAATGCTCAATAAATAAATAAATCAATATGAGACAACATCACATACATTACTCTGATCCCAATGTGAGTAGCTAAAGCACTTGTGTTATGGAAATCAGAAGTAACGACGGCACAAACACCCAGACCTGAGACGACGTAGACAACTAATGATAATCTATATCGACTCGGCCGGACGAACCCGGGACCTCGGAGTGGCGTACCCTTGAAAACCAGTACACACTCGACCACGGAGGTCGTCAATACTTTTCAGTTCACTGTTTTGGTGGTTGTATGCATAACCTCGTCGTCAGACATCTTTCTTGAAAATATTGTCGTGAATTGCTTGTCAATTTTATTGATGTTTAACATTTGGATTCAGAGAGGGTATTTTAAAAAAATACTGTTCAAAATGTTTGTAGTGTGACCTAACCTAACTTACCAATTTATGCCATGTCACCGACGGCACTGGGTTCCCTGATGCCCGGCATTCCAGCACCGCTGCTCCTCCTCGCCTGGCAGCCGCGTGCCTGGATTCTGGCGAGGCTCGGACGCTTGGTGGTACCAATACTTCCACTGTATGCACTTGGTCACGTGCTACACGGTCGGATATTTGGCAGACATAATCGCCGGCATCCTGTTGGTAAAATATATGGTTACTGGTAACTAAACTTCATGTTAAATCAAGAGATTTCCATTTAATTGTAAACTGCAAGTCAGCTAAAACAGCCTGTAAATTCCCACTGCTGGGCTAAAGGCCTTCCCTCCCTTTGACGAGAAGGTTTGCAACATATTCCACCACGCTGTTCCAATGCGGGTTAGTGGAATACACATTTGGCAGAATTTCTATGAAATTTGTCACATGCAGGTTTCCTCACGATGTTTTCTTTCCGCCGAGCACGAAATGAATTATAAACACACATTAAGCACATACATAGTGGTGCTTGCCTGGGTTTGAACCCGAAATCATCGGTATTGTAACGCGTGCATCTTAACCGATGATTGCGGGTTCAAAACCAGGCAAGCACCGCTGATTCATGTGCTTAATTTGTCTTTATAATTCATCTCGTGCTCAGCGGTGAAGGAAAACATCGTGAGGAAACCTGCATGGGACAAATTTCAGAGAAATTCTGCCTCATGTGTATTCCACCAACCCGCGTGGTGGAATGTGTTCCAAACCCCTTTCCCTAATGAAAGAGGAGGCCTTATCCCAGCGGTGAGAAATTTACAGGCTGTTACTTTACTTTTTTACTTTACAAGATCAAACCCCATATTAAGGAATTACTAAATAAACCTCTTTTAGCTTAGATTACAATCGAACATGACAACCACAGCCTTAGATGAGTATCTAACTTGCGACTTTTAAATCGTAATGTAAGCGTCTCAATAATTTCGATGCGGGAAGCACACAGTTGCACACAAACGGAACGCTGTCAGCGTGATTCCTAATAGACGCTGACTCAGATCTCGCTGTATTGAACTTTTGAGATCATGCTGTGCTGGCTGATGGCTTTCTATTTTCACTGATCATTTTATAATCACTTATAATTTCGTATAAACTGACTGTATAAATGTCTTATGGATGATGTAATGAAAGGCAATTGAGTATAGTGTTATTTCAGTAGTTCGGGATGACCAAAATAATATTATCGTTTTACAATGATGCTTCAATCTCTCTATCTTTTTCTAGAATGCCCCACGCTATAGTCCAATTGTTTTATAATGACAGCTCAATCATATTTAAAATAAGAAATAGTGTTACATGCCAGTATTAAATGCTATGCCATATAAAATAATATTAATTACAGTTTTACAAATTATTGATCAATTAATTACAATAATAATTGTATATAATAAAGTAAATTGAATAGCTCCTGCTATATTAATAATATGCAATAATAATGTGATATAAATTATGATATAGAATCAAATGTCATAAAACCGTATTGAAGGCTAGGGTAACTCTCGTAACAATAGATATATGTATTGTAATATAATTTACAATATTTAATTGTAATTTACGATATTACAGTGCGATGTTAGAATGACAGAACATATAATAATGTATTAATTGACAGCGTAGCATATCGAATATCGACTTGTTTCTAGGTGCTATTATGGACAGTGATTTTTGCTTACATTAATGAAAGATAATGTAATTATTATTTATTCTACCGCCAAATAACAGTACTCAGTGTTGTTGTGTTCCGGTTTAAAGGGTGAGTGAGCCAGTGTAACTACAGGCACAAGAGACATAGCATCTTAGTTCCCAAGGTTGGTGGCGCATTGACGATGTAGGAAATAGTTAATACTTCTTACAGCGTCATTGTCTATGGATGATGGTGACCACTTACCATCATGTGGCTCGTATGCTCGTCCGCCAAAAGCAACTATGACTTACCTTATTTTATCCCCCAAAAATATATATATATAACGAGGAGTCAGGCATCAGCTCGTTATCAGTTCGTTACATGATGATATTCAAAATATAAGTCTACTCATTACAACTCATTACAAGTTACAAACCGCTATGTCTCTGCGTTTTAAATCTGTATTATCTTCAAAAATATTCATTTGAATTGCATGCTGTAAAGAGCAATATTAATTTATATCAAATGAATGAATGGGTTAAGAAAAGGTTCGTCACATTAAGATCTATTTTCGTGTACTCAGTGTGAGTGATAATCTGATTTACCGATCGAGAATGACATATTGCGTCGCAATGATACGATGTTTAGATTCAAAAGGCACTAAGAGTTTACGACTCGATAAAGGAATCAATTTGAAAACTGACGAAGGTACAGTGTAGTTAAGGTCCTTAATTAGATAAGGATTAAATATATTTTGCTTAATATCGAAAATAAACCAATTATTCATAAACACTAAAGGAAAAAAAATGGTTATTGTGGGTTATCCCTGAGAGATAGTCATATACCATCGCGGACTTTTTAAAGACCTTTTAAGGCGTACAATACTGTAGTACATTATTTTGATCTATCCCGTAGTTGAGCCAGTGTTTTTCAATGTAAGCTCATTTAACTACAGGACGAGATCTTCCCTTAAGTTTAAGCTTAAAATAACTGAGTTAAACTCTCGAATATTACGCGTAATCGAAATGAGAATGTCTTTTTATTAAAAATGTAATCTGAGTTGATTTCACATCTTCATTCAAAAGATCTTAAGATTCAATTAACTGATAAAACTTATTATTACTGAAATCATTTCCAAAATGCAATCGTTTGAAGACCATTCATTTTTATTCAAGACTAGCTGTGCCCACTTTGTACGCGTTTGAATTTAACTAAAAAATATTTATTGTAGCCAACAACAACAACAACAGCCTGTAAATTCCCACTGCTGGGCTAAAGGCCTCCTCTCCCTTGAGGAGAAGGTTTGGAACATATTCCACCACGCTGTTCCAATGCGGGTTGGTGGAATACACATGTGGCAGAACTTCTATGAAATTTGTCACATGCAGGTTTCCTCACGATGTTTTTTAAAGACAAATTAAGCACATGAATCAGCGGTGCTTGCCTGGGTTTGAACCCGCAATCATCGGTTAAGATGCACGCGTTCTAACCACTGGGCCAATTCGACTCTCTCTCTCGATTGTAGCCAAAGTTAATCCTTATTACATCAGCTATCTGCCAGTGAAAGTCCCGTCAAAATCGGTCCAGCCGTTTGTGATTAGCCGGAACAAACGACAGACTAAAATTGTATAAAATGTTACTTTGGTATATGTACCGTGTATACATATGCATTGAGTAAAAAGGGCTGTTTCAATATTACAAACAGACACTCCAATTTTATTATATGTGTAGACTAGCAAACCGCCCCGGCTTCGCTCATTTTAGGGAGTAATGTGTTAAGCAAAATAGTAGCATATGTCCTTTCTTGGACTTATTATATATTTAGTTGCATATGGGCCACCTAATGGTAAGTGGTCACCATCACCCATAGACAATGACGCTGTAAGAAATATTAACAATTCCTTACATCGTCAATGCGCCACCAACCTTGGGAACTAAGATGCTATGTCCCTTGTGCCTGTCGCTCATTCACCCTTCAAACCGGAACACAACAATACTGAGTACTGTTATTTGGCGGTAGAATATCTGATGCGTGGGTGGTACCCAGACAGGCTTGCACAAAGCCCTACCAACAAAAGTAAGTAGTAGCTCTAATCTTTAATTTCAGTTCAGTCAGTCAATTTAAACTTTCATCAGTGGCGGATTTACCAATAGGCTAAGTAGGCTGGAGCCTAGGGCGGCAGATTCAGAGGGGCGGCAAATTTAGCCCAAAGTTGTTATTATCTTAGAGAAATTAAAAAACAACTACATCCTTATACTCGTCACTACATAGCGGGTTGGAAAAATAATCTAGTAACTAACAGAAATATCACCTAGTTTATAATCATACTAATAACGGGAAAAACCGATGTAATGAGGACGATAGAACACAAATCATCAATTTTCATTTGCAGAATAAATTCTGATTGTGAACTAAACAAACGTATCGAGTTTTAAAAGTCAGTAGGGCGGCAAAAATCGAGTAGCGTACTATCGGCAAATTTGTAAATCCGCCACCGACTTTCATCCCCTATTTTATCATTTTTTGTTATATTCAAACGCGTACAAGGTCGCGGGCCTAGCTAGTTAATAAATCAGTTAAATATCGGTTGACGGCGGTTAGCATGTCATTGCCAGCGTCTGCGTTTATTACAGCTCATTACGTTACATTGCCAGTCGTAAAAATACAAAACAAAAACTGCTAAGGTAATATATGATAATTGCATTATAAAAAAGGCACTCTCGTTATTTTTTACGATGGCAACATTTATGTAATATAGGGGTTAGAATGACGAATATTTTATCTGAACGATTTCGAGTAATAAGCGAATTTTTTGTTTTATTTTGATACTAGCAACCCCGGCTTTGTTGATACAATGCTGATACTAAATATACTACAGACTCTGGAGTCAATACCTGTTGACTTCCAAGCAGGATATATAAATTTAAATAATTGTATTAACTAACATGACTTTTAATTTTTTAAATATTGAAAAAGAGTAACTACTGAGTTTCCTGGCGGTTCTTATCGGCCGAATCTATTTTCCGAACCGGTGGTAGCTTCACTTAATTGTAAAATGACGATACAAAAGTGCTCGTAAAAGCCTACTTGAATAAAGTTTATTTTGATTTTGATTTTTCTTGTTTCTTTACTGTTATTGACCATGTATTACATACAAAAACCTTCCTCTCGAATCACTCTATCTATTAAAAAAACCGCATCAAAATCCGTTGCGTGATTTCAAAGATCTAAGCATACATAGGGACAGACAGCGGTAAGCGACTTTGTTTTGTAATATGTAATGTGTTGGAGTAATTAAAAAAACGCCGGTTTCCCTTTTAAAAACAAGAAAGTTTACGTATATCGAGTCCATTATTTTTTGAGCCGAGATGGTCCCAGTGGTTAGAACGCATGCATCTTAACCGATGATCGCGGGTTCAAACCCAGGCAAGCACCACTGAATATTTATGTGCTTAATTTGAAAACATCGTGAAGAAACTTTCATGTGTTTAATTTTATAGAAATTCTGCCACATGTGTATTTTACCGAGCCGTATTGGAACAGCGTGGTGGAATATGATCCGAACTTTCTCAAAGGGAGAGGATACCTTAGCCCAGCAGTGGGAAATTTACAGGCTGTTACTTTACATTTTTAACTGTTATATATTATAATAAAATTGGTGTCTGTTGTAATATTAAATAATCGTGTCTTACTAAATGCAATATGCATATGAATACATGGTACATGTAACAAAAGAACATTTTTACAATTATTTGTCTGTTATGTGTTCCGGCTAATCTCTAGAACGACTGGACCTTTTTTGATGAGCCTTCCATTAGCAAATAGCTGATGTAATAACGAGTAATATTGCTTCCATAAAAGACTTAATATCAGAAAAGCTTTCTAATACTTTAATGCGTACTTATGTTAAATTCAATGGCGTCGCATGTGATATCACGGAGTATTGCTATATATAATCAATAAGAACATATGCCTTTATCAAAGTGAGACGCATATTGTTTCTCTCTCTTTCTACATCATATCTTCCTTTTCTTTCGTGTAACGTAGTAAGCTATAATCTTTAACATCTTAAGGAAATATGAATCTTTAATTTAATTTTACCTCACCGCGTATGAAACTCAATGGAGCGGGATTAAAGATGATCAAAGATGTTGTAGATTAAAATATATACATATAATAAAATTGGAGTGTCTGTTTGTAATATAAAAGCAGCCCTTTTTACTCAATGCATATGTATACACGGTACATATACCAAAGCAACATGTTTTACAATTTTTGTCTATCTGTTTGTTTCAGCTAATCTCTGGATCGGCTGGACCGATTTTGATGGGAATTTCACTGGCAGATATTTGATGTAATAAGGAGGAACTTAGGCTACAATAATTTTTTTTGTTAAATCAATCATCGCATTGGCGATGTGAATGTTTCTTACAGCGCCATTGTCTATGAGCGGTGGTGACCACTTACCATCAAGTCGCCCATATGCTCGTCCGCCAAGCAAGAGCAAGAAAAAAATAATCTCAATACAAAAAAAAAATGTTCAGAATTCTGCGCGTGTCAACGCCATATTGTATCATAATATAAGTTGCATCTTACCTGTGGACCGACGTCTGTGATTTGAAGGTTATATCCATCCACCAGGCGAAACCTTTCGTCTCTGGTCACCATGAGGCTCGCAGCGGTCAGAACTGCTGGACCTCGCCTCCATAGCAGCACTAGAGACCCTAGAACGGCCAAAGAATAATACTTTAGTATCAATGAATTGGACGACCTCCATGGTCGAGTGGTGTGTACACCGGTTTTCATTAGTACGCCACTCTGAGGTCCCGGGTTCGATTCCCGGCCGAGTCAATGTAGATTACCATTAGTTTTCTATGTTGGCTTGGGTCTGGGTGTTTGTGGTACCGTCGTTACTTCTGACTTCCATAAGAAGTGCTTCAGCTACTTACATTGGGATGAGAGTGATGTATGTGATGTTGTCTCATATATATATCCGTCTTACAATGAATACTCAATAAGATAAAAATCGTCTATAAATAGAACGCAGGGTCTTTATTTTTCATGAGTAGTATATTTTCTTCCAATTTAAAAATAATAAAAACTTGGATATTTGGATGTAGTTTTTCAAAAGTTCCTTCTCCCACCATTTCTCAAAAATCCATGACAATAATTTCAAACTTTAAGAAAAAGCTTATCAATTTTGGGTGTATTCTTGGTGGTAGGGCTTTGTGAAAGTCCGTCTGGGTAGGTACCACCCACTCACCACATATTATACCTCTAAACAACAGTACTCAGTATTGTTGTGTTCCGGGTTGAAGGGTGAGTGAGCCAGTGTAACTACAGGCACAAGGGACATAGCATATATTGTCTATGGGTGATGGTGACCACTTACCATCAAGTGGCCCATATGCTCGTCCGACAACCTATTACATAAAAAAATAGATAAAAATAATATTTGTAATGAGCTTTGTATTGTCTAAAGACAAAAAGCTGTGAACGTTATAAGACATTCTGTAGTATATTTAGTATCAGTACTGCACTCGAGCGAGGCCAGGGCGGGTAGCGAGGCGTAAACAATGATTACATTTATGTTTCATATATGTAATATGTAATAAATATGAGACAACATCACATACATTACTCTGATCCCAATGTGAGTAGCTAAAGCACTTGTGTTGTGGAAGATCAGAAGTAACGACGGCACAAACACCCAGACCCGAGACAACGTAGACAACTAATGGTAATCTACATCGACTCGGCCGAACGAACTCGGGACCTCAGAGTGGCGTACCCATGAAAACCGGTGTACACACCACTCGATCACGGAGGTGAATTTTATTTTGTAATAGTTATGCTTCAATTTAAATTCATATATTATTTTCGTTCCGGTTAAAATAAATAAAGCAAAACAAATATTTTTAACTATAAAACTAGTAACTATAAAATATATATTTTTTCTATTCAGATCGTTAAAGAAAAGACAATTTTAGTTATTATGGCAGTCTGATTAATACAACATTCAAAACTAAGTATTCGGCCATTTTCTTTTATCAAACATGGCGGCCCGTTGAACTGTCACGTCATAGAATTCCGCGGATTTGACGTCGAAATATCTCGACTGTGCGAATTATGCGGATGTGTGTTGTCGACTCGAAATCATTATTTTCTAACGATCTATAATCGTGGATAGGTTTTGTTGGGATTTTTGCACCTTAAATATATTATGCATTTAATATAGATCAATATGGCCCTTTACAGCGTGTAGTTTAAATGAATATTTTCTCAGATCATCAACCTCCTGCCCTTATCCCAATTTTATTTGGGGTCGGCGCAGCATGTCTCATCCTTCCATACTTCTCTGTCAGACGTCATCTCACAAGTAACATTCTTTCTAACCATATCGTCTTTCACACAATCCATCCATCGTTTCCTTGGTCGTCCTCTACCTCTATATCCATCCACCATGCTCAAGGCTTTCCTCACAATATGTTATACATTCCTCCGCATTACACGCCCATACCATGACAGCCGCCTTCCACATAACTTCTCGGCTCTCGGTGTCACTTTCAAACTTCCTCTTATGTACTCATTCCTTACACTTTCCATTCGCGTAACACACATTCCTCTCAGCATTCCCATCTCCGCAACATGCAATTGTTATTTTCGTAGATATCACTGATATAACACGCAGGCACATAGTGGTTTGTATTGTCTTATAAAAAAAACTGTGAACGTTGTAAAGAAGTAAAGTGTGGTATATTTAGTATCGACATTGCACCCGTGCCAAGCCGGGGCGGATCGCTAGTAAATAAATATACTTTACGTACACAAATTTACGTAGCACAATATTTCCGACTTAACACTGAGAATTATGAAATAATAATTTATAGAAAATTAAACCGACTTCAAAGTTATAAACAGCTAGTGAACTATAATCAAAAAATATATCTATGAAATTACAAGATCGATTTTAATGAAACTTACACTTTTTCTTATGTTGAAGTGTATCTAACTTAGATTGAAATCGATCATCTCAATACGATTTTTAGTTTTCAAGAAAATCGTGGACAAATATACACTTACGAAACTAATCACACGTGCTTGGAAGCCCAAATGAATCATAATACTCAAATATAATTCAATTCTAACAATGTAACATACATACATGACCTCCTTTTTCAGAAGTCGGTTTTGAAAGTCCAAATTAGCAGTATTGTTATATTGAAATGTATTACTTACCTAAATTCTGCACTTGACAAGGCAATAACAGGGTATCCCCGACCACCGTTCGAAAAGAATGCCCCCGGGATAGGAAACGAGGCCCATCGTCTGTAAATAAAGAAAGAAATTAAAAACACAGCCTTCATCTATACATATAATAAATGGATTTGTTTGTAATATTAAATTAAGCTGTTTTTACTTTGTGCATATGTATGTATATGTCATCGTAAAATTGTAAATACCCTTAGATTATAATCTATTTCGAGAGATTTGTCATATTATTTTTCTGTAGATTATAATCTAT
Organism: Vanessa cardui; assembly: GCF_905220365.1. Classification (NCBI taxonomy): domain Eukaryota; kingdom Metazoa; phylum Arthropoda; class Insecta; order Lepidoptera; family Nymphalidae; genus Vanessa; species Vanessa cardui. Next base: position 426,362 of record NC_061152.1, read on the forward strand.
CGAATAAAATTTCATTTAAATTATAAAAACTCTAACCTTATCGAAATATTATGAACTATCGAAATTGTATGTTTATTGTAAGTTGTATAAGCGTTCACAATCTTTCGACAGTTTATAATCTCGCAAGATAGATGGTAATCTAACGATGTTTGTAATCTTAATGTGACATATATACGATACATTTACCAAATAACATTTTTTTTCTCTCTCTGTCTGTTTGACCCGGCTAATGTTTGTGGTAAATATGGTCGTATCGCTCATACACTATGGCATTGTAAGTAACATCAATCATTCCTTACATCTCCAATGCGTTACCAACTTGGGAAACTAGTCCCCTGTGCCTGGAGTTACACTGGCTCACAGATTCGATACAAGATTTTATAGATGAAAAATAGCGTGGAGTTAATACCTGTTGACTTCGAAGCAACATGAGTTTTGTATTTTTTAAATGTTGAAAAAGAGTAACTACTGAGTTTCTTGCCGGTTCTTCGCGTGGTAGCTTTACTTAATAGTTGTTAAATGACGATTCAAAAGTGCTTGTAAAAGCCTACTTGAATAAAGTTTATTTTGATTTTGATTTTGAAAACAGTACCCAAAAATTCTAAGTATTGTTGACTGGCAGTAGACCTGATGAGTGGGTAGTACCTATTAAGATGAGCTTGCATAAAGCCCTAACTCCAATAAAAATATATCAATGAATCAGTATACGCATGCGCACTCAAGATGGCGGCTGACACCATCACCGTGTACGCCTGAATCTAACTCCAAAAGCGCGGCAATATTTCAAATCAAAACGGTTTTTAATTAAAATTCCGCAGAATTTTTTAACTTTGCCGTTTCATAAATTCAAATAATATGTAAAATATACATTGCTAAAGAATGCCTACTATCCAGTACAAGACTATGTAGATAATAAAAAAGCGTGCAATTAATACTTGTTGACTTCCAAGCAGGATACATAATATACGTATATATTTAGCTATTATACGTATTTTGAGTCGATAATGGCCCAGTAGTTAGAACGCGTGCATCTTAACCGATGACTACGGGTTCGAACCCAGGCAAGCAACGCTGATTCATGTGCTTAATTTGTCTTTATAATTCATCTCGTACTCGGCGGTGAAGGAAAACATCATGAGGAAACCTGCATGTGATAAATTTCATAGAAATTCTGCCACATGTGTATTCCACCAACCCGCATTGGAACAGCGTGGTGGAATATGTTCCAAACCTTCTCCTCAAAGGGAGAGGAGGCCTTTAGCCCAACAGTGGGAATTTACAGGCTGTTGTTGTACGTATTTTGAAATGAAGAAGAGTAACTACTGAGTTTCTTGCCGGTTCTCGTTTGAATCTGCATTCCCAACCGGTGGTAGCTTCACTTAATTGTTAAATGACGATTCAAAAGTGCTTGTAAAAGCTTCGTATAAAGTTTACTTTGATTTAATTTGTTTTTACAAATTAGATTGAGTAGAGAAATTGATTAGACAAACAGACGGAGCCGGGGCGCTACCGGAAGTAGTAAATAACGAGAGAAACGGAAGAAGTGGTCGTTAAAAGCCTTCCGGGTGTGTATTGCTTTCAGACATGACTTTTAATTGGCTAATCTCATTTATTTCATGACTAGATTTGGTCCGCGATTTTGCCTGTGTTCAGACTTGGTACTCTGTTAATTTGGAAGTCTGTTCTAGGAAAAGGCCTAGACTGACTTGCTTATGGTCTAAATAAAAATTATGTTTGTATGGTTGATACTTTTAAGCGTCGCAACGGATTTTGATGCGGTTTTTATCAATAAACACGACGACCTCCGTGGTCGAGATTTGTGTACACCATTTTTCATGGGCACTTTTGAATCGTCAATTAACAATTAAGTGAAGCCAGAATATTATATTGAGAAGCAAAAGTTAATATTTTGATTTTAGGAGCTTTAGGAGTAGGCGCTTTTAGGTGTGTACACCGGTTTTCATGTGTCCGCTATACCGAGGTCCCGGGTTCGTCGCAGAGTTAATGTAGATTACCATTAGTTGTCTACGTCGTCTCGGGTCTGGGTGTTTGTGCCGTCGTTACTTCTGATCTTCCACAAGACAAGTGCTTTAGTTACTCACATTGGGATCAGAGTTATGTATGTGGTGTTGTCCAATATCAGTATAGTGGACAATATCTTGCTACAAATACTGGTCGTGTCTTAAATATGGTCGAAAATTACACAGTTGTCTTATAGAAAATAGATTCAATTTATTTTATATTAAAGTAAAGTAACAGCCTGTAAATTTCCCACTACTGGGATAAGGCCTCCTCTTCCATTAAGGAGAGGGTTTAGAACATATTCCACAACGCTGTTCCAATGCGGGTTGGTGGAATGCACATGTGGCAGAATTTTAATGAAATTAGACACATGCAGGTTTCCTCGCGATGTTTTCCTTCACCGAGCACGAGATGAATTATAAACACATATTAAGCATATATATATCGTGGTGCTTGGATGTGAACCCGCAATCATCGGTTAAGAAGCACGCGTTCTAACCACTGGGCCATCTCGGCTTTATATTAAAACTCGGATTAAATTCCAAACCGTTTGAGTTATCTCTCAGTTCTCAAACAAACTTGGAACGACGAAAGTTTTTTCCATGGAATCCATCGATTCATACGTCATTGTCAAATGCATTACGGATCTCGCTATGAAAAGGTTCCATTGTGGAACCAATTTTAAAATCTTTGGAACTTTTCAATAGCTATTGTCGAGTGACGAAGTTTCGCTCCGTACAGATGCGTGGTTTGGTCAATGTATATCAAAATAGATAGATATGGCCCAGTGGTTAGAACGCGTGCTTCTTAACCGATGATTTCGGGTTCAAAACCAAGCACCACTAAATCCTCATATGCTTAATTTGTGTTTATATTTCATTATAAACATAAAAACGTTAAAACGTAATTCATTATAAGATAAAGTCGTTAGTGGGAGGCACTCAACGTGACGGCGGAGTGGACAGTATTTGGACATTACAGGGTGGCTTTATATATAAGTCTGAAATAAAAGCAGCCTAAGTTACTGCTTACTACATCACCTATCTGCCAATGAAAGTCCCGTCAAAATCGGTCCAGCCGTTACAGAGATTAGTCTATAGACAAAAATTCAATGTATCGTGTATCGTGCATTCAGTAAAAAGCGATTATTTTAATATAACAAACAGACATTCCAATTTTATTATATGTAGAATCAAAATAAAATTTATTGAAGTGGGCTTTTACAAGCACTTTTGAATCGTCATTTAACAATTAAGTGAAGCTACCACCGGTTCGGAAAGTAGATTCTACCGAGAAACGACAAGAAACTCAGTAGTTACTTTTTTTCAACATTTAAAAATACAGTCATGTTAGTTAATTACAATTACAGATTGCTGTGCCTGCGACCTTGTACGTACGTACGTACGACCTCGTACTTGTTGTAATATAACAAAAAATATATATTATTGTAGCCTAAGTTACTCCCTATTATATTAGTTATCTGCCAGTGAAAGTTCCGTCAAAATCGGTCCAGCCGTTCCAGAGATTAGCCGGAACAAACAGACAGATAGACCGACAAAAATTGTACAAAATGTTATTTTGGCATATGTACCGTGTATACATACATATGCATTTTAATACTACAAACAGACACTCCAATTTTATTATATGTAGATAATATTGTTACAAAAAGTTACTTCTACAGATTTCAGTTACAATATTGTTTTATGTAGTTGTGTTTATTCTACAGCAAAAAAATAAATACAATCTGTAGAAACATCCAAAACGCTCTTTTCACAAACAGATAGGATGTAACCTATTCGTTTATAGCACATCCGGCCGCCATTCCGGTTTCATTCACCTAAGATGGCCGCCGGAAGCCGCCATTTTATTCCTTTGTAAATTGTTTAATCTACTGCGAACACAAAGCAAGTTTGCAAGCATTACTCGCGATATTAAAATTACAAACGGTTAAATTTATGATTTATTATTAATGGTATACTTTTTATCCCTTGCAGCACTGAAAATTGTTGTTTTTTTTTTGTTTTAAAAATAATTTATGGTTCGACAACTTAGATGTAGCATCGGCAAATTCAATGAAACCGATTACTGCCGATTTACAACCAATAGAAACAGCTCCCTATCGCGCCACTCGACGCTATTCGTCGCTATAGATTCCCGCGTCAGTTCGACCCGAGACAGCGAGTGCGTGTAAAGCGACGCGTCGGATTGACGAATATATTAGGTCGTGTGATATTACAAGTTACTGCGTTTGTGTAAAGATCATATTCACATAAGAAATAAATATTGATAATTTGGGATAGCGTGCTTAATTCGGATGTGATCGGTTTTACAAATATTACCGATGGTACATCTAAGTTAAAATCCGAGATGACCCAGTGGTTAGAACGCGTGCATCTTAACCGATGATTTCGGGTTCAAACCCAGGCAAGCACCGCTATGTATATGTGCTTAATATGTCTTTAAAATTCATCTCCTGCTCAGCGGTGAAGGAAAACATCGCGAGGAAACCTGCATGTGTCTAATTTCATCGAAATTCTGCCACGTGTGTATTCCACCAACCCGCATTGGAACAGCGTGGTGGAATATGTTCCAAACCCTCTCCTTAATGGAAGAGGAGGCCTTAGCCCAGCAGTGGGAAATTTACAGGCTGTTACTTTACTTTTACTTTACTTTACATCTAAGTTGTGTCGTACTATTATACGTAATATCGAATACGCAAGCTTCGACAAGTAACAGTCGCTTGCCTTATTAAAACATCGGTTTAGTTAGGTACTTAAAACTATGTAGGTAGGCCCTTATAAAAACTATGCTTACATACTTGCTCTTTACTATCAAAAGCAGATACATTTTCGTGGACCCCCATTTTTTATTCTCGCCTACTTAGACCCCCATCAAGTCTCCCGTTGACCCCTGGGGATCAAACTGCACCACTTTGGGAATCACTGTACTATATCAACATAGTCATGACATCAACAATCTATCATGAAAGCAGAAAGAGCTTGTGTGAGTGAGTATCGTAATTACAAGACGCGTTAGTGTGCGTGGGATGACTGATGTAAGAATTAATACAGCCAAAAAATATTATATTTTTAAATGTTTAGGCCTTTGTAAATTAAGCAGTTGTCTTAAAAGATTTCGTATATCACCCGTGTGATATTGACAAATTAAAAAAAAATCAAAATAAACTTTATTCAAGTGGGCTTTTACAAGCACTTTTGAATTGTCAATTAACAACTAAGTGAAGCTACCACCGGTTCGGAAAGTAGATTCTACCGAGAAGAACCGGCAAGAAACGCAATAGTTACTCATTTTCAACATTTAAAAAATACAAAGTCATATTAGTAAATACAATTATTTAAATTAATATATCCTGCGTGGAAGTCAACACATATTAATTTCTTTTTTCACACTTTTTTATGATCTACAAAGTCTTGTATCGATTTTGTAGATGACTGTAGACGCCTTTTTTACCAATGTATTTTTTATGAATTTATTTTATGTTTTTTTTTTTAATTTTAGACTAATAAATAGCAATGCCCCAAATTATTTAAATAAATATTAGTTCACTTTAATTCCTTGTACATACATTTATATTTTAATAATATATTTAATAATCTCATATTTTGTTAGTGTATCCGATTTCATAAAAGTGTAATCGATTTTTAAACGTCATTGGTATGGCTGTATAAAATAATACAAAAAAAAAAACAAAAGAGAGTCGTTTATAGAATCAAAATTGGAGATTTTCGTTAATTTGATTGTTAACTTCAAAATTATATGTTAAAAAATAAAACATATAATAAGTAAATATTCTCTCTACTGTTGTAGTCATTAATACATATCGCCCGGGGTGTATGTACAAAATCCAATCATAGAATACAAGTGGGCCTGTGGTATCAGCCTATAGTAATTAAAACTTGAATATTGGAGCTTTCCTCCTCGATTCAGGGAGCTCCATCAGAGTTATAATTAAAATTTGAAGTATATCTATCCCTTTCTTACGATAGTCAACACATTATACAACAAAGTAGCTTTCTGTCTCTCTCTATATTAACAAGAACAGCCTGTAAATTTCCCATTGCTGGGCTACATTCTCTCCCTTTGGAGCATATTCTACAACGCTGTTCCAATGCGGATTTGTGGAATGCACATCTGGCAGAATTTCAATCAAATGAAATCAAATCAAATCAAAATAAACTTTATTCAAGTAGGCATGTACAAGCACTTTTGAATCGTCATTTAACAATTAAGTGAAGCTACCACCGGTTCGGAAAGTTGATTCGGCCGAGAAGAACCGGCAAGAAACTCGGTAGTTACTCTTTTTCTACATTTAAAAATACAAAGTCATGGTCTGTTTCTCCAGGCTTTTTAAACTCGGTTCCAGTGAAATTTTACGCATTGGAACCGTTTTTATGAAAGCACTTTCCTGGTGACCGTGAACTGACTTTTCATTTAGGATTGTCTCCAGATGTAACTCCTTAGTCAACAGCATATATAAGAAAATTTGTTAGCAATTTTAGTTCGTGGTAGGGCTTTGTGCAGGCTCGTCTGGGTACCACATTAAGAGATATTCTACCGCCAAACAACAGTGCTTAGTATTCTTGTGTTCCGGTTTGAAGAGTGAGTCAGTGTAACTACAGGCACAAGGGACATAATATCTTAGTTCCTAATATTGGTGCATGGGTGATGTGCAGTGCTTTGTCTATGGTGGTGACCACATTCTCGTCTTACAATCTAGTATTAATTGGGTACTTACTTCTGTTGCTTTGAGCGAATACAGCCACGAGGGCCGTGGCGAGGATCAGCCAGCTCGGCTCCATGTCTCAGCCTCTGGACCTCCCCGTCACACCATGCCTCATCTGTGGAGAACGATTGATAGTTTTCAAATCAAATCAAAATACAAGTATTAGTATTAATTTTTTTTGTAGTAATTCGGTTGGGACGACACGGATAAACCCAATGAAAATTATTTTGTGATATTAATGTTTACGCATGCGGTGTGTGTAACTTTCAACTCCTCCAAATATGCCATTTTATTTGTTTCTTCTTGTGCTCATTGCCAAGTCACTATAATTATTACATAAAGGAAACTATTGATACAATTACTAAATGTTCATTTCTAACTTTATAATAATTTGAATAGGACTTGGCTATTATGAGATCTCAAAACTTTTTACGATGGAAAGACTGCAGCGAGAGGTTTGGCATTTTTTACGTTCAATGTTTTTGGTGGGATCTTATTTATTTTTTTGTCAGTGTATTTCTTTTTTTTTTAAGGTGACCTCATAATTTCTTGGACTTCAGCTACTGCTTTGCTTAGAACTCATTCTCTATCTCTTTTGTTTCTTCTCTGAGGCTTTGTTACTTCTAACGTAGACAAGTCTGGGCGATATATGCTTCGGAGTCGATTAAATACAGCCATTGCTGTCTCCTGAGCCCGAGCGCGCAATCAATTTTTATCGCTATACAATGAAACTTTAAAATTTAAAGAATTATGAACTTCATGTATTAATTTGTATTCATTATAGTCTATGTATTACATTTACATTATTATTTTCTATTCTATGTATGTATTCATCCAATTGAATACTTAAACAACGTACAAAGTTAACAATGCCGTCAAAATCCATACACAATGTTCTTGCCAAACCACAAATATAAAATTGTTTCCTATGCTATATTATTTTTTAATGTTTTTATAATTTTTCCTTTATATGTGGCTAATGACGTATCTTGATGCAAAATTTGAAGTTTCTAAGTCTGCTAGAAGTACCTTAGATTTTTGATGATCGGTCAGTGAGTCAGTGAGTGACAAAATCGTGTAACTTTGATCGATCGTAAATCCTAAACTATTAATTCAATTGGCATGTAATTTCGAACTTAAGCTTGTTCTAATGCCTACTATTAGTAAAACCCAAACGCCTTGCTTTGTCCGCTTCGAAGATATAGGAAACAGCCGCGAATCGCTTCGAGAAAAGATGGTACGGTCGTGACCGTTTTGCTGGAGACTTGGCTGGGGCACTACCGTGTCCCCAGATACATATAGTTATAAGTTTCTTTTTTAATTTCTCTAAGTTAATAACAAATTTGGGCTAAATTTGCCGCCCCTCTAAATCTGCCGCCCTAGGCCGCCTACTTAGCCTATTGGTAAATCCGCCACTGTCTTGGTGTTTGTGCCGTCGTTACTTCTGATTTTTCCGTAACACAAGTGCTTTAGCTACTTACAGTGGGATAAGAGTAATGTCGTGTCATCCATAATATGGTTACATAAATTTTTTTTTTTTAATTTTTAGTATTGAATTGAAAATTTGAAATAGTGTTTTGATTAAACTCGGTTGTTTTTTTTGTCAAATTTTTCGTTTATTGTTCAACTATGTTATAGCGCATATAAAGTTTAAAATCGCGTAACTTATATGATCCATATGAGAAGAAGTTGGTTGGTCGACCTTTTCTCATACGATTTTGAATTTATTAAACAATCTGTATATCACAAACAACCTTTTATGAATTCCTCGAAAATTGGTAGAAATTGCATTATTAAAATCCAATAGGTTCGAAAAATAATCCCCTGTTGACTATAAAGTTCTGTACGGTCGGCAAAACAATCACAACTAAAATTTAAATAATATTTTTTATCGATTGATTTGTTTTGCTGTTGATTATTGAAAAGTTTATTATCATATTTAAATGTTAACAAACAAAGCAGAGAGCTAACATGGCCCAGTGGTTAGAACATGCATCTTAACCAACTTGCTCGGCGGTGGAGGAAAATATCGTGAGGAAACCTGCATGTGTCTACTTTCATAGAAATTCTGCCACATGTGTATTCCACCAACCCGCATTGGAACAGCGTTGTGGAATATGTTCCGAACCTTTTCCTCAAAGGGTCTTAGCCCAGCAGTGGGAAATTTACAGGCTGTTGTTGTTGTTGTTTTATACGAAATAATTTTGGAAATAAGTTTATATATGAGGGTTGTGCTTTAAAACGAGAAGTCAATCGAATATATTAAATAACAACTTTGTGTATAAAAATTCATGTTTGTCAATGAAACTTTTTTGGCATCCGCGTGGTATGTTTGGCAGCGAACAGTGTTTGTATGAATTGTCAAAAAAAAGATTGCAAGGCATTACTTTCACAGTAATAAGAAATAATGATTTCATAATCACATCAAATCAAAACACACTTTATTGTACACCAGAGCCGAGATGGCCCAGTATAACAGCTTGGTTGCCATGGTAACAAAAAGAAACAATATAATGCCTACTACTGCAGTTCTCACTCGTGAAAAGTTGACAACTGGCTTAGAGTAATACGCCATTTGGATACATCATCATCATCATCAGCCTGTAAACTTCCCACTGCTGGACTAAGGCCTCCTCTTCCTTTGAGAAGGCTAGGAGCATATTACATACATACATGCATATATATACATACATATATGTAGGAAACGCGTGCATCTTAACCGATGATTGCGGGTTCAAGCTCAGGCAAGCACCGCTGAATATTCATGTGCTTAAATTCTGCCACGTGTGTAATCCACCAACCCGCATTGGCACAACGGTGAAATATGTTCCAACAATATATCAAATAGACGATACAGCCCCACACGACAGAGAAATCTATGTTTTTTTAACTCTGCGAGGGAGACATACGAGGTCTATTAGACCTCGCTCTGCATCGAATGTGTTAAACTACGCAACGGATTTTGATGAGATTTTCATCACTAAACAGAGCGATACAAGAGGAAGGTCTATATGTATAATACATGCATATTATAGTAGAGAAACGCCTATATTGTCGAATTTCCTAGCCCTAAAATAAATAAGCATTTTTAATATTTTATTTGTTAAATATAAATCAAAATCAAAATAAACTTTATTCAAGTAGGCTTTTACAAGCACTTTTGAATCGTCAATTAACAATTAAGTGAAGCTAACACCGGTTCGGAAAGTAGATTCTACCGAGAAGAACCGCCAAGAAACCCAGTAGTTACTCTTTTCAACATTTAAAAAAATACAAAGTCATGTTAGTTAATACAATTATTTAAATTACTATATCCTGCCTGGAAGTCAACAGGTATTAATGCCACGCTTTTTTATCATCTACAAAATATTGTATCGAATAATATGCCTTTTTTTACTGATTTATATTTTATAAACGATTTGAATTTACGAAACGGCAAAGTTAAAAATGTCTAAAGGTTATATAATATACACTTATTGTAATGATGTGGTCGCTACTAATAAAAAAAATTACAGTTATTAAAAAGTGATATTTGTTAACAAGACAAGCCAGTATAACGTCGAAATAACGAGCTACATCAAATAAAAATCTTATACTAAAAAAAAATGTTTTTTGTTGTGCTAACCGTACCTCTGGCACCCCTGTGGCTTTACCATTAAGGGGTGAAAGATAAAAAGCGTAAAAATCGATCCCCAAACTAGTATACGTCATTGTTATGTAATAAGTATTTCTAAGGGTTCCGTTGAAGCAGCATTTTTTTTTCTATATCGAAACGATTTCACTTACAAATATAAAGATTCTTATTGACACTACTAGCTTGGCCCGCGACATCGTACTCGTTTGAATTTAACAAAAAATGTAGCCTAAGTTACTCCTTATTATATCAGTTATCTGACAGTGAAAGTCACATCAAAATCGGTCCAGCCGTTCCAGAGATTAGCCGGAACAAATGGAGAGACAAAAATTGTTTGTTACTTTGGTATATGTACCGTGTATACATACATATGCATTGAGTAAAAGGGCTATTTTAATATTACAAACAGACACTCCAATTTTATTATATGTATAGATATAGTTTAGTAACTCTATCTGTGTGATAATTAATATTATTTTGATTACGATAATTAAGATAATAATCTACTAATTAATTATTACATAGTATAAAACAAAGTCGCTTACCGCTGTCTGTCCCTATGTATGCTTAGATCTTTAAAATTACGCAACGGATTTTGATGCGATTTTTTTCAATAGATAGAGTGATTCGAGAGGAAGGTTTTTGTATATAATACATGGACAATATAGTAAAGAAACACTGATAATTTTAGATTCTAATGTGATGTCGTAAATAAACAAATTATGTACATTAAGTATTAGTATTGCACCCGTGAAGCCGTGGCTGGTGGCAGTACAAAATACATACAAACAACAAATACTTTGACAGGCATTAAAAACTCTTTCGTACCAACCTACCCTTATGTAAGGGTTAGTGTAATCTGTGTAACGATTAACCATGGGAATAGGTCAAAGTCCCAGTTCCCGGATTAAATTAAAACAGCCCTTACTGCTCTGATTTTTTTTATAAGCTTTTAAATTTAATTCGTTTGATAGCGTGCGTTGATTGTCATTTATTATTTATATAAACGTTTTTTGGGATTCAAAATAAACTTTATTCAAGTGGGCTTTTACAAGCACTTTTGAATCGTCATTTAACAATTAAGTGAAGCTACCACTAGTTCTGAAAGTAGATTCTACCGAGAAGAACCGCCAAGAAACTCAGTAGTTACTCTATAAGGATGCATTTTATGTTCTAACGATCCTCCAGCTTCGCACGGCTCCAATACTGATACTAAATATACTACAGAATTTGTTTATTCACGACATTACATTACAAACTTCTAAAATAATTAGTGTTTTATTATCATATTGTCCATGTATTATATACAAAAACCTTCCTCTCGAATCACTCTATCTATTAAAAAAAACCGCATCAAAATCCGTTGCGTTGTTTTAAAGATTTAAGCACACATAGGCATATAAGGGACAGAAAAAGCTACTTTTATTTTATAATATGTAATTATTTAAATTAATTAGTTTTAAAATTAATATATAAAAATACATATTATGTTATTTGTAACTGTCTGTATCGATATACTATGTCAGGTACATATATATTGTTCATATTATATGATGTTAATCATATAATATTTTAACGAGATTATTTTTTTATTGAATAGCATGCACATCGAGGGTGGTCCCACTTAAAATTTGAAGACAAATTCGATCTCTAAGGGTGGAATAGGGGTGCAGTAAGCCACGCTATCGTATTTGAACTACACAGTACACATAACCTACATATAACCTATCTATACAAATAAATAAAACTGAAGTGTCAGTCTGTCTATTCAAAATAATTGCTTCTATAAATGTGATTATAGCTTAAAACATTTTATAAAGATTTTAAACTCGACCTGATAACGCGGCTTTTAGTTGTTTCTCTTTCTTTTTCATTCTGTCTCTTTCTATTGTATATGATTTTTTAATAATACTAGCTGTACCCGCGGCTTTACGCTTTTGGAATTTAACAAAAAGTTATTTTTTTCTAAGTTACAGCCACATTACCGATGATAGCATGACGCTTGCCCGAGCCCGCTATCATCGGTTAAGATGTACGCGTTCTAACCACTGGGCCATCTCAGCTCTCTCACCAGTTGTAACAAACAGACAAATACTAAAAATAACATATATATATAAGTAAATATGACAAATAAATATTGGACAACATCACATACATTACTCTGATCACAATGTGAGTAGCCAAAGCACTTGTGTTGTGGAAGATCAGAAGTAACGACGGCACAAACACCCAGACCCGAGACGACGCAGACAACTAATGACAATCTACATCGACTCGGCCGGACGAACCCGGGACCTCGGAAAGGACCCATGAAAACCGGTGTACACATTCGACCACGGAGATCGTCAATACTTCAGCTTTATATATAATTAGTGTAGCTTTTATACAGAGTAACAGCAGAGACAGCAATAGTATAAAGTTAAATGCATACATTAAATAATGATTTTAAAAATTAGTAACGGACACCCCACAACTGTTACTCAAAACCATCCCTTAACCTTTGTCGTTAGCACGTGACTGACACGTGACCTGCGCGTGCGCATGATTATCAGACTCTTTGAATTGACACAGATATATTGATATTATTTATTGCGTGTGCTTTCCCGCGATGCTTGCTAGTATTATTAACTGATTACGAAGAGCTGGTAACGTTTCGATGCAGTGTTATATTGATTTAATTGTTTGTAGCCCAGTGGTTAGAACGCGTGCATCTTAACCGATGATTGCGGGTTCAAAACCAGGCAAGCACCACTATATATATGTGGTTGATTTGTCTTTATAATTCATCTCGTGCTCGGTGAAGGAAAACATCGTGAAGAAACCTGCATGTGTCTAATTTCATCGAAATTCTGCCACATGTGCATTTCACCGACCCGCATTGGAACAGCGTGGTGGATTTTTTTATTTTATGGTAAACGTTGGCGGACGAGCAAATGGGCCACCTGATGGTAAGTGGTCACCATCGCCCATAGACATTGACGCTGTAAGAATTATTAACTATTCCTTACATCGTCAATGTGCCACCAACCTTGGGAACTAAGATGTTATGTCCCTTGTGCCTGTAGTTACACTGGCTCACTCACCCTTCAGATCGGAACGCTACAATACTGAGTACTGTTGTTTGGCGGTAAAATAACTGATGAGTGGGTGGTACCAACCCAGACGGGCTTGCACAAAGCCCTACCACCAAGTAAAATTATTCCAAATCCTCTCCTTAAGTGGGAGTGGCCTTAGCTCAGCAGTGGGAAATTTACAGGCTGTTACTTTACTATAACAGATTTAAGACGCAGTTATATAGTCTTTATAGTAGGTATATTTAGTATCAGTATTGCACCAGAGCTTAACTTAACAGAGGCGAATAAGAATGCGTTTACAGTCCCCCCCTCTAGTTGTCCTCACTGCGCACGCGCCGCCACGTGGCTAAGGTCACGTCAAATGTCAGCTAGGGGTGGTGATAAGCATGAATGATTAGATCAATAACGGTACCCTCACTTCCTTTAACTACTCGTGTAGATATTGTGTAGTACAGTATGTAAGATTTTGATAGATATACTTGTTAAAATAGTTATGTATTACATGTAAAACATTGCATTGTTTCCCAATTAGTTAATTGTAAAAATAGTTATGTATTTCTTATAATATGTAACCCCACACATTGGCAACGCTGAACGACAGGCACTATGGTTTGAGCGCTTAACGAGTACGCAACCGTAAAGTGTTATAATATATATTAAAATAGTGAAAGTAATTGCAGAGTTTAATTGACTGACCTAAGACCCCTTTAAGTAGTTCAATAGTAGAAGGATAGTAGTCGCCTTCGCTTGCGTTTTCATATCAGGAAAAAAAAGTAGCCTTGGAGTTCAAGTTTGCTTCACACAAAATTTCATCGAAATCGGTTCAGCGGTTCGGTCGTGAAAGAGCGACAGATATACAGAGTTACTTTCTCATTTATTATGTTAATATATGTGTATAAAAAGTAGTTTAATTGTTGTCATGTCTTAAATTTTATTGTCTTTGATTAGACTTCGGCTGCGTTTAAGGGGGTTTTAGGGGGGTTATTGGGTAAGGTTAGTTAGGGTTTATAGATGTGTACATACATTAATATATTTTTTATGTACATAACGGAGTAGCATGTCCGAGCCCGTTTTTTAAAAAAAACATGACGTCAGCATAGCTGACGTCACGAGTGTCAGGGTTTCGATCTTTATCCATTCTTCTCTGATTTATTCCAATATGAGACGGTCCGATCGCTCCGACGGCTCGACCAAGTCTGTCGATACCGGCGGGCGCTTGATCTTTTATAACAAAAATAGGTGGGTAGACTTATTCACTCAACATAACAGCTGTATACAAACACTAAAATATTTCAGACTAATTTAACATTTCAAAATTCACTAAAAATCATTAATTTAACAATGAAACTTTTTTAAATTATTAAAATAATCATTTCTGGACACGTGTTTTTCTTAAATTCGTGGTTTCGCGCTGCCATACATAACTAGTTATAGTTCGTAGCTACGCTGGAGTTTTAGAAATTGTTGGGTGTAAAAAATAACCTATGTTCATCAAAATTAAATTGAATTTCATCAAAATCGATTCAAAGCCGCTAGTTATTAATAATACATATATTCGGTAGGCTCTTTGTCAATTAATTCGTTACAGTAATGTGTTATCATTAAATTAACACAGATCGAAGAAATTATTTTGACATTTGACATTTCTTTTTTTTTTAATTAATTAGTAGTGAAGGTACAAAGTTATAGAGCCAAAAAATCGACGTAATTATATTAATACTCTGCATGTTTATTTCCCATAGAATTTTGACGTGCGTTACACATATAAGGGGGGAGCCGTTATGGGAGCCATGAGGATGCGTGTTATTGAAATATATTGTCATTCACCCCAATGTATTTGCTCTTACGATTAATGATGGTTTTAAGTTGAAAAGAATGTGTCTGGTCGTGTTGTCATTGGTATGTGGCCTCTTTTATGATAAGGTCAAAATTGGAAGGGTCAAGTAAGGAAAAAGCGTTGTCTCAAGCGATCTTGCATTGAAGACATTTTCAAGAAAATCCAACAGTATATCTATGTTAAAACAATACGAGAATACATTAACAAATATGTTTTTTACAAATTACCTTTTATACGAAAACAAAAGTATAACACCTCGCCTCATTGCCTCCACTGGTGACAGGAGGGCTGGTTCGTTTTTTGCCCAGAGGATCGGAATTGCGATTCAACGGGGAAACGCTGCTAGCATTCTTGCCACCATTCCACGCGGTCAAGATTTATACAGTAACTAGTTTTAGTTCATATTTGTATATATATATTTAAGCATTTAATGTTGTTAATTCTTATGTTAATAAAAATTACTATTTTTATACGATAATATACTGGGTCAATTAAGGGGCTCGTATCGCTTCTTTCTTTTGATTGTTGAGGCGCGTGCCCGTGGCTGACACCGGCTCCGAATATAACAATAACTATAACTACGTTATATAATCGTAAATCGACTTTTAAGTAGTCTAATGTTTTTCATTTCATTTTACTCAGGAGGACTCTAAAAAATATGTTGAATACGCAATTATTTTTATTACTTTTTAGTGCAATTTTTTTTTAATAGTGTTTTGTTTGAGGTCGGTTTTTCTTTCTGTTAACATTTTTATTTATTAACTTTGCCGTTTCGTAAATTCAAATCATTTGTAAAAATATATTGTTAAAAAAGCATATTATTCGATACAAGATTTTATAGATGATAAAAAAGTGAAAGTTAATACCTGTTGACTTCCAGCCAGGACACATTAATTTAAATAATAGTATTTAACTAATATGATTGTATTTTTTAAATGTTGAAAAAGAGTAACTACTGAGTTTCTTGGCGGTTCATCTCGGTAGAATCTACTTTCCGAACCGGTGGTAGCTTCACTTAATTGTAAAATGACGATTCAAAGGTGCTTTTGAAGCTTGTTTCGCATAGTATATTCTACGGAGAAGAACCGGCAAGAAACACAGTAGTTACTCTTTTTTATCATTTGAAAAATACAAAGTCAAGTTAGTTAAATAAAATTACTTAAATTAATATATCCAAGCAAGATCTACATATATAATATATAGCAGATAGCAAGACCTTAAAAATAAATAAACCCGATTTTACTACTTTAACTGTAACGTTTAACGATTCAGGTTAAATATTAAAGTTTAAGTTGACTGATTTACTCGGCGGCAACAATTACTTTAACTTAGATAGTGTTACTTGATAACGCGCCCTTGTTTTTAATAGCTATGTTAATTAAGTATATTTAAAGTCAAGTCTAACGCTTCATGTATACGACGCGGTTTTCGACCGACTTCAAAAAGGAGAAGGTTATCAATTCGTTTGTATTTTTCTATGTTTGTTACCTCATAACTTTTCACTGGGTGGACACAGGCTCCAAAAAAATCAAAATCAAAATAAACTTTATTAAGTACTTTTGAATCGTCATTTTACAATTAAGTGAAGCTACCACCGATTCGGAAAGTAGATTCTACCGAGAAGAACCGGCAAGAAACTCAGTAGTTACTCTTTTTTAACATTTAAAAATACAACGTCATGTTAATTAATACATTTATTTAAATCAATGTAATGTAACAATAACTGTCTCCAAATATAACAATAACTGTAACTACGTTATATAATCGTAAATCGACTTTTAAGTAGTCTAATATTTTTCATTACATTTTACATAGGAGGACTCTAGAAAATATGTTGAATACGCAATTATTTTTATTACTTTTTAGTGCATATTTGTTTGTTTTAAAATAGTGTTTTGTTTGAAGTCGGTTTTTCTTTTTGTTAATTTTTTTGTTTATATGTGCAACTATCATTATTTTTGACATCAATAATGTGTACTGTTTCTATATATGATAAAAATGAAAATATAATTGATTCAAGTAGGCTTTTACAAGCACTTTGAACCGTTAATTAACTATATTAAGTGAAGCTACCTACAGTCTGTAAATTGTCCACTGCTGGGCTAAGGCCTACTCTTCCTTATGAGGAGAAGGTTTGGAACATATTCTATCACGCTGTTCCAATGCGGGTTGATTAAATACACATGTGGTAGAATTTCCATGAAATTTGACATGAGCAGGTTTCCTCACGATGTTTCCCTTCACGAGATGAATTTATAAACACAAATTAAGCACATGAATATTCAGTGGGGTTTAAACTCGCCATCATCGGTTAAGATACACGCGTTTCAACCACATTGGAGCAGCGTGGTGGAATATGCTCCTAACCTTCTCAAAGGAAGAGGATCCCTTAGCCCAGCAGTGGGAAATTTACAAGCTGAAGATGATGACGTATCCAAAAGGCGTATTAATCTAAGCCAGTTGTCACCTTATCACGAGTGAGAACTGCAGTAGTAGGCATTATATTGTTACTTTTTTTGTTACCATGGCAACCAAGCTGTTATCTCCCTCGTGTCCGTAGCTGTCACTTAATCTTCAAACTGAAACACATTTAAAGAATACCGTTTGATTGTATAGTACGATAAAATTTAGATGTAGCATCAGCAAATTCAATAAAACCGATTACTGCCGATTTACAACCAATAGAAAAAGCTCCCTATCGCGCCATTCGACGCTATTCGTCGCTATAGATTCCCGCGTCAGTTCGACCTGAGACAGCGAGTGCGTGTAAAGCGACGCGTCGAATTGACGAATATATTAGGTCGTATGATATTACAAGTTACTGCGTTTGTGTAAAGATCATATTCACACAAGAAATATATATATATATATTGATAATTTGGGATGGCGTACTCAATTCGGTTGTGATCGGTTTTACGAAATTTGCCGATGCTACATCTAAGTCGTGTCGTACTACTAGTATGACTAATGGGTCACCCACCCAAACTTGGTCAAAGCATTCCAAAACCCTCAAAATTAAGTCGTTAATTTAAATTGAATAGTTTGTAATAATTTCGATCGTTTGAAAAGATTTCGTACAAAGATATTTTAATTAAGGAATTGTTGAGTTTGTTACTGTAGTCTGAGTTATAGGGGAAACGAATGCCTTGTATTTGATACCAGTAAAAATTGGTACTTTGATTCTACATGAGCTGAGATGACCCAGCGGTTAGAACGCGTGCATCTTAACCGATGATCGCGGGTTCAAACCCAGACAAGCACCACCATATATATGTGCTTAATTTGTTTTTATAATTCATCTCGTGATAGGTGAAGGAAAACATCGTGAGGATATCTGCATGTGTCTAATTTCATCGAAATTCTGCCACTTGTGCATTCCACCAACCCGCATTGGAACAGCGTGGTGGAATATTATATTAATACAAACCCTCTCCTTAATGGAAGAGGAGGCCTCATCTCAGCAGTGGGAAATGTACAGGCTGTCACTTTACTTTACTTTACTTCTACATGTCGTGGAAAACCAAACGTTTTGATTAAAATAAGCTTATTTGATTATTACAGTAGCGGGTAAACGTAGTGACGTCATGGAACTTTAAAGTCACGTGGGCAGAGTCGTGTTGGAGAGCATGGGGACTGGATGACGACACTTGCGTTTGAGTAACTGACCAGCCCATACCGTCAAGGCGAAACTGTCGGCTTACCTACTTAAGAACAAAGTTGTAATTCCGTAATAACACTTCTGTCGGCATACCACGTGTTATTTTAATTCATCGTGATGGACCCCGTACCATCGAACACAGAAAAGGACAATTCTATCGCTGAGCCATCGCTGCCGCCGATATATACATAGTTTCTTGTCTCGACTGTTTGATTAGTGAATTTGCGGAGAAGAATCAGGAAGAGAGAGATTTATGACACCTATTGTGTTGATGATGTCCTGACTGATCTCAGCAATCAAAATCAAAATAAACTTTATTCAAGTAGGCTTTTATAAGAACTTTTGAATCGTCATTTTACAATTAAGTGAAGCTACCACCGGTTCGGAAAGTAGATTCCACCGAGAAGAACCGGCAAGAAACTCAGTAGTTACTCTTTTTTAACATTTAAAAAATACTAAGTCATGTTAATTAAATACAATTATTTAAATTAATTTATCCTGCTTGGAAGTCAACAGGCATTAACTCCACGCCTTTTTATCATCTATAATGGATATTTTTATCATCTATGGGGGACATCTTAAAGAAGACCATCAAACGTAAGATTTTAAGGGACACCAGCCAACGCAGTATATATTATAGCACTTTAAAAATCCCGAAAGAGTTCCGATGCAGGGATATCTGCCGTACCCACTTTCCAAGGGAGTGTTCTACGTCGGACCCTCAAACGTAGGATAGGTATCACAAACACTGAACGCCAAAACTGTGGGTTAATTTCCAGGGACACCAGCCGCAGGATATTATAACACTCACTTTCAAAATCCGGATTTTTTTAATTTATGGTATAGGTTGGCGGACGAGCATATGGGCCACCTGATGGTATGTGGTCACCATCACCCATAGACAATGACGCTGTTAGAAATATTAACTATTCCTTACATCGTCAATGTGCCACCAACCTTGGGAACTAAGATGTTATGTCCCTTGTGCCTGTAGTTACAGTGGTTCACTCACCCTTCAAACCGGAACACAAAAATACTGAGTACTGTTATTTGGCGGTAGAATAACTGATGAGTGGGCGGTACCTACCCAGACAGAAAATTTAGGTGTAAGACTAACTGCCTTACCTACTTTCCAATTGAGTGTTCAACGCTTCTAAATTAGGGACATTACTGAGAACCTTTCTTTTGCTCTTTAATTTCCCTGGGTTAAAGAACCTCGGGATATAAGGCTTTACCCAGACAGAATACACAACTTTATCCACCCCAATTTTACCAGTTAAGTGATTAAAAAATTGTTCATGCCAGAATCTAAAACAGGTGCAGCGGTTTAAGTCGAGAAAATATTTATTTATTTATTTAACACTTTTTTGTACACCACAATTAAAATCACAAACGATTACAGAATATACAAACTAATAAGCTAATGGTGAAACAAAAGGCGGCCTTATGGCTTATTAGCCATTTCTTCCTACCTTGGGTTAGAGGTTTGTGTTTGGAAGACACTATAGGGTGGTGCAATTTTAAATACTCTTAAAATAAATACAACCTAAACACGTACAAAAATAAATAACAGTAATAAATATTCAATAATATTCATACACACATATATCAATATGACATATGATCACTTTTGCATTTATAATATTAGTATATACTAGCTGCGCCCGCGACCTTATACGTGTTTGAATTTAACAAAAAAATATATTATTGTAGCTTAAGTTACTCCGTATTATATCAGTTATCTGCCAGTGAAAGTCCCGTCAAAATCAATCCAGCCGTTCCAGAGATTAGCCGGAACAAACAGACCGAAAATATGTAAAAATGTTATTTTGGTATATGTACCGTGTATTCATAGGCATTGAGTAAAAAGGGCTATTTTAATATTACAAACAGACACTCCAATTTTATTATATGTATAGATTCTCGATAGATGGCGCTGTTATAGAAGTGTCAAGCGTTGTCGTGTCTGTGTGTCTATAATAGATTTGATTATTACATCAGTTTTTCGTCAATGTTGTGATGACAATCGTTGCCAAGGAAATAGCAGTTTACTATGTAGCTGTGTCCACGACTTCACGCGCGTTTGTATTCGACAAAAAGTTATTATTGTAGTCTAAGTTACTCCTTTATACATACAAGCACTTTTGAATCGTCATTTAACATTACGGCGACCTCCGTGGTCGAGTGTGTACACCGGTTTTCATGGGTACGCCACTCCGAGGTCCCGGGTTCGTCCGGCCGAGTCGATGTAGATTACCATTAGTTGTCTACGTCGTCTCGGGTCTGGGTGTTTGTGACGTCGTTACTTCTGATCTTCCACAACACAAGTGCTTTAGCTACTCATATTGGGTTCAGAGTAATGTATGTGATGTTGTCCAATATTTATTATTTATTTAACAACTGCATTAAGTGAAATTACCACCGATTCGGAATGTAGATTCTACCGAGAAGAACTGGCAAGAAAATAACTCTTTTTCAACATTTAAAAATACGGACATGTTAGTCAAATACAATTATATATGTATGTAATACATCCAGCCTGGAAGTCAGCAAGTATTAGCTCCACGCTTTCTTATTGTCTGTATAATATTGTATTGAATAATATGCCTTCTCTACCAATGTATTTTTTACAAATGATTTGAATTTACGAAGCAGTGAAGTTAAAATGTCTTTATAAACATTCATATATGTGTTTGTTTAAGAAATAACACGTTTTATTGTATGCTATATATTTCTATATGTTATGTTATAAGTACAGGATTTTGTAAGACAAAAGAGAGCTAGGATTACGTTGATAAATATAGTATCTTGATGAATTTTATATGAGATTAAAACTTTTATGTACACATGTATATATTTGATGAAAACGAGTGTAAGATGAATCTATTATATTGTTTAAATTGTCGTAATTATTTATTAAGATATAGTATTTCAGCAATTCGAAGGAGCCATTTTTGATGGTGACAGGAGGGTTCGTTTGCCCAGAGGATCGGAATTGCGATTCAACGGGGAAATGCTACTAGCATTCTTGCCACCATTCTAAGCAATGGCGGATTTACAAACCTGCCCCTAGTAGGCTAGTAGGCGATTAAATTTTTGCCGCCCCCCAATTTTTTTACAACATTTATGATTTGTGTTCTATCGTCCTCATTACATCGGTTTTTTCCCGTTACTAGTATGATTATAAACTAGGTGATATTTCTGTCAGTTACTTAATTATTTTTCCAACCCGCTATGCAGTGACGAGTATACAGATTACGGACGTAATGTGTACACATATAGTAATAAGCTTTTTTTATTTCTCTAAGATAATTACAAATTTGGGCTAAATTTGCCGCCCCTCTAAATCTGCTGCCCTAGGCTACAGTCTACTTAGCCTATTGGTAAATCCGCTACTGATTCTAAGTCAAGATATATAAGTAGTAAAGTAACGGAATGAAAATTACCCACTGCTGGGCTAAGGCCTCCTCTCCTATTAAGGAGAGGGTTTGGAACATATCCACGCTATTCCAATGCGGCTTGGTAGAATGCACATGTGGCAGAATTTCGATGAAATTAGAAACACGCAGGTTTCCTCACAATGTTTTCCTTCACCGAGCATGAGATGAATTATAAACACAAATTAAGCACGTATGTATAGTGGGTCATAAGTAACTAATTTAATTAATATTTGTATATATTTAAGTACTTAATGTTATTAATTAGTAATTAATATTCGAAATTATAATGTTACAAATTATTATTATAATTTGATTCAAGGTTTAGATATCTTGCCGGTAACTTGTTACTCTGAATTCAATTTAATATTGTTAAGTGACGTTTATGATAAATGGGTTCGTAAAAGTCTTGAATAAGTGATACATTGATACAGTTTAACTAATAACTCATTTCGTTAGTTCTTTTTTTATGGTATAGGTTGGCGGACGAGCATATGGGCCATCTAATGGTAAGTCACCATCACCCATACACAATGAAACTGTAAGAAATATTATCTATTCCTTACATCGTCAATGCGCCACCAACATTGGGAACTAAGATGTTATGTCCCTTTTGCCTGTAGTTACTGGAACACTCACAATTCAAACCGGAACACGATAATACTGAGTACTGTTGTTTGGCGGTAGAATAACTGATGAGTGGGTGGTACCTACCCAGACGGGCTTGCACAAAGCCCTACCGCCAAGAAAATAACCAATAGGTAAAAAAGTTCATGATTTGTTTTTGTATAAATATAATTTCTATTTTTAATTTAAAGATCTTTATTTACCGTAAAGGATTTTTGTTCAGTTTACAAGAATCCGAAGAGCTGAGATGGCCCAGTGGTTAGTTTAATCCAGGCTGGCACCATTATATATATGTGCTTAATTTGTTTTCTTAATTCATATCGTGCTCAGCGGTGAAGGTAAGGAAACCAGCATGTGACTAATTTCACCGAAATTCTGCCACATGTGCATTCCACCAACCCGCATTAGAACATCGTGGTGAGATATGTTCCAAACCCTCTCCTTAATGGAAGAGGAGTCCTTATCCCAGCAGTGGGAAATTTACAGGTTGTTATTTTACTTTTCGTTTTACAATGATGCTCCAATCTCTCTATCTTTTGTTACAATGCCACGCTATCGGCCAATTAAAGTATAGAAAGTATGTCTGTCCTAACCTAACCTAACCCAACCGCTGAACCGATTTTGATGAAATTTGGTATACTAATTATTTTTGTTGACACATGACAACCAATTCCAAAATCTCGAGCGACAACTAGATTAATGTAAAGCTGCTATAGGTTTCACAAGTAGATTCTAACGAGAACCGGCAAGAAACTCAAGAGTTACTTTCTCCACCGTTCTGATTATGGACACCGACTCCAAATATAACAATAATTGTAACTACGTTATATAATCGTTAATCGACTTTTAAGTAGTCTATTATTTTTCATTTCATTTTACTTAAGAGGACTTTCAAAAATATGTTGAATATGCAATTATTTTTATTACTTTTTAGTGCATATTAATTTGTTTTGAAATAATGTATTATATGCAGTCGGTTTTTTTAAAATTAAAATCAAAATAAACTTTATTCAAGTATGCTTTTACAAGCACTTTTGAAACGTCATTTAACAATTAAATGAATCTGCCAACGGTCCGGAAAGTTGTCTACCGAGAAGAACCGGCAAGAAACTCAGTAGTTACTCCTATTCAACATTTAAAAATACAATCACATTAGTTAAATACTAATAATAATAATTATTATATATGTATGTAATATATCCTGCCTGGAAGTCAACAGGTATTAACTCCACGCTTTTTTATCATCTATAAAATATTTTTGTTAAATTAATATTGAGTTAAGTTTTTGTACATACCATAATTTTGAAAAAAAGCACTTATTTTTTATATGTCGCATAAAAGTCCACTTTTCACAAGCACCAAACACGTCTATCACGATCAAAGGCACCACGACAACTGATTCTATCATAGGGGTTGGAAAATACGAGGGCGAGATCCTGACGCTAATTAAATATAAAAAAATTGACATGCGTGTAAAAAAAAAACATATTTATAATTTTGTATTTTGAAAACGCAACGTTGAAATATATAAAACCTCATTTATAAGTTTTTTTTGTTGTTTAAATAATGTAATTTTAGAACCAGAAGTTAAAGTAGTTTAACCTCTAAAACAATTAACTTTACCTCATTTAAAATAACAATCAATCTACCACAATAGAAAAACATTTAGTCTACAACACAAATAACCATCAATAATCACATTACACCGTAATAATTATATTCGCGATCTCAATGTGTCAACTACGAATCTCCCGCCTTTATTTTTTTTAAAGGGAAGTTGTGTTACTTGACGCAGATGTTGCTTGTTTATTCCACTATATTAAAAAGCGAAGATAAAAATTTACCCGGAATTTTAAATAGTTAAATTTTATATAAAGAAGCTAATTATATTATATATTATGCAAAATTAATAAAAAATATGACACACTAGCGACCCGGCTTCGCGCGGATGTAATACTGACACTAAATATACTACAGAATTTGTTTATTTACGACATCACATTACAAACTTTTTAAATTATCAGCGTTACTTTACTATGTTGTCCATGTATTATATACAAAAACCTTCCTCTCGAATCACTCTATCTGTTAAAGAAGCTACATCAAAATTCGTTGCGTAATTCTAAAGATCTAAGCATATATATGGACACACAGCGGTAAGCGACTTTGTTTTTTACTGTGTAATGATAATAATGCCATACTACCTTGCATTTGACAAACATATATGTAACACTCATTACTATATATATTATGTTTACACTACAAATTACAAAAAGTCATATCATTGTTACAAATAGCAACGCTATTTGTACGCTTATATCTTTAAAACCACCCAACGGATTTTGATACGGTTATTATATCATATCATCAATAAATAAAGCGATCTACGAGGAAGACTCACATGTACAATACATGCATGTTATAGTAGAAAGCGGATATTTTTTATTTTTCTACACAGATTAAAAAAAATCTTTAGATGTATTTTTTTTTATTTAAAAGTTATACTTATCGGACCCGCGTGAATCCGGGGCGGGAAAAACAGATAAAATAAAAATATTAAAAGGACAATGACCACGGGACCTTTAATAGAAGAATTTCCCGCTTGCAATGCGATTCCAATCCTGTGGTCGAAGATCCCAGCCCTCCTGTCACCAGTAGCATATACTATGTATGCTTAGATCTTTCAAATTACGCGACGGATTGTGATGCGGTTTTTTTTAATAGATAGAGTGATTCGAGAGGAAGGTTTTTGTTAATACATGGACAATATAGTAAAGAAACACTGATAATTTTAAAACTTTCTAATGTGATGTAAATTAACACATATTTTGTTGTATGTTTCCGGTAGTCTATAAATGGTCAACATCATACATTACTCTGATCCCAATGTGAGTAGCTGTGTGTGGGAGTAGCTGTATGTGTTGTGGGAAATCAGAAACGACGGCACAAAAACACAGACAAAAGACATAGAAAACTAACGAAATTTTTCTACATCGACTCGAAACGAACCCGGGACTTCGGAGCACACACCACTCGACCACGGAGTACATCAACAATACGGTACAAATTTAAAATAAAGATAGTTTAAATAGTAGTCAATATAAATTTTATTTATGACGTCATGATAAAAAAAACATTTAGCGCCACAAACCGCGCCCTCAAGTAAACGACCAGAAAGGAATTTGTTTTCCACTCCCTAAGGTACGCGGACCCCTGTGGGGTTGTATTGATATTTGATAGGGTGGCTTTAAGACCGGCGCTACACAAATATTCCTAATCGATTCCTAATTAATTTTATTCTGTAATAGAATTTAGATATAAAAGAAATCCTAACTAACGCTAACACGGAAGATTGTTTGTTGTCAGAGCCGAGGTGGCCCAGTGGTTAGAACGCGCGCGTCTTAACCGATGATTGCGAGTTCAAACCCAGGCAAGCGCTGAATATTCTATTATGTGCTCGATCAAGGAAAACATCGTGAGGAAATCTACATCTAATTTCAAAGAAATTCTGCCACATGTGTATTCCAACAATCTGCATTGGAACAGCGTTTTGGAATATGTTCCAAGCCCTCTCCTTAACATAGATAACAGTTAATAGCAATAAGTGCT
Source organism: Vanessa cardui (assembly GCF_905220365.1). Classification (NCBI taxonomy): domain Eukaryota; kingdom Metazoa; phylum Arthropoda; class Insecta; order Lepidoptera; family Nymphalidae; genus Vanessa; species Vanessa cardui. The sequence goes on from NC_061152.1 coordinate 453,007, forward strand.
TTTAAATTCTGCGTTTCTTGAAACAAAAACAAATACTGCGTTTCTTGCAACAAAAACAAATACTGCGTTTCTTGCCGTTTTTTCTCGCTTGAAGCTGCTTCCCGAAACGGTGGTAGTATGTATTCCAAACCTCTCTTCAATGAGAGAGGAGGCCTTAGCCCAGTGGAAAAAATTACAGGCTGTTGTTGTTGTTTGTTTGTTACATATTTATTTACAAAGGTGATCTTCGAGATTCGAAAATATCACTCACTCTGAAAACACGAAATCTCAGAAACTGTAACGCTTACAATTTTAAATATTGGCAGGTTGATTCCTTATAGGGTGTAACATCCACTGTTTTTTTTATGGTATAAGTTGGCGGACGAGCATATGGGCCACCTGACGGTTAGTGGTCACCATCACCCATAGACAATGCCGCTGTAAGAAATATTAACTATTCCTTACATCGTCAATGTGCCACCAACCTTGGGAACTAAGATGTTATGTCCCTTGTGCCTATAGTTACACTGGCTTACCCTTCAATCCGGAACACAACAATACTGAGTGCTGTTTGGCGGTAGAATAACTGATGAGATAGTACCTACCCAGACGGGCTTGCACAAAGCCCTACCACCGCTAAGATGGACTTTACGAATACCAATCCCTAAAGGGCTAAATCTAATTCGATTGTGTTTTATACATTTATTTAAAATAGCAGTAAAATCTATATTAATAACATAAATGTGAAAGTAACTCTCTGTCTGTCTCTGTCTGTCTGTCGTTCTTTCACATCCAAACCGCTGAACCGTATTTCATGATATTTGGTATGAAGCTAACTTGAACTCCAGAAAAGGATATAGGCTCTTTTTGAACATATGACAACCAACACCTTAAAACAAGTGAAGCCGCGGGCGACTACTATAGAAGAAAGAGAAAAAGAAACAGGTGAGATCTCTTCACATGAGAATTTCTGTCAGCAGTGTAGTGTCACCTTACTGCAAGCGTCAACAAACAAACAACAACAACAACAGCCTGTAAATTCCCACTGCTGGGCTAAAGGCCTCTTCTCCCTTTGAGGAGAAGGTTTGGAACATATTACACCACGCTGTTCCAATGCGGGTTGGTGGAATACACATGTGGCAGAATTTCTATGAAATTTGTCACATGCAGGTTTCCTCACGATGTTTTCCTTCAGCGCTGAGCACGAGATGAATTATAAAAACAAATTAAGCACATGAATCAGCGGTGCTTGCCTGAGTTTGAACCCACAATCATCGGTTAAGATGCAAGCGTTCTAACCACTGGGCCATCTCGACTCATGCGTCAAAGAACTTCATTCCAAAAATCGGAATATACCGTATATATGTATATCTTATTAGAAATCAGAAGCGGTATTTGGAATTAAATGAGACAAATTCTTTAAAAATTAAAACAAATAACAATCGATAAAGATATGACAAAGCGTAAATTACGAGACACGTCTATTTGACGACCGCCATGGTCGAGTGGTGTGTACACCGGTTTTCATGGATTCGCCACTCTGAGGTTCCGGGTTCCATTCCCGGCCGAGTCGATGTAGATTACCATAAGTTTTCTATGTTGTCTTGGGTCTGGGTGTTTGTGGTACCGTCGTTACTTCTGACTTCCATAACACAAGTGCTTCAGCTACTTACATTGGGATCAGAGTAATGTATGTGATGTTGTCTCATATTTATTTATATTTATTTATTTATTTATCTCGCCTGACATATGCAAACCGAATAGCAAGAGGCGCTTTTTTTATATGTGTTGTATTGCTGTTGGCCCTACTGGCCTTTACAGCATCACCGGTCTTTCGGGCGAGAACTAATGTCCCCTGCCCTGAGGTTGAGACTCGAGATTAAATTTAAAGTTCGTCCTGAGGGTGTCTCCTATGAGATCGCACCTCGGCTCAGAACGAAATCGGTGGGGTCAGGAGGCGCTGGTATTCAGCCACTTATGTAGCAGTGGTCACCGTAATCCCACTCTTAACTTTAGGAATCAAATCAAATCAAAATAAACTTTAATCAAGTAGGCTTTTACAAGCACTTTTGAATCGTCATTTTACAATGAAGTGAAGCTACCACCGGTTCGGAAAGTAGATTCTACCGAGAAGAACCGGCAAGAAACTCAGTAGTTACTCTTTTTTAACATTTAAAATCTCTTACGCTATTATTTATCAGGAGTACAAACCTCTTTGTGAACTTCACGTTGATATGTTTTCTGTATCAACACTCGTTCGATATCTGCAACAGAGAAATCATTGTTTATACCTTCATCAACAACAACAACAGCCTGTAAAAATCCAACTGCTGGGATGCCTCCTCTCTTTGAGGAGAAAGTTCGGAATACATTTCCCCACGCTGTTCCAATGCGTGGTGGAATACACATGTGGCAGAATTTCTATGAAATTAGACACATGTAGGTTTCCTAAAGATGATTTCTTTCACCGAGCACGAGATCAATTATAAAAAATCTTTGCCATAACCATATATGTATATGCCATCTCGGCTCAACCTTAATACTCTGAATGTAATTAAAACTTATTAATGTTTAATTTTCTATTTGGAAATTGTTGCAATACCCAAGAAAAGGAGAGGAAATAATGAAAGAGGTCTTTATTGATCACAAAAAAGGAATAATTAGTTCATTGTAATTTTGACGATTTCAGTTACAGCAGACATTTTCTTTTCGTTTATAGTACATGTACGCGGACTGACATAATTATCTGATGGTAACTGATCACCCATATAAAAGTGCTGTAAGAAATATTAACCATCCCTTACATCGCCAATGCCCCACCAACCTTAGGAGCAGGAGAGGAGGAGGAGAAGATGTTTATCTTGATCCTGTATGTAAAATTCCTCACATACCATCATGGTGGTTACTTTGTGCAAGCTCGTCTATGTAGGTACCACCTACTCATCAGATATTCTCCCACCAAATGACAGTATTGTTGTTTTCTGGAAGGTTGAGTCAGTGTAACTACAGGCACAAGGGACATAACATTTTATTTCCTAATACTGGTGCATTAGAGATATAAGAATAGGGTAATATCTCTTAAAGCATTGTCTATGGCGGTGGTGACCACTGACCATCATGCAACTTATGACATAAAAATGACCCTTCAAACTGCAACAAATCAATCCTCAGTATTGCTTTTTGTCAATAGAATATATTCAATTGAAAGGAGTTACCCTACTATATAATAGAACTAAAGTGCCCTTTTTCTCCCCCTTCTCCCATAATCTCTCAATCTTTCATCCCATAATACGATAGGACGTTATACGATATGACGTTTTTATTGGTCAGACCCTGTTTGACCTTGGATAACTTATGGGGAAGTTTTTATATTGATGGAATATTGTAACTGATTTCCATGTTAGTTTTATTTCAGTATAATCTCAATAGGACTGGTTTTTAAAATCCATTTTATATTATTTAGTAGAGGTTAAGGAACCCAGTAAAAGTAGATTTTTTTAATTCTAGTACATATTTGCCGAAAAATATTATATTAAAATACCATATTTAAATAACGCGCGAAAACGCTACTTGGATAATATGGCGCTGCAATGGGGTCGGTGACGTCACTTTGCTGTATTTTAATCTGTGGTACATATAGTAGAAAAGCAAGGTTCACAACAAAGTGACTTCATCATAAGCCCGGCCGATCAGGAGCGTTTTGTGTCACGTGACAAACGTTTGAAAAAATGCATTTTTATTTATTGATTTTTGAATAAATTTAGTATTATTTTCAAGTTTCGTTAGTAAATAACCATTTTTACACTCATAATATACACTGATTACAATATGAATTATTGTTAGTATTGTAGTAGTAGTTATTGTAGTTTATTTTTCGCATTGTCAAATAGCCTATTCTGGAGTTCAAATCAATGTTCTATAGTAATTAATAATGTGAAAGTAACATTGTCGTTATGGTCAATGAACTTGATGAAATTTGGTATCGGATTTTGATGTGGTTTATTTTGATAGATAGAGTGATTCGTAAGGAAGGTTTTTGTATATAATACATGGACAATATAGTAGAGAATCTGTGATAATTTTAGAGGTTTTGAAGTGACGTCGTAAATAAACAATTTCTGTCGAATATTTAGTATCAGTATAGCACCTGTGCGAAGCCGGGGCGGGTCGTTGGTACATAATATACAGTGAAAGCGACTTCGTACCAAACGATTGTTATATAATATTAAGACCATAGAAAAAAACATTTATAGTACGACACAAATTAGATGTAGCATCGGAAAATGCAATGGAATGAAAATAAAATCGATTACTGCCGATTTACACAACCAATAGTAACAGCTCCCTATCGCGCCATTCGCTATCGTCGCTATAGATCCAAGCGTCCGAGAAGGCAAGTGCATGTAAATCGACGCGTCAAATTGACGAATATATTAGATCATATTACAATTTATTACGTTTTTGTAAAGATCATATGCGCATGAGAAATAAATATTGATAATTTGGGATAGCGTACTCAATTCGGATGTGATCGGTTTTACGAATTTTGCCGATGCGACATCTAAGTTGTGTCGTACTATACTTTTATATAAGTATGTATATAAGAGTGTATTGTCTGGCGCTGAAGTGATATAAAGAGATCTTTTCGTCTATCATTGGCGATACTTATATAATACTTAATCCTATCTATACTCTAGAATATATAGATAATTACGCCTTTGATAGGGTGAAATAATTTAAACAAATAAGTGTTTTCATTTTTCATATATGTGGTGATAAAAACAAATAAATAAGAAATTTAATTAGCAAGGAATATAAGGCTTGTTTTATTATATTTATTTATTATATCCTTGGAATAAACAAGCAAGATCTGCGTCAAGTCACACAACTTTTTTTTTTTAAAAGAGGCGGTATATTCATTGCTGACTCATTGAGATCGCGAATATAATTATTACGGTGTAATGTGATTGTTGATGGTTATTTGGGTTCTAGACTAAATGTTTTTCTTTTGTGGTAGATTGATTGTTATTTTAAATTCAAGATAATGGTTTAGAGGTTAACCTACTTCCTACTTCTGGTTCTAAAAATATTTATATGTGATGAAAACTAACAATAATAATTCTTTGCACAGTTTTTCTGAACGCGCCCGTAAACGTCAAACATGGCGGCCCGTTGAACTGTCACGTCGTTGAATTTCACGGATTTAACGTCGAAATATCTCGACTGTACGAATTCTGCGGATGTGTGTCGTCGACTCAGAATCATTATTTTTTAACGATCTATAATCGTGGATAGGTTTCGATATCAAAAAATCAAAATCAAAATAAACTTTATTCAAGTAGGCTTTTATAAGCACTATTGAATCGTCATTTTACAATTAAGTGAAGCTACCACCGGTTCGGAAAGTAGATTCTACCGAGAAGAACCGGCAAGAAAATCAGTAGTTACTCTTTTTTAACATTTAAAAAATACAAAGTCATGTTAATTAAATACGATTATTTAAATTAATATATCCTGCTTGGAAGTCAACAGGTATTAATGTGATCTGATCTATATCTGCACGAAATTATTAGTTAGCTTTCCAATATTACACAAAACTGTCATTATTCTTGTTCGCATTTCGATCTCCCCTTGGAACACTTAGACAGGAGTAGCAGTGCCTCATCTCATTGCCTCCACTGGTGACAGGAGGGCTGGTTCGTTCGCCCAGAGGATCGGAATTGCGATTCAAAGGGGACTGCTAGCATTCTTGCTACCATTAAAGAGTCAAAATTTATACAGTAACTATTTATATATATTTAAGGGCTTAATGTTAATGATAGCCGAGATGACCCAGTGGTTAGAACGCGTGCATCTTAACCGATGATTGCAAGCAAACCCATGCAAGCACCACTATATATATGTGCTTAATTTGTGTTTATAATTCATCTCGTGCTCGGCGGCGGAGGAAAACATCGTGAGAAAAACTGCATGTGTTTAATTTTAACGTAATTCTGCCACTTCTGTATCCACCAACCCGCATTGGAGCATAGAAGAACACGCTCCAAAACTTCTCCTCAAAAAGAAGAAGAGACAAAAAAATTAAAACGAATACCAAACGCTCATATAAATAAATAATGGACAACACCACATACTAAATCGTTGTTGTTTTGGAAAATCAGAAATGAAGGCACCACAAACACCCAGACCCGAGACGACATAGACAACGAATGATAATCTACATCGACTCGGCCGGACGAACCCGGGACCTCGGAGTGGCGTAACCATGAAAACCGGTGTACACACTCGACCACGGAGGCTGTCGTAATAAACCTGTCAAGTTGACATCTTGCATCCAAGCTCACCGGAAATTACGTATTCAGTGTTGCAATTAAAAAAAAAAACATTACAAATGACATCCATTTAGGAGATGTGCACAAAAGTGTTTAATTAAAAAAGTTTTCCTTATTGAGCGATGGAAAAAATGTGAATAGTTACGTTTTTTGTTAAAACTCGAGTTTTAAACGAAATAAATGGCGAGTTATAGTTGGAAGTTATTTGAAAAGGGCCTAAGGTGAAGTTTATTTCGTATTTGTAAGGACTTTACGTGAAATATATATTTTATATTTGTAAGCGTCCGTATAGTACGACACAACTCAGATGTAGCATAGGCAAATTCAATAAAACCGATCACTGCCGATTTACAACCAACAGAAACAGCTCCCTATCGCGCCACTCGACGCTATTCGTAGCTATAGATTCCCGCGTCAGTTCGACCCGAGACAGCGAGTGCGTGTAAAGCGACGCGTCGAATTGACGAATATATTAGGTCGTATGATATTACAAGTTACGTTTGTGTAAAGATCATATTCACACAAGAAATAGATATTGATAATTTGGGATAGCGTACTCAATTCGGATGTGATCGGTTTTACGAATTTTGCCGATGATACAATTATGTCCTACTATAAATATTTCGCGACATACGAGAAAGGGGGTAGTCCGATACGGACACTTCTAACATTATCAAGATCTACCCGCAAACTCGTGAACAAGACTTTCGTAGACAATATCGAGCTAAACCAAATAAAAAAACAGTAGTAAAAATATGTATTTAATTATAATCACAATTTTCATGTGCCTAATTCTTTGAAACATTTATTTATTTATAATGCCACTGTATACCATTACAGGATTGTGTCCCAATTCGATATTACAGCACTTAAAACAAAACAAGTTTAATATATCTATCCATGTTATAATATAATACTAAATTAAATTGTATATAATATATTCCAAGCAGTGATTATTGTGAGTTCAGTCAGGCAACAAAACAAATCCTCTCTGTCTGCTATCGCATTGAGAGTACGTAACGTGCGCGTCAGTGGTGCTTCCTTGAGCAACTTGGTTCGCCCGGTGGGCACCGCTAGCAACGACGGTCGATGTCTGACAATATATATAAGTAATTATGAGACAACATCACATACATTACTCTGATCTAAATGTAAGTAGCTAAAGCACTTGTGTTGTGGAAAATCAGAAGTAACGATACCACAAACACCCAGACCCAAGATAACATAGAAATCTAATGATAATCTACATCGACTAAGCTGGGAGTCGAACCCAGGACCTCGGAGTGGCGTACCCATGGAAACCGGTGTACACACCACTCGATCATGGAGGTCGTCATATGACAGATGAAAATCTGCCATATGTCCAATACGATTGGGAGTATATGTCAGTGAAGATTATGTCAGGCCTTACGTCTCCAGTCACGATAGTATGCGTAAGCGATCCCGTGTAAAGTAAAAGTATAGTAACAGCCTGTACATTTCCCACTGCTGAGATAAGGCCTAATAATACTATTTATCAGAGACAGAGAAATTGTGGCATTATTAACAACTCTTCACTAACACTTATGAAAATACTAGCTGAGCTGTGACCTTGTACGCAAAAATATTCTTACAAGAACTACCCTCTCCTCAAACAGGACCGATCGGAATCACATAAATACGGCAGAACGCTTAGTAACGGGTTTAATGTTTGACTGTCGGTCGATTAGGTTCGGTACTGTTCGTATCGGACTGAACTTATATACACATTACCTCTCTCATTTTCATCGTCCTCCTGCCATTATCCCAATTTTATTTGGGGTCGGCGCAGCATGTCTTCTCCTTCCATACTTCTCTGTCAGACGTCATCTCACAAGTAACATTCTTTCTAACCATATCGTCTTTCACACAATCCATCCATCGTTTCCTTGGTCGTCCTCTACCTATATATCCATCCACATCCAGGCTCAAGACCTTCCTCACAATATGTTCCTCATTCCTCCGCATTACATGCCCATACCATGACAGCCGCCTTCCACATAACTTCTCGTCTATCGGTGTCACTATCAAACTCCCTCTTATGTACTCATTCCTTACTCTGTCCATTCGCGTAACACCACACAATACCTCTCTATATATTACAATGTTTCTTGTGTACATGATTAAGTCATATACTGATTGGTAATTGTGTTTAATTATAAATAAATAAATAAAATTTTAACAAAAAGAAAAACCGACTTCAAACAAAACACTATTTTAAAACAAATAAAAATGTACTAAAAAGTAATAAAAATAATTGCATATTTAATATATTTTTGAGAGTCCTCCTAGGTAAAATGAAATGAAAAATATTAGACTACTTAAAAGTCGATTTACGGTTATATAACGTAGTTATAGTTATTGTTATATTTGGAGCCGGTGTCAGCCACAGGCACACGCTTCAACAATCAAAAGAAAGAAGCGATACGAGCCTCTTGATTGACCCAGTATAATATCATATAAAAGGTAATTTGTAAGAAACATTTCTTAAAGTATTCTCGTATTGTTTTTTTATAGGTATAGTATAGGGTTGGCTGACACCGACTCCAAATATAGCAATAATTATAACTACATTATATAATCGTAAATTGACTTTTAAGTAGTCTAATATTTTTCATTTCATTTTACCTAGGAGGACTCTCAAAAATATATTAAATATGCAATTTTTTTATTACTTTTTAGTACATTTTTATTTGTTTTAAAATAGTGTTTTGTTTGAAGTCGGTTTTTCTTTTTGTTAAAATTTTATTTATTTTTTGATTTTAAGTGAAGCTGATGTAGACTAACATTTTTTTCTTAATATGGATAGATCAAGCGTGCCGTTTATATGAATCAGAAACTACTTCGGAGACAATTTCAAAATAAACTTTCGAATAAAGCAAAAATAGACTTTCGAAAATGCGGCTTTAATACGTCATGCGGCATTAACTACAAGGTACCACCCTCGAAAGAGCTGTAATCGACCTCAGTAAAAAAACTTTGCAAAAGAGCTATTCGTATGCTATGTCGTACATCATATGACATCACATCACATACACAAAATTTGATTAAAGACAGAAAGAAATTCTGCCCCAAATCGAACTGTAAGCCGTTTAGGAGTTCCGTCAATACATAGTATAAAACAAAGTCACTTTCTCTGTCCCTATATCTTTAAAACTACGCAACGGATTTTGATGCGGTTTTTTTTTAAAAGATAGTGTAATTCAAGGGGAAGGTTTGTGTATATAATAAATGAACAATATAGTAAAGAAACACTGACAATTTTCAACCGACTTCCAAAAGGAGGAGGTTATCAATTCGTCTGTATTTTTTTTTTTTTTTTTTTTTTTTTTTTTTTATGTTTGTTACCTCATAACTTTTCACTGGGTGGACCGATTTTGATAATTTTTTTTTTGTTTGAAAGGTAGTGCTTCTCGTGGGGTCCCATTTTTTTTATTTTTTTTTCCGATGATGGTATCCATGTGAAAACGACATAAGTCTTAAATTTGCGTTATATATATGCGCGACAAATAGGTGAATAACTGAAAATCACGTTTACCAATTTCGATAATTCTTTTTTTATTATAAAATATATACTTCAAGGGTAATTTGGTGAAAGTTTGGTAAGGTTCTGAGCACAAGATCCATGACAAAGTGACGGAACGGAAGGGAACGGAAAAATTCTGAGGAGCACGTTAGCGATACTCGGTCGAATCTTTTATTTATAGGTTATTTGGATATTTGAGTCACCTTCCGTAATGTGGTTATGTTTATGTAATTATCATAGTCGAATATTATAATCAACTAGCTACCCACCCCGGCTTCGCACGGGTGCAATACTGATACTAAATATACTACAGAATTTGTTTATATACGACATCACTTCGCAAACTTCTAAAATTATCAGTGTTTCTTTGCTATATTGTTCATGTATTATATACACAAACCTTCCCCTTGAATCACACTATCTTTTAAAAAAAACCGCATCAAAATCCGTTGCGTAGATTTAAAGATATAGGGACAGAAAAAGCGACTTTGTTTTATACTATGTAGTGATGGAACTCCTATACGGCTCGCAGTTAGGGTGCGATATGGGGCAGAATTTCTTACTATCTTTAATCAAATTTTGTGTATGTGATGTGATGTCATATGATGTACGAAATATAGTTGGTCTTTTTCAAAGTTTTTTTGCTGAGTTCGATTACAGCTCTTTCGAGGGATCCTTGTAGTTCACGCCGCGTGACGTATTAAATCCGCATTTTCGAAAGTCTATTTTTGCTTTATTCGCAAGTTTCCTTTGAAATTGTCCTCGAAGTAGTTTCTGACTCATATAAACGGAACGCTTAATCTATCCATATTAAAAAAAATTAGTCAACATCAGCTTCACTTAAAATCAAAAAATAAATAAAATTTTAACAAAAAGAAAAACCGACTTCAAACAAAACACTATTTTTAAACAAATGAATATGCACGAAAAAGTAATAAAAATAATTGCGTATTCAACATATTTTTTAGAGTCTTCCTAAGTTAAATGAAATGAAAAATATTAGACTACTTAAAAGTCGATTAACGATTATATCATGTAGTTATAATTATTGTTATATTTGGAGTCGGTGTCAGCCAATAAAACCCTACAGTATATCTATCAAAAAACAATACGAGAATACTTTAACAAATATGTTTTTTACAAATTACCTTTTACACAATAATATACTGGATCAATCAAGGGGCTCGTATCGCTTCTTTCTTTTGATTGTTGGGGCAAGGGCACCGTGGCTGACACCGGCTCCAAATATACCAATAACTATAACTACATGATATAATCGTTAATCGTTAAATAAATAAATATATAATAATAATAAATTTTAAGTAGTCTAATATTTTTCATTTCATTTAACTTAGGAAGACTCTAAAAAATATGTTGAATACGCAATTATTTTTATTACTTTTTCGTGCATATTCATTTGTTTAAAAATAGTGTTTTGTTTGAAGTCGGTTTTTCTTTTTGTTAAAATTTTATTTATAGAAGTATGCAATGTGATGTCGTAAATAAACAAATTCTTTAGTATATTTAGTATCAGTATTGCACCCGTGAGAAGTCGGGGCGGGTCGCTAGTTGATTATAATATTCGATTATGACAATTACATGAACATAACCACGTTCCGGAAGGTGATTCAAATATCCAAGTAACCCATAAATAAAAGATTCGACCGAGTATTGCTCACGTGCTCCTCAGAATTGTTCCGTTCCCTCCCGTTCCCTTAATTTGTCATGGATCCTGTGCTCAGAACCTTACCAAACTTTCACTAAACTACCCTTAAAGTATATCCTTTATAATAAAAAAAGAATCATCAAAATTGGTTAACGTGATTTTGAGTTCTTCACCTATTTGTCGCGCATATACATAATGCAAGTTTAAGACTTATGTCGTTTTCATACGGATACCATCATCGGAAAAAAATAAAAAAATAATGGGACCCCACGGGAAGCACTACCTTTCAAACAAAAAAAAAAATTTCAAAATCGGTCCACCTAGTAAAAAGTTATGAGGTAACAAACATAAAAAAAATAATAATAATAAATAAATACAGACGAATTGATAACCTCCTCCTTTTTGAAGTCGGTTGATAAAGAACTGATAAGTATAGGTTAGTCAATCGTGTTATTTTTTTTATTTAATTAATCATAGGGTTTGTTAGAATATATATTTTAGCCTAAGTTACTCCTTATTATATAATTTATCTGCCAGTGAAAGTCCCGTCAAAATTGGTCCAACCGTTCCAGAGATAAACCGGAACAAACTGACAGAGAAAAATTGTAAAAAATGTTATTTTGGTATATGTACCGTGTATACATACATATGCATTGAGTAATAAGGGCTATTTTAATATTACAAACAGACACTCCAATTTTATTATTCATTGAAATGAAATGAAATTTGACAATCGATCTTTATGTAAATAGAAAAGCACTACATATTTATAAATTTATACGTCAAACAATATTTGTAATAATTTGACGACGAATAAATAATAATTTGTTGTTGAAATGATTACGAGGCGCCATATTTGTTTATAAGTTAAATACTTTTGGTATTATAAAATGGAAATATTGAATAATACTGTAAGACCTTTGGGGAGGTACCATTTATCATGAATTTTAGCTGAAACTTAAACTTGAGCCGAGATGGCCTAGTGGTTAACCGATAATTTCGGGTTCAAACCCAGGCAAGCACCACAATATATGTGTGCTTAATTTGTGTTTATAATTCATCTCGTGCTCGGTGAAGGAAAACATTGTGAGGAAACTTGCATGTGTCTAATTTCATTAAAATTCTGCCACATGTGCATTCCAACAACCCGCGTTGGAACAGCGTGGTGGAATATCGAACCTTTCCTCAAAGGGAGAGGGAGGCCTTAGACCATCAGTGGAAAATTTACAGGCTGTTAGTTTACTAAACTCAAACTCATCTCTTATACCTTCAAACGAGGCGTAAAGAGACAGATGCATGCGTAGACGGCTAGTGCATCTCATTCTTACTGACTGTACTGGTCGTCTTCGCGTTTGGACACCACTTCCACTTATCAGGTGGAGTGGAGGCATATATCTACCCGGATATAAAAAAAGTTTAATAGTATTATAATATTGAGCCAAATTTTAGTTCCCAAGATTGCAACGCTTCGCGATTTTACTGATTGGTTAATACAGGGTTATTGGTAACTCGACGTATATCCGTTAGGAGGTGATAGGGGTGACTATTTGCAATCATTTTAACCCCCATATGCATGATCCAAAAGTGAACCATTTTTGAGTTATCGCGTTTTTTAGCTTTTTCAAAATTTGTCAAAAATGCAACATCAAAAATTTATTTAGAACATATCAATAAAAATCTATTTTTTTCTTCTGATTTATAAAAACGAATAAACACTGGATATTTATGATTATATGCACAATCATTATCAGCCGAAATTTAAAAATGGGAAGAGGAAACCGATATTATTTTAATATTTTTTCCTCAAAAATGCCTTACAAACTAAAAAAATCATAACGAAACTTGTTCTGCAGATTATTTAAAAAAACACCGTTTTCTTAGCTTTCCAAAAATGTATAAAAACTAGGATTTTATTTCATAGCAACCGAAATAAAATGACCAGAAAGGACGCTGGAGGAAATTCGTATTCGAACATGAACGAATTCGTACTAAAGGTCGCTCTTTAAAATTCCCACAAAATTAACTAAAAATAATATCCAATGAAAAAAACTTGCTTAATACAAATTTAAAATAAAATTTAGAAACAGAAGCAGTTCGATAGCTAATGCAATTTCAGTAGTTCGGGGTGGCCAAAATAATATTATCGTTTTACAATGATGCCCCAATCTCTCTAACTTTTGTTATAATGCCACGCTATCGTCCAATTGTTTTCTAATGACAGCTCAATCATATTTAAAATAAGAAATAGTGTTACATGTCAGTATTAAATGCTATGCCACATAAAATAATATTAATTACAGTTTTACAAATTATTGATCAATTATATAGCTCCTGCTATATTAATAATATGCAGTAATGATGTGATATAAATTATGATATAGAATCAAATGTCATAAAAAGGCTGAGGTTACTCTCGTAACACCAAGTTATAAAAAAGACATTTTGTAATATATCCTAATTAAAGTATCAATAAGCGAATGCGAGAAACTCTCTATAACAGAGCACAGCACACACAGCATGTTCTACAATGAATAATGCAGGATTTTATCCTTATCATTATTCTCACGAAGAGGTCCCGGAAAGGAGAGTTATTTTTTGGAAATTCGTGTTTCCTGTGCTCAGTATGAGCGATAATCTGCTTTACAACAACAACAACAACAAGAACAACAGCCTCTAAATTCCCACTGCTGGGCTAAAGGCCTCCTCTCCCTTTGAGGAGAAGGTTTGGAACATATTCCACCACGCTGTTCCAATGCGGGTTGGTGGAATACACATGTGGCAGAATTTCTATGAAATTTGTCACATGCAGGTTTCCTCACGATGTTTTCCTTCACCGCTGAGCACGAGATGAATTATAAAGATAAATTAAGCACGTGAATCAGCGGTGCTTGCCTGGGTTTGAACCTGCAATCATCGGGTAAGATGCACGCGTTCTAACCACTGGGCCATCTCGACTCCATCTACTTTACCGCACGAGAATGACGTATTGCGTCGCAATGATTCGATATTTAGATTCAAAAGGTCATAAGAGTTTACGACTTGATAAAGTAATGAATTTGAAAACTGACGAAGGTTTTCTTACTCTGACTGTACTTATCACTCGGTGGTATAGTTATATCAAAGATATAACTGTCAATGAGATTATCAAAAAACGCTTCCGCTTATGACTTGTACGTTTAAAACTTATAATTCAAAGAATAATAAAAATTTTATCGTCCAACTTCGATGTAATGGGAATTTTTCGACTATTATCCGACCACGGATAGTGGATGTGTAATATTTCAAGTGACTTTTAAAATGGTCGGGTTATATTGATTTGAACTTTGATTTGTTTGCAGAAGAATTTAAAAATTAGTATTATCTTCACTTGGTGGTAGGGCTTTGTGCAAGCCCGCCTGGGTAGGTATCACCCACTCATCAGTTATTCTACCGCCAAATAACAGTACACAGTATTATTGTGTTCCGGTTTGAAGGGTGAGTCAGCGTAACTACAGGTACAAGGGACATAACATCTTAGTTCCCAAGGTTGGTGGCGCATTGACGATGTAAGGAATAGTTAATATTTCTTACAGCGCCATTGTCTATGGGTGATAGTGACCATTTACGATCAGGTGGCCCATATGGTTGTCTGCTAACCTATACCATAAAAAATATCTATACATCTGCATTTATAATGTTAGCTTTTGCCGCGGCTTTGCTTGCGTAAAATATGAATATATTTATTCTATGATCAAATCACACCGTCGGTTGCCTGGAAGAGATCGCTATGTAGCTATAAGGTCGCCAAAAATATACGCCTGTTATATCAAGGGCAAATCTATGTTATATTTATTTTTATTTCTGTGTTCAGAGGCAGATTTACAAATCTGCCGCTACTAGGCTATTCAATTTTTGCCGCCCCTACTTTTTTTTGGCAACATTTATGATTTGTGTTCTATCGTCCTCATTACATCGGCTTTTTCCCGTTATTAGTATGATTATAAACTAGGTGATATTTCTGTGAGCTACTAGATTATTTTTTCAATCCGCTATGTAGTGACAAGTATACGGATTACGGATGTAATGTGTATACATATAATTATAAGTTTTGTTTTTAATTTCTGTAAGATAATAACAAATTTGTGCTAAATCTGCTCTAGGCTCCAGCCTACTTAGCCTATTGGTAAATCCGCCACTGTCTGTGTGGTGTACAATAAATAAATATGAAATATTTACAAATTAACTTAAAATATTACATTTATGTAAAACCTCTTTGTTTACAACACTGTTTTCCAATTAAAAAGTAGCCTATGTCCGTTCTCGAGCTCTAGACTATTTGTGTACCAAATTTCAGTTAAATATGTCCAGTAGTTTTGGCGTAAAAGCTAGACAGATAGAGTTACTTTCGTATTTACATTTTTTTTTTCTGTTTAAAAAATACTTTGAAAATGGTACCTTTATCAATGAAAAAAATTAAAAAGATACTATCTGTGACGTAATTCGAGATAATGTTTATTATTTTCATAGATTTGGTAATATTGATATTACCAACCTTAGGAACTAAAATGTTTGTCCCTTGTGCCTGTAGTTACACTGGCTCATTTCATACCTAAACAAATATTAGGTATTGTTTGATATGATGAAATGGATTTTAAATGGACCCAGAATCTTGACCATACAAGTATTTATTTTACGCCTGGAGTTAGGCTCGGATTCCATCATAGGACACTAATTACTGTAAATTGCACATTTACAACAGCATTGTAAATCAGTTTATTTAAAAAGAGCAACTATGCGAGTTTCTTGCCGTTTCTTCTCGCTAGAAGCTGCTTTCCGAAACGGTAGTATTTAATTGTTGACGATTCAAAAACGCTTAATTGTGAAGTTTACTTGAATAAAATTGATTTGATTTGATTTACACAAATTGAGATTATTATTAAATCTAATTATTAAAAAAATTAATTAAGCATAGATTTTACTTTCTAGTTGTTTGTTCTTCATGCACTGTATTTAAACCAAAATGTTAACTTAGTGATTACATGCACTCTGTTACTATTTCAGAATGAAGTGGTTTCCTGTAACTGAGGTAGCACATAGCATCTTAATTGTATTAATTTAAATGGTTGTATTTGTGTATACTTTGTTGGCGATCCAATAAATAAATCTACCAAAAGTCTTGTCAGTAAATAATCTAGAAATTCCGAGTTCCAACTTCCAACGTACGTGGACTTAACGGACGGGCCGCCATCTTGAATGTCAATTCGTCGGAGTTTAAATTTAACTTCGATTTATTTCACACGAACGATTTACTGTGAGTTAACTTTAATGACATTTTCTCTTGGTGATGTTCCTGTAGTAACTTGCACACGTCAAACGATTTCGGCTTTTCTTGTCAGACAGCGTCTATTTGTGTGTTTGTGTGTGTGGCTGTTTTACTTTACCGTGCGCATGTGTGAAATTTAACCATAGGCGATATGATTAGTGTTTAAAAAAAGTAAAGTAAATTTCCCACTGCTGAGATAAGGCCTCCTCTTCCATTAAGGGGAGGTTTTGGAACATATTCCACCGCGCTGTTCAAATGCGGTTTGGAATTAAACACATGCAGGTTTCTTCACGTTGTTTTCCTTCACTGCAGAGCACGAGATGAAATATAAACACAAATTAAGCACGTATATATAATGATGCTTGCCTGGGTTTGAACCCGCAATCATCGGTTAAGATGCACGCGTTCTAACCACGCAGCCATCTCAGCTCGTAGTTTTTAAAAACCATTTTATAGTATTAAGTAGAGGTTAATGAACCCAGTAATATTTTAATTTTTTATTTCTAGTACATATTTGTCGAAAAATATCACATTAAAAATTTCATATTTAAATAGCGCGAAAACGTTATTGGGCGATATGGCGCTGCGATGGTTTCGGTGACGTCACTTGCCTGTATTTTATTCTCTGGTACATATACCTAGTAGGCAAGCAAGGTTAACAAGCAAGTGACATCATCATAAGCCCGGCCAATCAGCAGCGTTCTGTGTCACGTGACAAACGTTTAAAAAATGATTTTTTTAATAAATTAATAATTATTTTAAACTTTTGTTGATACGCAACCATTTTTAAAGTCATAATCAATATCAATTAAAATAATTAACACTTTATTTTTCGCATTGTCAAATAGCCCATTAACAGCTTAGTTAAGATGTAAAATCTTTATTAACTGACATTTAATTGATTAGTTTAGTGATAGTAGTTATCATTCTTGAACTTTAAACTTTCAAATCAACTTCAGCACGGACAGACTCTCTCAAATTAATAATATTAGTGTTAGATATGGCGCGACTCTGACGCCATGTCGTCTAAAACATTTTATTCCATTCTATTTAAGATCTTTAATAAAACTAAAATTGTATCAAGATCTGGCAATGTTACAAATATTAAAAGGTTTTCTAGACGCGTTATAAACAGCCTTGTGTAATAGAATATCAGCTGTTAAGATCTTAAATATAGCTGGCTACGAAAAACCTTTTTTCATTTGGAATTAATTATTATATTTTTTTTATGGTATAGGTTGGCGGACGAGCATATGGGCCACCTGATGGTATGGTCACCATCACCCATAGACAATGACGCTGTAAGAAATATTAACTATTCCATCGTCAATGTGCCACCAACCATGGGAACTAAGATGTTATGTCCCTTGTGCCTGTAGTTGCCTCACCTTTCAAACCGGAACACAACAATGCTGAGTACTGTTATTTAGCGGTAGAATAACTGATGAGTGGGTGGTAGCTACCCAGACGGGCTTGCACAAAGCCCTACCACCAAGTAATTATATAAGTTTTTAATATTATTTAAGAGTGTATTACTTTTTATTAAATTCAACAGCGCTGTAAGTGCCTGTAGTGGTGTATCACGCTGCACTGGTCCGTGTAAATTACATAAGACTTTTTGTGAATGTGATGGTGTTTCAAATAAATAAATAAACTAGCGACCCGCCCTTGGAACGTGCACTGCTGATAGTAAATATACTACAGAATTTGTTTATTTACGACATTACATTAGAAACTTCTAAAATTATCCGTGCTTCTTTACTATATTGTCCATGTGTTATATACAAAACCTTCCTCTCGAATCACTCTATCTATTAAGAAAAACCGCATTAAAATCCGTTGCGTAGTTTTAAAGATCTAAGCATACATAGGGATATAGGGACAGAGAAAGCGACTTTGTTTTATACTATGTAGTGTTTGAATTTTGGCTAAACTTACTTTGCGAAATGCTATCTGTAAATTGTGTGTGTTTTAAAACACTAACTATTATTGCTAAGACCTTAAGGATTTTACAAAGTTCACCTCCCAAGGGTGCTAAATAGGGGATGAAAGCTTTTATCACAAGGAATTCAAGTATATGTAATGCTTGTTGACTATCAGACAGGATATATACATAAGTCAAAAAAAAAGTCAGTAAAAGATTATGCAAACGATATATATGTATACTCAAGTTTATTTTGATTTTATAAATTATATACATATATAATTTTATTTAACTAACATGACTGTATTTTAAATGCTGAAAAAGAGTACTGAAACTATTAAATTTTGGGCGGTTCTTCTCGGTAGAACCTACTTTTCGAACCGGTGGTAATTTCACTTAATTGTTAAATGCTCTTTTCAAATAAACAGATTTACAATGCTGTTATTTACAGTAATTAGTGTCCTATGATAGAACCAGAGCCTAACTCCAGGCGTTTCTTTCTAAATACTACTCTTTTAATGAATAATATGATTTATTTATTAATTTAGTCTTAATAATCTTTTTAAATTTTGAAAATGGTAAATTGATTATATTTTCCATGAAAGGACATAGGCTACTTTTTTGCCTGTTTACAACCAACTCTCAACTACGAGATAGAAGCTGCGGGCAGCTACTAGTATTTATTAAGATAATAACAACACAGGATAAATATTTTATTCATTATGTAAGTATCTATAGTATGTAAATGTATATATTTATAATGTGTATGTATATTATATATTTATGGAATATTTATTTATGTATCGTATATATACATATATTGTATCTATTTTTTTATGTATTAAATTTGTACACCCCTACCATCCTATCTCTCTCCTCTACCAAAGGTTGCCTGGAAGAGATCGCTGTTTTAGCGATAAGGCCGTTTATTGTACATTTTTCTTTTCTTTGTTTTTGTTTTACTCCTATTATTTTTGTCTATATTGGTGTGCAATAAAGAGTATATAAATAAATAAGATATATTATCGTAATCAAATCAGTGTGGAAACACAGATACACTTATAGTACGACACAACTTAGATGTATCATCGGTAAAATTCGTAAAACCGATCACATCCGAATTGAGTACACTAATCCAAATTATCAACATTTATTTCTCATGCGAATATGTTCTTTGCACAAACGTTATAACTTGTAATATCATATGACTTAATATATTCGTCAATTTGTCACGTCGATTTACATGCCATTGCTTTCTCTGACGCGTGAATCTATAGCGACGAATAGCGTCGAATGGCGCGATAGGTAGCTATTGCTATTGGTTGTGTAAATCGGCAGTTATCGGTTTTATTTTCATTCCATTTCATTTTCCGATGCTACATCTAATTTGTGTCGTACTATACTAGTGTCTCAGCACGAGCGAACCCGCACTCTCGAACTAGTAAAATAAAAATAAAAATGCAATCTTTAATTTGACTTTATTTCGAATACAGTTCCAAAAAATTAAAATCAAATAACTTTCATTTCGGGAATTTCATGAGCCAATAACTATGTCATATAGTTGGGCTGCTGGCAGGCTTGGCATGGTGAGACCACCATTGGCCGTGGGGTTACCGGGCAGTATGGTGGCGTGTATATAGTTGCGGAGCATGTGCATGGTGGTGATGGCCTTGGGATGCATATTGAAGGTTGCCCAATGATCGGTTTCCCAATATCTGCGAAGCAAACTGTAGACCCATCAGGCTGCTTCACGCAGCGCCAAGGTGCGGCCAGGCTGGAGCTGATGATGGCTGTTAATCAACAACATCCGTTTAGATCAGAAATTTATCGGTGGTAGGGTACAAGCCCGTCTGATTATCTACCATCAGATAATGTTGTCTTAAATTTTCGCGATTATTACACATTTAAATAAAACTAGTTATAACGGATTTATCGATTCGCGTGTATTAATTATTTTTGACATCCCGACGTATAGTCTACCCGTAGTCGACGGGTGGTCTACACGTGACCACGAACGCTGTAAAGTGCTCGAAACGTCGGGATGTCAAAAATAATTAATATACGCGATTCAAATCCGTTATAACTAGTTTTATTTAAATACCATCAGATATTCTATCGCCAAACAACAGTATTCCGTATTGTTGTGTTCCGGTTTGAAGGGTGAGCAGTAGCGTAGCTATCGTAGGGCCAAGTTGTGCAGTGCATGCAGGTTGTGTAGTGCACTAGAGCCTTCAGGGGGCCCTCTTAACTAAACCTTAAGCTTCTGAAGCTAGAAAATAACGACCCTGCGCACAATATTTCTTATTTGGTATCTATAATTTTAAAGGGTAATTATTAGTTAAAGAGGGATGGGAAAGGTGAGGGCCCGATTCTTTTTCTATGCCCCGGTTCCCTTCCTCACCTAGCTACGTCAGTGAGGGTGAGTTCCCAAGGTCGATGGCGCATTGGTAATGCATGGTATGATTAATATTTCTTACAGCGCCATTGTCTATGGGCTAATAAGTCTCCAAGATTATTTCTTCTTTCGGACATATTCATCAGTCTTTTTTATGGTATAGGTAGGCGGACAAGCAAATCCACCTGGTAGTAAACCACTACCCAAAGATAAAAAAAAGGTAAATTAACAGCCTGAAAATCTCATTGCTGGGATAAGGCCTCCTCTTCCATTAAGGAGAGGGTTTTTAGAACTTATTCCACTGTTCTAATGAGGGTTGGTGGAATGCACATGTTTCAGAATTTCGATGATGGTTCCTCACGATGTTTTCCTTATACGGCGAGCACGAGATGAATTATAAACACAAATTAAGCACATATATATAGGTGCATGCATGGGTTTGATACGCAATCATCGGTTAAGATGCACACGTTCTAGCCACGCGGCCATCTCAGCTCAATCCAAAGTTTAGCGTTATAAGAAATACATTAGAAGTTAATATATTATGTCCCTTGTGTTAGTTGTACTGACTGACTCACTCAAATAGGAACTCAATTATACTTAATATCACTGTAGAATCATCATTATCATTACACAGTATAAAAGAAAGTCGCTTACTGTCTGTCCCTATGTATGCTTAGATCTTTGAAAGTACGCAACGGATTTTGATGCGGTTTTTTTTTAAATAGATAGAGTGATTCGAGAGGAAGGTTTTTGTATATAATACATGGACAATATAATAAAGATATATTGGAAATTTGAGTTTATAATGTGATGTCGTAAGATGTAGCGGTTTGTCTAATGAAAACTGTAAACTTTTAATTCATAATATCAATCAATTAATACACACACAAGTAAACAACACACACATAAACAAACACTCTTACACACATTCACAATCGTAGTGATTTCTGAAGAAATTTCGAAATGTAATCAATACACAGAGTTACCCACACATACAAATGATTGGAATAAACACAGTAATTGGTCGATACTTGTGATCAAACTAACAAGTTTGCCAGACGAGTTTATTGGCAAACTTTGACCAAAACCCTACGTCCGTCAAATAGTGGACACGAATTAAGAAACTTCTGAATTTAAAGACGGTTTTCCAGTATATTGAATACATCAATACAAAACTCCATTGGGATGAAATTATTAACAAGATCTCGGAATAAATATATTATTTCAGACGTAATATATACATATAATAAAATTGGAGTGTCTGTTTGTAATATTATAAATAAAAATTTTAACAAAAAGAAAAACCGACTTCAAACAAAACACTATTTTAAAACAAATGAATACGCACTAAAAAGTAATAAAAATAATTGCGTTTTCAACTTTTTTTTAGAGTCCTCCTAAGTAAAATGAAATGTAACACATTAGACTACTTAAAAGTCGATTTACGATTATATAACGTAGTTATAGTTATTGTTATATTTGGAGCCGGTGTCAGCCACGGGCACGCGCCTCAACAATCAAAAGTAGGAAGCGATACGAGTCCCGTGATTGATCCAGTATATTATCGTATAAAAGGTAATTTGTAAAAAACATATTTGTTAAAGTATTCTGGTATTGTTTTTTGATAGATATACTATAGGGTTTTCTTGGCTGACACCGAAATACAGACGGATTGATAACCTCCTCCTTTCTGAAGTCGGTTGAAAATAGCCCTTTATTTACTCAATGCATATGTATCTATGTATACACGGTACATATACCAACATAACATTTTTTTCAATTCTTGTCTTTCTGTTTGTTCCGGGTAATCTCTGAAACGGCTCGACCGATTTTGACGGGACTTTCACTGGAAGATAACTCATATAATAGGGAGTAACTAAGGCTACAATAATATATTTTTTGTTTTTAAATTCAAACGCGTACGAGGTCGCAGGCAAAGCTAGTTAGTTTTAAGACTTGTTACTTAGGCCCGGCTAAATTATTAAGAACTTTGAAACAAGCAATTATATATACGAGTATATTAATTATTCAAACCGAAATACGTATCATTACATCATCAATCATCATCATCAATAGCTCCCTTTGAGGAGAGGAGAATGCCGGTTGGTGGAATACACATGTGGCATTAATTCTATGAAATAAGACACATGCAGGTATCTTCAAGATGTTTTCCATCACCGAACACGAGATGAATTATACACAAATTAAGCACATATATATAGCGGTGCTTGCCTGGGTTTGAACTCGAAATCATCGTTTAAGATGCACGCGTTCTAACCACTGCGCCATCTCAGCTCTAATAATCGATGAGCCAATTTAAATGAGCAGAAATGTAAACAAATGTGATCCTTAAATATAGCAGTTAGTTCAATTTCCTCGTATAAAATATATAGGCTCGTATAATAAACAAGATATTCTCGTTAATATTACACATATAGATAATGCTGTAATGATTTTATTATACACGCTATTATTCCTTTTATGGAGGCTATGATGCTGAATTATCATATATATGTGTATTTACAATATATAAATATACTCTGTTAGATAATATACTTAAAAGATATAAATATAATATTAATGTTATAAGAAAAATAATAGTATAACATTTTATATTGTCAATATGGCGCTGCAATGGGACCGGTGACGTCGCTTGCCTATATTATCTGTGGTTCATATAATCCACATACAGTAGGCAAACGAGGTTATCAAGCAAGTGACGTCATAATAAGTCCGACCAATCAGGAGCGTTTTGTGTCACGTGACGAAAGTTTCAAAAAATTAATTTTTGTTTATGGATTTTTGAATAGATTAATATTATATTCAACTTTCGTTGGTAAATAAGCATTTTTAAACTCATGATATATACTGATTAAAATAATTGACAATTTATTTTACGCATTGTCAAATGGCCTATTCGAGATATAAAAATTACGAACTAAAAGTTTGTTTTCCGTTTGGTCACAGCGACCACATAACTTTAGTTTCATTGAAATAAATAAAAGTTTGTTATTAAGCTTTTCTGCTGACGCTCCGGACTTCGTACAAGTTCATATAAAGATACCTAGTATATAATTTTGGTACGAGAAAATATGCTTTACGACTTTAGATATAAGGTTTATTGTTAATTAATGATCATATTAATAATCTATAATATTATAAATGTGAAAGTAACTCTGTCTGTCTGTAGCTCTTTCACTATCAAACCGCTGAACCGAATTTGATGAAATTTGGTGTGAAGCTAACTTGACATCCATGGAAGGACATAGGGTACCTTTTTTGGCTAACACATGACAAATAAACCTTAACGAAATCGAATCCGCGGACTATAACTAGTCTTATTTAGAAGTTTTTGAAGTGTCTTTCACCATAAAAGAGGTACCACCCACTAATAATTATTGTCAATTAAAATATTTTCTGTAACAGTCTCTTATTTTATTTACTTGGTGGTAGGGTAAGTACCACCCACTCATCAGATAAACTACCGCTAAACAACAGTACGCAGTGTTGTTGTGTTCCGGTTTGAAGGTTTAGCCAGTGTAACTACAGGCACAAGGGACATAACATCTTAGTTCGCAAGGTTAGTGGCGCATTGACGGTGTAAGGAATAATTAATATTTCTTACAGCGTAATGGTCTATGGGTGATTGTGACCACTTACCATCAGGTGGCCCATATGATCGTCCAACCTATTTCATAAAATAAAATAAATAAGTAACAGCTTCTTATAATATTGATCAGTGAAATAAATTTGATTTGAAACGAGCTCTCTTTATTATATTTCCCAAACCTTAAATTTGACCGCGTGGTGGTGTATTCATCCCCTCAAAAGGAAAAAGGAGGTTTTAGTCGTGGGAGGGAGAGATTGTAATTTTCCTTTTTTTGAATGAAATTAAAATAGTTATTTGAAAGATTCGAAAATCTGGAAGACCGAAAAATACCCAAGACAATCACAAGTATAGAAACATAGTTGCGTCAGAAATATTACATTAAAACTTTGCACTCATCACAAAGGGTAGCAAAGTGAAATGTCAGTAAAATTTTAATTAATTTGTAATACTTACCAAAAAGAACAAGTACTGATAACGCCATCTTTATCGAATGCAAAATTTCTCAAATCTACAATCCTTATATACGATTATGGATATGATCGTTGATAACCAATAACAGGCCTTATATCTAAATTAATAAAGTACATTTTGCGGTACCAAAAAATTTTTTTTCAAATCTTTTAATGGCATAGTATATCAAAACAGTGCATATTTGTATATGAACGCTCAAATAGTCAAGCTTTTCTAAACATATTACAACGTTCAAGCATAAAGAGCTTGGTTTGTATAAAATGCTCAGTTAGTCTTGATACTTTGACTCGCAAGGATGGTGCGATTGGCTGTTTTGGGCGTTATCGGTAAATATCTTAAATATTATTATTTTAAAATTAATTTACTGATTGGTGCATTGGGAGCCGAGATGCTATGAAAACCAAGCACCACTGAATATTCATGTGCTTAATTTGTGTTTGTAATTCATCTCGTGATCGGTGAATTAGCGTGAACTTGCATGTGTCCAATTTTATCGAAATTCTGTCACATGTGTATTCCAGCGACCCGCACTGGAACAGCGTGGTGGAATAAGTTCTAAATCCTCTCCTCAAAGGGAGAGGAGACCTTAGACCAGTAGAGGGAAATTTACAGGCTGTTATTGTTGTTGTTACTGATTGTTAGATATTTTTACAAGCTCGTTTGGGTATAGTTATACATTCTTGGCGATATCTGTGGTAGAGTAGTGTGTACACCGGTTTTCATGGGTACACCACTCCGAGGTCGCGGGTTCGTCCGGCCGAGTCGATGTAGAAAAAGTTCATTAGTTGTCTACGTCGTCTCGGGTCTGGGTGTTCGTGGTACTGTCGTTACTTCTGATTTTCCACAACACAAGTACTTTAGCTTTTTTACATTGTAAAGTAAAGTAAAGTAATAGCCTGTAAATTAAGCACATATATATAGTGGTGCTTGCCTGGATTTAAACCCGAAATTATAGGTTAAGATACACGCATTCAAACAATGGGCCATCTCAGCTAATGCATTTACATTGGGATGGGAGAGTAATGTAAGATGTCGTAAGAGTAAAATAAGATGTTGTCCAAAAAAAAAAAATACCATCAAGCATTTTTTGTTTTTGTGTGAGCCAGTGTAACTACATGGAAAAGTCTTAATAAGCATGTTCCAAAGTTTTATGGCGAATCCGGGATGTAAGATTTATCCTTACTTCTTGTGCACATACAATAGTTTTTAACTTTGCCATAAAAAGAGGCATATTATTCGATACAAAATTTTATAGATGATAAAAAAGCGTGGAGTTAATACCTGTTGACTTCCACGCAGGATATATTACATACACATATAAATGTATTTAACTGATATGACTGTATTTTTAGGTAGGATGCATTACATACATATGTATATAACTGTATTTAACTAATACGACTGTATTTTTTAAATGTTGAAAAAGAGTAACTACTGGGTTTCTTGTCGGTTCTTCTCGGTAGAATCTACTTTCTGAACCGGTGGTAGCTTCACTTAATTGTTAAATGACCATTCAAAAGTGCTTGTAAAAGCCTACTTGAATAATTTTATTTTGATTTTGATTAATTGTTACAGATTTTGTCAAAGTGTACAGTGAATAGTGGTACCACCAACTAACAGAAAAACTATTTGTATGACCCTTCGTTAAGTTTTGATAGAAAAATAACGGTCGAATAACAATACTGTCAATAGCTAATCCAATATCCAAGTAATACCAATCAGGGATTCGTCCAACTCGACTAAAACGAGAAGGTATCGAATCAATAAGGGAATCTTGAGACATTTATGATATTACAATCGGGCGTGTAATGTATATTTTTATCTGTTTAATAATCAGAACTTTGTCATGATTGTTCTGAGGAAGACGCTTAAGGAAAATGTCGTAAGGAGAACTATATTACTCAGAATAATCCTCTGAGAACAACAACAACAGCCTGTAAATTTCCCACTGCTGGGCTACGGCCTCTTCGGAACATTTGGAATACACATGTGGCAGAATTTTTATGAAATTAGAAACATGCAGATTTCCTCGCGATGTTTTCTTTCACCGCCGGGCACGAGATGAATTATAAACACAAATTAAGCACATATATATAGTGGTGCTTGCCTGGGTTGGAAGTATTTATCAAGGTATCCTTGATATGGGCTTTAATTTTTTTAATAGGTCTAATTAAAACATATGGTGCTTAACACTTGCACTTACAGTCTCCCAACGCGAAGTTTTTTTTAAAAATATTAATACATACTTATACATATAGGTACTTTAGGATTAATTTTCTTTTATTATTTTTTACTTTGTAAAAGAAGCTTATGTTTTTGTGGCGATGGTTTCTGAAATTTTTAATTTATTTTTTTATTTTATACTTTTTAAAGGTAAAACATCCTTATAACATCTCTGGTTAAGTTGTAAATACGTAGGTTCTTGTCGATTTAAAACCTATAAGTTAAGATTAAATTTTAAGGTCAATCTTGTTTCGTTTTATTTTACTTACTAATTAATATTTTTTGTTTCTGAATTTTTTTTATTTATTATTTTATTTAATTACTAATGTTTTTTGTGATGTACAAGTCATAACTTTTCATTTGATACCCCACTTGAGCATATTTGCAGACATTCGGTTTTTCTTCCCCACTTTAACCCCCCATAACTTTTAAACGGCTAAACCGGTTTTCATCAAACATGTCTAAGAACACTCACCCGTAAAACACCTATAATAAAAAAAAATTGAAATCGGTTCATTCGTTCGGGAGTTATGATGCCACAGACAGACAGACAGACACGTCAAACTTATAACACCCCTCTTTTTGCGTCGGAGTTTAAATAGGTAATAAAACCAGGTCTGTTTCCAGGTCTTCTGTCAGCAGTGCTGGCTGCACCAGCGCCGCAAGTATGCTCGATGCTCACGAACATGCAGCCTCCTTCATTGATACCGAATCCAAATTCTAATTGTAATCTGTATATTCCGATAATTCAGCCCAGTAAGTATTTCTTTTTATAATTATTACACTTCACTTGGATACTACTGAGTAGGTATCAAATAACCTACCGCCAAATAGTAGTGTAGTTTCGGTTTTAAGAGTTACTGTAACTACAGGCACAAGGGACATAACATCTCATTTCCCAAGGCGTGGCGTGGGCGATGTAAGGAATGGTTAATAATACTTAGAGCGCCATGTGACAAAATTTCCTTGAAATTAGACACATGCAGATTTCCTCACGATGTTTTCTTACACTGCCGAGCTCGAGATGAATTATAAACACAAATTAAGCACACGAATATTCAGCGGTGCTTGGTTTTGAACCCGTAATCATCGGTTAAGGTATGTGTTCTAACCACTGGGCCATCTCGGCTCTTATTCATGTCAATAATCCTGAATCTTGTATTTCTCAGATCCCAACGACGATGGAACCTTAAAAGTCATGATACAAAAGGATACCATACCAGAGAGACTGCAGGCTGCTGGTTTCCGAACCTTCCCAGTACCGGGCGGAAGTTTCTACGTCCGTTCCAACCCTGACATCACCATACAACCTCGTCCAATTGTAATCAGACCTCCACACTTCAAACCGATCCAACCATGCCCAATAGAGGTCCAACCGCCCCCTCTTCCACCAATAACACCACCCCCGATGACAATTCGACCACCTCAGCAACGGCCAATAAATGTACCAGCAATATGCGTGAGGCCCAAGCCATTGGCCCCAATCACACCACCAGCTATCATGGTCAAACCACCTTGCCAGCAGCCAATACAACCACCAGCTATACTGATCCGCCAGCCGGATCTGCCATTGATAACTCCATCGCAAATTGTGGTGAGACCACCGTCACCAGCGAATATACAGCCGCCCACGATTTGTTTCAAGACATCAGCCTTGCGGAAGACCAGTGACTGTTCCTGCCCACAACCTGTTTATCCTGTGAATCCCTGTTCGTGTTCTAATTAGTTCGAATCTAATCACAGCAAAATTATATAATCAATATGTTCCTAAAATAATGTTACTTGTAGTTTCCCAAATCTTTAACTCTGAGTCTGATGCAAGAACCAAATAGTTTTACACCTTGGATGAATCATTGCACACAATTTTGCGACATCTTGATCCATCAAATTTAATTTCAGAAGTGGAGCTTAGCAGTTCGTCTATGATTTTGTCGAATTTATCCAAAACTGTTCCAAAAATTTTGCTCTTTTGGAATATATTTACGTCTACAATTAAATGTTTTTTTTTTTTTTTATAGATTACTGTGTTCAAAATGAGTTATGTGTATTAATAACATTAAATGTTGAAATATATACAAATATGAACTAAAACTAGTTACTGTACAAATCTCGACCGCGTGCAATGGTGGCAAGAATGCTAGCAGCGTTTCCCCGTTGAATGGGCAAACGAACCCTCCTTTCACCAGTGGAGGCAATGGATGAGCTGTTATACTTTTGATGAAGCTTTTTACACGACTGTTCCAAGGATCAAGCGTTGCGACAGAAAATCTTTAAAGTGCATTATCATCAACATATTGTTATATATCTTTGCGTGATCTGATCGTTCGTCTCCAGATCTCGATAACGCTTTTGGACATTGGATTGATTATGTATGAGTTCGTTCGTGTTTTCAATTTTGCAAATGTATGTCTTGTATATAGTATTTATATATTACGAGTTATTATTAAATGATTTCATTGAAATATGTTGTTTTTTTTTTACTATTTTAAATGTATATGTTTCTCGATTCTTTTTTGAAGAGCTTAAATGACAAAATCGTTAATAATTCGAGTAAAATGATTAAGTTCAACTTAAAACAATTAAAGATTCTATCTTTATATATTACTAGAGATTATATATTACTCGCCCGGTTTCGCACGGGTGCAATACTGATACTAGATATACTAAAGAATTTGTTTATTTACATCACATTTGAAATTTCTAAAATGTTTTTTTAATATTTTCTCCATGTGTTATATACAAAAATGTTCCTCTTAAAGCATTCAATCTAGTAAAAAAAACCACATCAAAATCCGTTGCGTAATTAGAAAGATCTTAGCATACATAGGGACAGACAGCGGTAAACGACTCTGTAATGAAGAAATAATATTTTTTTAGCCAAGGATTCAAAATATCGTATAAATGGTAAGAAATCTCGTAAGGCTTTGGTAAGTATGGGGGTTCCACAAGGATCTATACTTGATCCATTTAATTTCCTTATTTATATAAGTGACAAAGTACAACGTCTTCAAAATAAAAAGGCGTCAATCGTCCTACGATATCAATAACGCTGTCACTGAAAAAATATAAAGTTTAATATAATACTGTTAAATAATAATACAAAGAATAACATATGATTCCACAGACATTTTAACTTTGCCGTTTCATAAATTCAAATCATTTGTATAATATACATTGGTAAAAAAGTATATTATTCAATACAAGATTATGCAGACGATAAAAAAGCTTGGAATTATACTTGCTGACTTCCAGACGGGATATACATTATATGTATGTAATTGTATTTTAATAACAAGACTATATTTTTGAATGTTGAAAAAGAGTAGCTACTGAGTTTCTTGTCGTTTTCTCGGTAGAATCTGCATTTCGAACCGGTGGTAGATTTACTTAATATAGTTGTTAATTGTCGATTTAAAAGTGCTTGTAAAAGCCTACTTGAATAAAGTATATTTTGATTTTGATCACGCTTATTAATCAAATTCGATAGGAGTCGAGATGGCCCAGTGGTTAGAACGTGTGCATCTTAACCGATGATTGCCGGTTCAAATCCAGGCAAGCATCGCTGATTCATGTGTTTAATTTGTCTTTATAATTCATCTCGTGCTCAGCGGTGAAGGAAAACATCGTGAGGAAACCTGCATGTGACAAATTTCATAGAAATTCTGCCACACGTGTATTCCACCAACCCACATTGGAACAGCGTGGTGGAATATGTTCCAAACCTTCTCCTCAAAGGGAGAGGAGGCCTTTAGCCCAGCAGTGGGAATTTACAGGCTGTTGTTGTTGTTGTTGTTCTTGTAGTAATCAAATTAGAAAAAATACTAAATTCTGAAGCATTATATTTTATTGACTCTACAAAATATCTTTATATATTAGCTGCACAAATGCGCAATGGGTACTTTGTATAAGGCTAACAAAGAAACAGCTCCCTATCGCGCCATTCGACGCTATTCGCATATAGATTCGACCCGAGACAGCGAGTGCGTGTAAAGCGACGCGTCGAATTGACGAATATATTAGGTCGTATGATATTACAAGTTATTACGTTTGTGTAAAGACCATATTCACATGAGAAATAAATATTGATAATTTGGGATGGCGTACTTAATTCGGATGCGATCGGTTTTACGAATTTTGCCGATGCGACGAGTTGTGTCGTACTATACATATATAGACAGTATATACCAAAATATGATCGTAATTTGTAAAGCTTATTGCTTGTAAAAATACTCGATTCGAGCATTGATATTTATTTTAAAAATTTGAAATTCATATTGGAAATTTATTCAAATTCGTTAAATTTGAAATTCATTAAATTACTTCCAAGCAAAACGTTTGCTGGCAAAGCACTCACAGTTTGGCACAACTCGTTCGAACCTGTTTGATATTTAAATATCATTTGCCTAAATGTCACATGGTAATCGTTTAACAAAAGATTGCAGGTTTAAATCCAAGCGATCATTTATTATGTTATACACAAAATAAGATTGTATATATTATGTATCAACAGCTGACATGGCCCAGTGATTTTGGATTCAAACTCAGGCAAGCACCACTATACATATATGATTAATTTGTGTTTGTAATTCATCTCGTGCTCGGTGAAGGAAAACATCGTGAGGAAACCTGCATGTGTCTAATATCATCAAAATTCTGCCACATGTGCTTTCCACCAACGCGCATTGAAACACCGTGGTGGAATATGTTCCAAACCCTCTACATAATGGGAGAAGCCCAGCAGTGGGTAATTTACAGGCTGGTATTTTACTTTTACTGAAAGGAAAATTCGAAGATGAGGAAGTTGTCATTCCGAGGATCCCGATGATCCCAACCGATTTGCCGACTTTAACGGATTTTGTGATACTACTTAAAGTCAAAAATCTCTATTCAAAATAGAAGT
The DNA here is from genome assembly GCF_905220365.1 of Vanessa cardui. Taxonomy (NCBI): domain Eukaryota; kingdom Metazoa; phylum Arthropoda; class Insecta; order Lepidoptera; family Nymphalidae; genus Vanessa; species Vanessa cardui. The sequence continues at coordinate 485,356 of NC_061152.1, forward strand.
GTAAGTAGTCCAAAATCTACCACCGGTTCGGAATTTAACACCACCCACCTGAGAACTAGTGAAAGAAACTCAGCAGGATGAATACCAGGTTTTATACTGACTTCACAAAAAGTCGGTCGAAAGGGATGAAAAGTCTCGGTCTCCTAGTTCTAAGCTTTGGTTCGAACCAATTTTCAGCCAAATTGGTATATCTGTTCTTGTATATAGGTAGTGTAATTAACACCACTTACTTTAATATATATAGATATTTATATATGTTCTTATTTTATTAATAAAGAACAATAATTATAACATACGCGCTACATATGCTAAAGTAGTTTCTCTTAGAACGGCCATCGAAGTCAAAAAAGTCACGCATCAGATATTCTACCGCTAAACAACAGTACGCAGTATTGTTGTGTTCTGGTTTGAAGGGTGAGCCAGTGTGACTACAGGCACAAGGGACATAGCATCTTAGTTCCCAAGGTTGGTGGCGCATTGACGTTGTAAGGAATAGATAATATTTCGTACAGCGTCATTGTCTATGGGTGATGGTGGCCACTTACCATCAGGTGGCCCATATGCTCGTCCGCCAACCTATTCTATAAAAAGAAACAATAAGGAAAACCAGAGTAATTCAAAGCAATCGAGTACTTTCTCATCTAGAAAGTGCTCCCTCTTAACCTAAATCCCAGAAAACCTTTAAAGAAAACAGCGTTAAAATTGATCGCTCCTAAAAACGACTTTACGATGTCTATAAAAAAAATTTTAGATAGATTTTTATTACATTCTTAGGGAACTCTTCAATATATTGCATCTAGTATTCCTGTTAAAGTAACATTCTGGAATTACGACTGGAAAGGGCTTTGTTGAAATGCCATATACATTAATTAGCTTTGACTTTGTCTACTTGTAAGACACGTGTTAACTTGTGGCTAAATAAATAAATATGAGGCAACATCACATACATTACTCTGATCCCAATGTAAGTAGCTAGAGCACTTGTGTTGTGGAAGATCAGAAGTAACGACGGCACCACAAACACCCAGACCCGAGACGACGTAGACAACTAATGGTAATCTACATCGACTCGGCCGGACGAACCCGGGACCTCGGAGTGGCGTACCCATGAATAGCCGTGTACACTCCACTCGACCACGGAGGTCGTCAAATACAGATCATCCGAGGTTTCCCACAGCTGGGCTAAGGCCTCCTCTCCTTTTGAGAAGGTTTGGAACATATTTCACCTCACTGTTCCAATGCGGATTGCTGGATACAAGCGTGACAGAATTTCGATAAAATTAGTCATATGCAGGTTTTCTCACGATGTTTTCCTTCACCGAGTTTGAGATTAATTATAAAACATATTAAGCACATGACACTTAAACCAAAATGGAAGCCGATTGTGATGGTATGGGCACATACTGTATTTTTGACTAATATGACTGTATTTTTTTAAAAGAAAAAGAGTAACTACTGAGTTTCTTGTTGGTTCTTCTCGGTAGAATCTACTTTCCGAACCGGTGGTAGCTTCACTTAATTGTAAAATGACGATTCAAAAGTGCTTGTAAAAGTCTACTTGAATAAAGATAATTTTGATTTTCATTGTAAGGAGGAATGAGGACCATGTTATAAGGAAGGTCTTGAGGGTGGATGTGGATGGATATAGACGTAGACGACCAAGGAAACGATGGATGGATTGTCTGAAAGGCGATATGGTTAGAAAGTGGTTTGGTGGTAGGGCTTTGTGCAAGCCCGCCTGGGTAGGTATCACCCACTCATCAGATATTCTGCCACAAAACAACAGTACGCAGTAATGTTGTGTTCCGGTTTGAAGGGTGAGTGAGCCAGTGTAACTACAGGCACAAGGGACATATCATCTTAGTTCCCAAGGTTGGTAGCGCATTGACGATGTAAGGAATAATTAATATTTCTTACAGGGTCATTGTCTATGGGTAATGGTGACCATTTACCATCAGGTGGCCCATACAACCTATTCCATAAAAAAAATGTTACTTATGAGATGACGTCAAACAGAGAAGTATGGAAAACAAGCGCCGACCCCTAATAAAATTGGGATAAGGGCAGTAGGATATTAATTAAGCACATGAATATTCAGTGGTGCTTTCCTGGATTGAGCCCGAAATCATCCATATTGCTCGTGATGTTCTCATCATGATCATCAACAGCCCTTTTTCGTCCACTGCTGGATATAGGCCTCTCCAATAGCACGCCACTGTGATCGATCTTCGGCTACTCGCATCCAGCTCCTGCCAGCCGCCTTGCGTAATGATTATGTTCTATCTAGCTACCATTAAATCTTTCAGAAGGAAATTCTATTTGAAAATATATGTGTTTTTGCTGCTATCATTATAAAAGTTAAGTACGACTTAGGTATTTAATCTTATCTTAACATGTATTGTAATAATTAATTAAATAAAACAATGATTCACGATTACGAAGAAAAATATTGATGAAATAAAATGAGACCATTTTAAATTAATAAATTAACCGTTTTCAAATAAAGCCCTCGGGTGTGACACAACTTTTTTTTTATTATAAAAACAAAATGTCGTCAGTATTATTTTGAATCTTATTACAATGCGTTAGAGTTCATTTTCGTGTACGAAAATTACAAAAACAAATGGTGGTTTTTGGTGGTTCTTCTATATTTAAAGGAGCATTTCGACGGTAACGTCAGTCGGCAAAATGGTGAAAGTGGTTGTCGTTTGGTTTACGGGTAATTTTTACTCTATTTACACATTACTAATACATAAGATTTTTTCACATTTGTACCTTTTTTTCATATATTTGTTGCTTTTTTCCGAAATGTTTAACAATCGTAGTTTTATTTCAAATTATTTATACAAAAAAACTCCTTTATGATTCCTCTGTCTGTAAGTGAAAACCGCATGAAAATCCATTCAGTAGTTTCGGAGTTTCTCGCGAACATACAGACAGACAACGGCGAAGAGACATTGTTTTATAATACAACAACAATAACAGTCTGTAAATTCCCACTGCTGGGCTAAAGGCCTCCTCTCCCTTTTTAAGGAGAAGGTTCGGAACATATTCCACCACGCTGTTCCAATGCGGGTTGGTGGAATACACATGTGGCAGAATTTCTATGAAATTTGTCACATGCAGGTTTCCTCACGATGTTTTCCTTCACCGCTGAGCACGAGATGAATTATAAAGACAAATTAAGCACACGAATCAGCGGTGCTTGCCTGGGTTTGAACCCGCAATCATCGGTTAAGATGCACGCGTTCTAACCTCTGGGCCATCTCTGCTCTTTAAGTAGGTTCGGAACATATTCCACGACGCTGTTCCAATGCGGGTTGGTGGAATACAGATGTGTTTTACACATGTTTTTTATATAATATATATATTTTAAAATAAAGTCGAATTATGAGTCTGTGTGTTTATTTGAGCGCGTTAAACTCGAAAACAACGGAACAGATTTCCCTGCTCGTGAATGTAGTCTCATCTCCTCAGTAGACTATATTTATGAGAAAGGAAAAAATAATAAATGGGTCACCCCAATCTGCAGCAATAACAAGCAACAAACTTAGTGTCTTAAATTTTCGCGATTATTACACATTTAAATAAAACTAGTTATAACGGATTTGAATCGCGTATATTAATTATTTTTGACATCCCGACGTTTCGAGCACTTTACAGCGTCCGTGGTCACGGGTAGACTAAGGTGGCATTTGTCTATTTGAAGAACAAAAGAAATATTATTTACAACTACCGCCAACGATTTCTCAATTTCTCAATTGGTATCTTAAATAGCGGTTTTACTAACTTCATGCTTTTTTTTCAGGTCTTCTCCTAGGCTTAGTTTTCGGCCAACCGCTTCCAAACCCCCAGTATTTATGCCCCTCGTACAACCCAGATCCTTGTCAAATACCAATTCCACCATGCCCACCGCCACCTTGCCCAGATCCTTGCCAGAACCCCTGCCCTTGTCCTGAACCTAGCCCACCATGCATCAACGTGCCCCAACCATGTCCTGAACCGATTTCACCATGCCCAAACCCAAGTCCATGCGACAACTCTGTTCCGTCTCCTGGATATGATAACAATATCCCAAATTCTGACTCTGATCCATCGATATCTGGATTTGATCAGTTCCAGAATGTTATTCAGCTGAGGCTCTGTAACCCAAACGATCCAGCTGTCAATTACATCTACGGTCAAGCTCCTCAGGGTAAGATTTTTTTTTAATCAGAATATGACGTCATTTGCCAAAGAGTAATACTTGAAGAAGGCTCTTGAGTCAGTGAAACTAAAGTACGCAATACACTTTACATTGTGCCAATGTGTACTTTAACTGTTCTGTCTATTTTCACTCTTCTGGGTATGCTGGAAGAAATCTCTTATAGGGATAAGCATACCTTTTAAATTTTGCTTTCCTGTGACTTATATATTTATCTCTGTACTGTATCTGGCAAATTTTAATAAACTGTTAAATGTAATGTAAATGTGTATGGTGACTTTGATACTTCCCTTCAGATGGTCATGACCAGTCGGTTTTTCTCAATTAAATATAAGTAAAGTAAAGTAACAGCCTGTAAATTTTCCACTGCTGGGTTAAGGCATCCTCTTCCATTACGGAGAGGGTTTGGAACATATTCCATAACGCTGTTCCAATGAGGGAGGAATGCACTTATGGCAGAATTTCGATGTAATTAGACAACCTTAGGAAACCTGCATGGTTTCCTCGCGATGTTTTCCTTCACCGCCGAGCTTGAGATGAATTATAAAAACAAATGTAAAAGTGAAACATTTTTTAGTAATCATGTTATTTAGATTTTTTTCAACTCCAAAAAGTTATTTAAAAATATTATCAATTAAAATCAATTTTTTGCTCTTCTGATTTACAGAAACGATTAAACACTCGTTGCTTGATAAAACTAAAACATTAATTATCGATACAAATTTTAAAATTCGAGATGGAAAACGATACTATATCAATTTTTTTAAGACTTTTTTCCACAGTGGCTTATAAGCTTCATCAAATAAAAATCAAAAACCTAGTATATATCCTGTTTTCTATAACTGTATGATCACAATATTGTTCCTGAGAGTTTGGAAACTACTAAAATGGTAACAAAGGTGACTTAAAAGCAATACTGATTTGTTTTTCAGGATCGGTTATAGTAAAGCCAGGTCTTATTCGTTTCCCACCACCTAAGCCTATAATCGTAAAGCCGGGAACCGTGAAGCCACCAGCATTGCCCGTTATTTGGGTCAAACCAGCTGCTATACGACCTCCAGCGCTCGCTCCGATACGGGTTCAACCCCCACCAGTTCAACCGCCAACCCCACCAGCGATTATGGTGCGACCACAACCAGTGTGCCCCCCAATACCAGAGCCCATTATTGTCCGGCCACCACCCATAAATCCGCCCACGATACCAAGGATTAAGGTAATTTAATTATGTTATAACTTGTAGCGTGTTTTATAATTCAGTAGTAATATATTTCGCCAATAGATGGCGCATCGTTGTATGTTACAATTCACTGTCAATAGATGGCGCTGAGTGGTGATTATGATTTATTTAAAGTTTCAAGTAAAAAGAATAAGGTATACGGTATACACGACACAACATCAGCAGAATTCGTAAAACCGATCACATCCGAATTGAGTATGCCATCCCAAATTATCAATATTTATTTCACACGCGAATATGATCTTTACACAAACGTAGTAACGTGTAATATCATACGACTAAATATATTCGTCAATTCGACGCGTCGCTTTACACGCACTCGCTGTCTCGGGTCGAACTGACGCGGGTATCTATAGCGACGTATAGCGTCGAATGGCGCGATAAGGAGCTGTTTCTATTGGTTGTGAATCGGCAGTAATCGGTTTTATCGAATGTGCCGATTGATTAGTTATGTCGAACTATATTTGTGAGTTTTATATTAATTCTCGCCTTTGAGAGAACATCAAATCGTCTTTTAATTGGTCATCATAATAGACGCACTATAAAAAAATAAAAGTTGACGTAAAATCTTTGAGCATCTTTTATACAATTTCATGTAATTAATTTGATTATATTATTTGTTAGAAGACTTTTGTTCTAATTCCTCTAGAGATGTTACTGTGTTATTGTATTTTGTGGGGTTCAAGAGGCGCCATTGGTGGTGAAAACAACTAAGATGTCAGTCGACGTTGAATTATTGAGTAGCTTTAGTAGGTGGTAGGGCTTTGTGCAAACCCTTTTTGGTAGTTACCACCCACTCATCAGTTATTCTACCGCCAAAAAACAGCACTCAGTATTGTTGTATTCCGGTTTGAAGGGTGAGTCAGTGTAACTACAGGCACAAGCGACATAACATCTTAGTTCCAAAGTTGGTGGCGCATTGGCGATGAAAGGTATGGTTAATGTTTCTTCCAGAGCCATTGTTTATGGGCGGTGGTGATTACATACCATCAGGTGACCCATATGATCGTCCACCAACCAATAAAAAAAAAGATTTTTCATTAGTTCGTACTAATGAGAGTTAAATATATATTTTATTCCAGGTAACCCCATCGAGGATCCAGCCCCCACCACCTGATATGCTCATCGTCCAACCCCAGAAAATAATCGTTAGCCAACCCCCAACGATCTGCTTTAGGCCTTCGCCCCCTTGTTTTAGGACATGCGGATGTGCAAGTGTTTCCATATTCAAACCATCGTATCCTAGCCCCCTACCACCATGTCCGTCACCTTGCCCACCACCCTGCCCACCACCCTGCCCACCACCCTGTCCGCAACCCTGTCCTCCCCCATCCCCTTGTGGGTGTTCTAACTCCTAAAACCTTTGACCCCCCATGTAATTGTCTTTTATCATATTAATGTATTATTGTGTATAGTATAATAATTATTAGGACTACATTTGCAAATTGTGTGAACGAACGAAATATACAAATGAGTGATTAATTGCTTTTTTTAAATAATTTCCTTTAACACGTTCAATACGAAACGAGGTCTATTAGGCCTCGTATCTATTTGATATGTTGTAGGAAAGCTATATATATTTTATGATACCAATTGAAAACAGAATGGTATGGTGTTATTAATACGGGGTCTCTTCGACCACGTATTACACTGAAAAATTAAAATTTGATCACATCATATTCAGTTTTAGTTTTGTAAACCTTACGGGGTCTAAAAAGCCCCGTACCGGTGTTATGACATTTTTCATACGAGGTCTAAAACGTACCGCAAAATCGAAAAAATAAAAAATGATGCCGTAGCCAAGGTGTTAAATCTACATATAAACATATACTAATTTGGGGTACATGTATATTATCATTTACTATATTAAATCGTTTTAGATTAAATTTTATATGTTGATACTTATTGTACAAAAGAAAAACCCTGCAAGCATACTTGGTAGTAAATTTTGATCTGTATAATTATGTAAGTCATCACTAGGACGGTTTTTTTTTTTAATTTACACAGATTAAAAGTAACACCATATTCAGCCAAAAAATAAACAAAAAAACAAATTATAATATATAAATAAGTTTATTCCAATGAATTATATATAACGATACAAATTTTTACAAAATACTTCAATAATTTTTTTTTTTGGTTTCCTGACGATCATTAGTTAATTTAAAAAATTTTATTCAAATCGAATTTCACCGCCATGATTGCCAGAGACAGAAAAAAAATCGGACTTCAAACACATCTGTATTTAAATTTAGAACACTGAACCTCAAATAATTATTTGAATCAATTTTTATTTTTAATTTCCAATAAAGTAACTATGAACGAAGGAAGTTTTTTATACTGCCACAACATTTAAATCAATTGAGACCGAAATGTTTTAATGCCTTGTTAAAATTAATATTTAAATTGTTAGATCATATGGCAAACGCCATGCCCCCAATACCTCCGAGCATTGGCATTCCTTTCCCAAAAGGCAGGCCTCCTAGCATACCATACGGGGATCCATAAATATTGGGGGTCGATTCACAGACCGTAGCCACCCCGGCTGCTGGCACTGGCATATTGTAATAATTCGCGTATGGACTAAATGGCATAGGCAGGCCAATGTTAGGGGTAGATTCGCAAACCGTCGTGCTGCCTCCGATAGCTGGGTATGGGGCATACTGGGCGATACCGAATGGGTAATTCGGCGCTGTTTCACAGATCGTCGTGGCGCCCCCTATCATTGGATTAAACGGGGCATAAGGACCATAGGGGAAATTCGGGGCAGTCTCACAAACAGTTGTTGCTCCACCTGGCATAGCATTGAATGGTGCATATGGGTAAGGACCATAGGGGAAATTAGGGGCAGTTTCGCACACAGTCGTGGCTCCACCAGGAAGAGCGTTGAAAGGGCCATAAGGGGTGATACCGTACGGAAAATTCGGTGCAGTTTCACACACAGTTGTCGCTCCACCCGCCATTGGATACGGGGCATAGCCGCCAATGCCAAACGGAAAGTTCGGGGCTGATTCGCATATTGTCGTCGCTCCTCCTGGCATCATATTCATGCCGAGTGGACCCATACCCATGGCACCGTATCCCATGAGGTTTGGGGTTGATTCACAGACGGTGGTCGATCCTGGACTGATGACATTTGGTATGTGTTCGCAGATGGTTGGGATAATAGGGTTGCAATGAACCGCACAGAATAGGGCTAGAACAAATATAATTAATTAATTATTGCATCAATACTCCAATGGCACTTAGACCTGGTATCGTCCCCACTTCTAAGGCTCTGGACTTAAAGACCCTTCCCTTATGGACCTTTTGATATTGACGACCTCCGTGGTTGAATGTGTACACCAGTGTTCATGGGTAGATTATCATTAGTTTTCTATATTGTCTTGGGTCTATGTTTGTGCCGTCGTTTCTGATTTCCCACAACACAAGTGCTTTAACTACTGACATTGGGATCAGAGTAATGTATGTGATGTTGTCTCATATTAAAAAAAAAGCAAATAGGTATATTAGTTGTAACAATTCTATTGTTGCTAATTACTCTGACTTTATTTAAAACTCTAGTAGCAAGTAACAACAGCTTGTAAATTTCCCACTGCTGGGCTAAGGACTCCTCTCCCTTTGAGGAGAATCTTCATTGGTGGTATACACATGTGACTGAATTTCGTTGAAAATATATACATGTAGGTTACTACGATGTTTTCCTTCATCCACAAATTAAGCACATGAATATTCAGTGGTGCTCGGTTGGAGCCCGCAATCATCTAACCCCGCCATCTCATCAAAAACAACACCCTGTAAATTCCCACTGCTAGGTTAAAGGCCTCCCTTTGAGGAAAAAGCTTGGAACATATTCCACCACGCTGTTCCAATGCGGGTTGGTGGAATACACATGTGGCAGAATTTCTATGAAATTTGTCACATGCAGGTTTCAGCACGACATGAATTATAAAGACAAATTAAGCACATGAATCAGCGGTGCTTGCCTGGGTTTGAACCCGCAATCATCGGTTAAGATGCACGCGTTCTAACCACTGGGCCATCTTGACTCAGCCATCTCAGCTCTTCCGAATATCAAGTTAAAACTCACCAATAAATAAAAGGATCGCCTTTGAGACCATTTTTGTGTTTCCACCGTACTGTGATGTTGGCTTTAACGATCAGTCCTTTTATACGAAATGTTTTGTGTGTATATGTTTCACGGTTCACGGCGTTTCAGGTTAAAATCGAAGAAAAACTTTAATTAAAAGACGTTTACAAAATTCTTTATCAATATTATTTCATTTTAAAATAGTAGTAGGCTTAGCTCGTGTTTTACGGTGTTGGCTGTCATATCTGGCAAAAAAGTAGCCTATGTAATTCCTTGGAGTTCAAGCTTGCTTCATAGCAAATATCATGAAATTCTGTTCAACGGTTCGGTTTTGAAAGAGAGACAGACATATATATAGTACGACACAACTTAGATGTCGCATCGGCAAAATTCGTAAAACCGATCACATCCGAATTGAGTACGCTATACCAAATCATCAATATTTAATTCTTACGCGAATAAGATCTTTGTACAAACGCAATAACTTGTAATATCATATGACCTAAAATATACGTTAATTTGACGCGTCGATTTATATGCAATTGCTTTCTCTGACGCGTGAATCTATAGCGACGAATAGCGTCGAATGGCGCGATAGGGAGCTATTTCTATTGGTTGTGTAAATCGGCAGTAATCGGTTTTATTTTCATTCCATTGCATTTTCCGATGCTACATCTAATTTGTGTCTTACTATACATAGTTACTTTCACATTTCTAAAATTAATATAGATTTTTTGTAAATTGTCTGTAAGCAATACAAACAACAATAACAAAAGCAACAACAAATAACAATAACAATTTCCTCGCGATGTTTCCCTTCACCGAACACGAGGTGAATTATAAACACAAATTAAGCACATATATATATAGTGGTGCTTGCCTGGGTTTGTACCCGAAATCATCGGTTAAGATGCACGCGTTCTAACCACTGGGCCATCTCGGCTTAAAATATCAAAGCAAATATTTCTTTTTTAACATTTATTAACTTTAGAATTATTAACATTAATTTCTTAAATATATACAAATATTAACAAAAAGTAGTTACTGTATAAATCTTGACCGCGTGGAATGGTGGCAAGAATGCTAGCAGCGTTTCCCCGTTGAATCGCAATTCCGATCCTCTGGGCTAAGGAACGTGTTACACTTTAGTAACAGCCTGTCAATTTCCCACTGCTGGGCTAAGGTCTCGTCTTCCATCAAGGAGAGGGTTTGGAACATATTCCACCACGCTGTTCCAATGCGGGTTGGTGGAATACACATGTGGCAGAATTTTTATGAAATTTGTCACATGCAGGTTTCCTCACGATGTTTTCCTTCACCGCTGAGCACGGGATCAATTATAAAGACAAGTTAAGCACATGAATCAGCGGTGCTTGCCTGGATTTGAACCCGCAATCATCGATTAAGATGCACGCGTTCTAACCACTGGGCCATCTCGACTCAAGACATAGGCGGATCGCTAGTAAATAATAAACACTCAAAATACTTACAAGCTCAAGTAGAAATGTTATTATTACCTGTAACAGAAAACAATACATTAATTAAAAATTGATTACTATAATTACCGACTTTCTTTCTCACATTTTATATTTTTTGTAGATTAAGTTACTACTTAGGTATCTACAAAAACACTTCTTTATAAATAAAACTATCAGTGGTAGCTTCGTAAAGGGCGCCTGGTTCAAATCAAATCAAAATATACTTTGAGCTGATATGGCCCAGTGGTTAGAACGCGTGCATCTTAACCGATGATTACGGGTTCAAAACAATCAAGCACCACTATATATATGAGCTTAATTTGTGTATATAATTCATCTCGTGCTCGGTGAAGGAAAACATCGTGAGGAAACCTGCATGTGTTTAATTTCATCGAAATTCTGACGCATTGGAACAGCGTTGTGGAATATGTTCTAAACCCTCCCCTTAGTGGTATAGGAGGCCTTAGCAGCAGTGGGAAATTCACGGGTTGTTACAGTACTGTTACTGTACAAGTAGGAAAGAGTAAAAAAATTATGACGTAGTCAACATGTTAAGGCTTCTACTTCAAAGGATCTTAATCAAAAGTCGTGAAAAGGGGTTTTTTTTTTAACATATATATTAACTAACCCGCTACAAAGCCTAGGTCTAGTACATATAATTACATATTGCACCCCAGCGCTACAATTACGTTACAGCGAGCTTACTAAGTATACTGCCTTAATTGTATTTAATAATAAGGCGCTGTGGGTTTCGTTTGAAAGGACATTTGTTTGATACATAGTGATTTGTTAGGTTATTTAATTTGTGTTGAGGGGAAAATAAATCGAAATCAAAATATACTTTATTCAAGTAGGCTTTTACAAGCACTTTTGAATAATTTAAGTGAAGCTATCACCGGTTCGGAATGTAGATTCTACCGAGAAGAAACTCAGTAGTAACTCTATTTCAATATTTAAAAATACAGTCATGTTAGTTAAATACAATTATATATGTATGTAATGTAATGCCTGGAAGTTAGCAAGTATTAGCTACACGCTTTTTTATCTGCATAATTTTTTAGTGAATGCTTTTTTTATTAATGTACTTTTTTTGTTAAAAATTTTAATATAGAAATGAATACCTTATACCAAAATTAATTAAAAATCATTTTTATATATATTTAACTTCCCTCCAATATACATCTATACATATATTAAAATTTGTAATATTAAAATAGCAAATTTTACTCAATGCTTATGTATACGCGGTACATATACCAAAACAACATTTTTTACAATTTTTGTGTGTCTGTTTGTTCCGGCTAATCTCTGGAACAGCTGGGCCGATTTTGACAGGACTTTCACTGGCAGATAACTGACATAATAAGGATTAACTTAGGCTATGATAATATTTTTTGTTAAATTCAAACGCATACAAGGTCACGGGCACTAGTATATACAATAGCTTTAACAAACATACACTACAAATCTATACACATATATATATTTAAAATAACATCAATTTTCCACACTTGATCAACGCTTTACAGACCATTAAACGTCAATCAAAAACCACCTTTAATATATATGTGATAAGGTTTAAATTTAATTGAAAAATAATTCGTCATCGATATTATATAAGGCGGTTTGTAGTTATTTTGTAGTTCTATTGGAATTGCGCGTTTTCTGAGTATTGAAATGTACTGGCTCATTATTTACATGTTAATCCATGGTATGAATGTATATTAATCATCATTACATAGTATAAAACAAAGTCACTTACTGCTGTCTGTCTGTCTTTATGCATCTATTTTTTTTATGGAATATTTTGGCGGACGAGCATATGGGCCACCTGATGGTAAGCCACCATCACCCATAGACAATGACGCTGTAAGAAATATTAACTATTCCTTACATCGTCAATGCGCCACCAACCTTGGGAACTGAGATGCTATGTCCCTTGTGCCTGTAGTTACACTGGCTCACTCACCCTTCAAATTGGAACACAACAATACTGCGTACTGTTGTTTAGCGGTACAATATCTGATAAGTGGGTGGTACCTACCCAGGCGGGCTTGCACAAAGACCTACCACCAAGTAAATGCTTTGATCGATAGGTAGTAAATCAGCCTTTATTTCTAGTAAAAATTAAATAATAAGAATGGTTAGAGTAGGTAATTATTCTATTAAATCTTGAAAAAGAGTAACTACTGAGTTTCTTGTCGGTTTCTCTCGGTATAATCTACTTTCCGAACCGGTGGTAGCTTCAATTAATTGTTAAATGACAATTCAAAAGTGCTTGTAAAAGCCTACTTGAATAAAGTTTATTTTGATTTTGATTTGATTTTCATTTAGAGATAGACGTATACCATCGCGGACTCTTTTGAAAACATTTTTAAATGTATATTTACGATATCACTTTATAAACATCCAAAATGATCATTATATCTATATTATATAATGCATATATTATACATATAAACCTTCATCTTGAATCACTATCTTTTACACAAAACCTCATCAAAATCCGTTGCGTTATTTTAATGATCTTAAGGTACACAGGACCAGACAGATTCTATGTAGGATATATCAACGAAGTATATATATATATGTATATATTAACGATCTTCGTGGTCGAGTGGTATACACCAGTTTTCGGTAGACCACTTCGATTCCCGGGTTCGATTCCCGTTAATTACATTAGTTTTCTATGTTTTTTGGGTCTCAGTGATAGTGGTACCGTCGTTACTTCTTTTCCATAACACAAGTGCTTTAGCTACTTATATATATGTATATATAAAGTATTCTATGTGATGTTGTCCAATATTTAAAAAAGAAAAAGTATAGCAGTAGTAGTATGCGTAAAAACATGACGATAAAAGTTTAGGGATGAAACAAGGGTGGACATCTAGGGCATACGTTTTTTTGACGTGTCAGCTAAAAATCCTTGAATATGGTTGATTATATTTGAGAATAAAAACTTAACTGGGGTCTGTTCAAACTAGCAAGACAACGAAAAAGGTCACATGATATGTTTCTTACTTGAGATGTGAATATAGAAAGTTAAACTAGACTAAAAAAAACATTAATGTCAAAAGAATATAGAAATCATTCTAGTTTATTTATAAGTTGTGTGCCAATTTTAGTAGTTATAACTGCCTGAAGAACAAAAATGTGCTCAAATCAATTGGAAATACGAACAACAACAGCCTGTAAATTTCCCACTGCTGGGCTAAACCCTCTCTCTTTGAGGAGCAGGTTTGGAATATATTACACCACGCTGTTCCAATGCGGGTTGGTGGAATACATATCTGGCAGAATTTCCATGAAATTAGACCACATGCAAGTTTCTTCACGATGTTTTCCTTCACCGCTGAGCACGGGATGAATTATAAAGACAAATTGAGCACATGAATCAGCGGTACTTGTCTGGGTTTGAACCCGCAATCATCGGTTAAGATGCACGCGTTCTAACCACTGGGCCATCTCGGCTCAATTACTTAACTACTAATATTTGTGATTTATTTTCAGAATACGATATAATGACAGCAATGCCTTGTGGATATTACAACAACGCTTGCTCCTTCATGAGCGCACTACCCATGGCAGGTGCTACCCCCTGTAACATCAACCCTAGCCCGGGTAATATAAATGTCTTTGTACCCGGGTGCGATGAAAGTAAGTAATGATGATGATGACCACATGATCTAGATAGAGGCTGGGCTGGTGGAAAATCGACCCAACTCCTAAACCCAAATCAGCCAAAGCCAAAGGAGTCTGGAAATTGAAAGAGCACACTCTCGTGCCTCAGAAATACACATTGCTGCTTTTTTTATTATCATGGTAGACACATGACTCCACTCCACCTGATGGTGAGAATGGAGTCCAAACGCGAAGACGACTAGTACCGGCAAGAATAAGTTGCACTAGTCACCCTCGCCATGCTCGCAAGATGCTTCAGCCTCGTTTGAATGCACCCAGGTCATAAGAGGGGAACACGTGTGCTGAGGCACTTATATACTCCAAATTCCAAACTCTTCACTACCACTGACATAAGCTGTTAATCCGCCATTAAATCATCAAGATTTTCAACTATGTATCCAGATATTTTAATGACATTTTATTACAGGAATATCAATCTACAATGGAAAACGGGGCAGTCCCCTGAAAAACTTATTGGTAAACGTCCTCAGTTTACCAGGAATGGCTGCGGATAGGATACTTTCGGATATGTAAATTTAAAAACGTCAAAATCATTTGTAAAATAATATTAAGGCATAAATATTATACACTATAAGCAATAACAGAAATAAAAAAAAAACAATGAATATTCAAACGTCAGAAATATATTAAATATGATTTAAATATATCTTAAATGTTTGTAAAGATAGATATATTTTTTTAAATAAAATAATATTATATTTTTATTCTGGCAACATTTCAGTGAAGTATTAGAAACGTCAAAATGGTGTAAGAATCGTCACAATTAAATACTAGTATTTTATTGTAATCGTTAATTTTTGTAAATATATTATTAATAATTAATGGTTGTTTTATTTACATAGGCGGATTTACAAATCTGCCGCTAATATAGGTACTAGAAGGATGTTCAATTTTTGTCGTTCCTACTTTTTTTTGCGCCATTTATGATTTGTGTTCTATCGTCCTCATTACATCGGCTTTTTCCCGTTATTAGTATGATTATAAACTACGTGATATTTCTGTCAGTTATTAGATAATTTTTCCGACCCGCTATGTAGTGACGAGTATATGGATTACGAACATAATATGTATACATATAGTTAAAAGTTTCTTTTTTTTAAATTTTTCTAGGATAATAACAAATTTGGGCTTAATTTGCCGCCCTAGGCTCCAGCGTACTTAGCCTATTTATAAATCCACCACTTACAGAGCCAATGTTGGTAAAGATTTACCAATAGGTCAGGCTATTGATAAATGACTTATCCATTGGTAAACAAGAGGTTTCTTTTATTATATACAAGGTCATTGGTAATTCGACGTATTATTTGCGAAAATTTTACCCCCATACATAAATACGTGTTGTAAAAATGAACCATTTTCGAGTTATCACATTTTTTAACTTTTATTCAAAATAAGTCAAAAATTTATTTTAAAAAAAGTATACATTAAATTTTTTTTTCTTCTTATTTACACAACGATTAATCCCTGAATATTTGTCAATATTTAAACTATAATTATCAGTTCAAATTGAATATAAAAGGGTAAAATTTTCTCAAATAATCACCTCCATCACTTCCTACAGGAATACGTCGAATATCCAATAATCCAACAACAACAACAGCCTGTAAATTCCCCACTGCTGGGCTAAGGCCTCCTTTCCCCTTGAGGAGAAGGTTTGGAAATATCCACCACGCTGTTTGAAATGCACGTTGGTGGAATACACATGTGGCAGATTTTTTATGAAATTAGACATGCAGGTTTCCTCACGATGTTTTCCTTCACCGAGCACGAGATGAATTATAAACACACATTAAGCACATGAATATTCAGCGGTGCTTGCCTGGGTTTGAAAAAGCAATCATTGGTTAAGATGCACGCGTTCTAACCACTGGGCCATCTCAGCCCAATGATCGTGTCTAAATAGAAATAGATGGAGACGAAAAGAAAGAGAGGCAATTAACGCCTGCTGTATAGCGTTTTATATTTATTTTTTTCTTCTGATTTATAAAAACGCTTAACCCTGGATATTTGTCAATATTTAGACAATAATTATCTGTGCAAATTAAATGTATAATAGGGGTCGAATATCCAATAATCCAACAAAAACAACAGCCTGTAAATTTCCCACTGCTGGGCTAAGGCCTTCTCTCCCCTTGAGGAGAAGGTTTGGAACATATTCCACCACGCTGTTCCGATGGTGAAATACACATGTGGCAAAATTTCAGTGAAATTAGACAATTGCAGATTTCCGCACGATGTTTTCCTTCACCGCCGAGCACGAGATTAATTATAAACACAAATTAAGCACAGATGCTTTTGCATAACAATAAGAAGTATCGAAGTTTCTCGATTCCTGATTGTTATAATTCGAAAGGATTTTTGAAAAACAAACATCGCAGTGTTGCCAGATACTACACATTTTAAATATATTTATAAATAAGTATTATTGCATATAATTTAAATAATTTAGTATGAGCTATTATAATGTAATTAAATTAATATTTAGTACAATTTTTCAAAGGTTACTAATAATAAATTTTCTTTAATTTTCAATTGTAATTGTACAATATTTAAAAACCATAAATTTATAAATAATGTATTTCAATAATCTCAAGATCTATAAAAGAATAATGTCAACAGTTTTTTAACTACGTAAATTATTTTAAAACAGATTACTAAGAAGGCGGCCATTTTGAAAAAAATAATGTTTTGACAGGTGATATATCATGGCGTTCGTGTCTCACGTATACGGCTAAACTATAGAACATTTTAGTAAACATGCTAATATTATAAACACGTTGACTGCGGCACCAATTTTTCCGTTCCGCGGTACGGGGCCTTTAAGACCTCGTATTAAAACTATCTTATTAACGATACGGGGCTTATTAGATTCTGTAAAGCTTAAGAAATTAAAACTCGATGTGATGTGATAGAATTTTATTTTAAGAGACCCCGTATTAAGTACGTACACTGTAAAAAAAGTAGTAAAGTAACAGCCTGTAAATTTCCCACTGCTGTGATAAGGCCTCTTCCATTAAGGAGATGGTTTGGAACGTATTCCACCACGCTGTTCCAAAGCGGGTTGGTGGAATGCACATGTGGCAGAGTTTCGTTGAAATTAGACACATGCAGGTTTCCTCACGATGTTTTCCTTCACCGAGCACGAGATGAATCATAAACGCAAATTAAGCACATATATATAGCGGTGCTTGCCTGGATTTGAAACGGCAATCATCGGTTAAGATGCACGCGTTCTAACCACTGGGCCATCTCAGCCCTTCGCCATGGGCCATAGCATTTTATTTTTAATAGGCATCATATACTTATTACACAGAACGCACCCATCTTAAACGATGATTTAACACAAATTTCGATTGAAATTTGTGTTTACAATTCATCTCGTGCTCGGCGAAGGATGAGGAGACCTGCATGTGTCTACCTTCATCGAAATTCTGCCACATGTGTATTCCACCAACCCGCATTGGAACAGTGTGGTGGAATATGTTTCAAACCTTCTCCTCGAAGGGAGAGGAGGCCTTAGCCCAGCAGTGGTAAATTTAAAGGCTGTTGTCGTTGATATCATTGGTCGAAATCTTGAAGATTCATTATTGATTCCAATATAGTCGACTTTATTAATGGAGTTGTTAAAATTATAAATGTAGGTATTAATTAAGAACTTTTTGCTGAATATATCAGATATATAAGTTATTTTTTTAATCTGTATTCTTTCGATTAGATGCATACAATGAGTGCTTCATAGGAAACAATGAATTTTATTTCTTTATTTATTTCAAGATGAATATACTCTTTTAATTAATAAAAACAAAATAAAGAATATTATTTTCTTTTATTATTTGAAGTAAAAATATTGTAGAATATTATTGAAATATAATTGAATCATCTTTTATACTTATATGTCAGAGAAATAATACGTCTCTAAGATTAATATATAGTAACTAAAGTATCTTTGTCTGTCTGTTGGTCCTTCATAGCTAAACCACTGAACCGATTTTGATAACTTTAACAGCTCGTTTTTGAGATTCGCCAAGATTTGGAACGATCTGTTTGCGTCTACTTTTCCTGATTATTTGAACTCTGGAGCCTTTAAGAGAGTGAACAGGTTTCTTTTGAATGGGCGTGTACCCTTTCCGTCTGTATCTACACTTTCCATCAGGTGAGAGGGAAACCAAACGCCTATTCTATTAAAATATGCTTAAAAACAATTGTTATCATCATCATCATCATCATCATCAGCCCGTTTTTGTCCACTGCTGGACATAGGCCTCTCCAAGAGCACGCCACTCTGGTCTTTCTCCGGCTACTCGCATCCAGCTCCTGCCTGCCGCCTTGCGTATATCGTCACTCCACCGTGCCTGAGGACGTCCTACACTACGTTTGCCGAGACGCGGTCTCCACTCTAGAATGCGTTTTCGCCAGCGGTTGTCAGTTCTACGATATATATTTATAAAAGTAAACAATTTTTAAAAAATTAAAACGACTTCAAAATTAGAAACAGCTAGTGATAAATTAAATATATATATCTATAAAACTACTAGATCGATTTTAATGAAACTTACACTGTTCCCTAAGTTGAAGTGTACCTAACTTAGATTGAAAACTATCATCTCAATACGACTTTTAGTTTTTGAGAAATTCGTACACAAACATACAACAAGCACTAAACTGACAGCTGCATATGAAATTAAACTTACACTGTATGATAACTTGGTTCAAAATAGTGCAACATCTTTGGACTACGTCTAGTTTTATATCGACATGAAATACTAGTCATTACAAATTTACATTAGATATGATCTTTTCTACTGAATTGTCAAAATACGTCTGTCAGTGTCATATATTTACGATCGGTAAAGCTCATACTGAGCACACCAAAATAGATCTTAAGGTGACGAACCTTTTCTTACCCCGACTGTATATGAAATTATACTTATAAATTTATTCCTGTAACGACCCATATTGATTTATATTAAATTGACAATGTATTTAAGATACTAATTGGATAATTTGGATAAGGCTGTATCGCCTAAAATCCCTTTGAAAATGAGCAATTAAAATAAAAATAAAGAATAAAAACTGTTTAGTGTAGGTTAAAAAGAAATCCCGCTGAGTATCTTTCGCCGGTTTTTCTCATATCTGAGGTTATTACATTCAGAACCGGCGGTAGATTTTTGACTATAAATAAGAAAGTGTACACTTCTATATTGAATAAAGATTTTTCATTTTGACTTTGATTTTTGACGTTACCGATAATACTTATCTATCGCTATCCTTAACAGATGTTATTTAATTAGCCTAGCTAGGATAGCCAGTGCTTGATCTGTGTTTCTTTTGATGCCCGTGTTATAATACATTGAGACTTTTGTCGTAGTTCAACCATGTAACTGTTTATAAAGATTATTTTTGTTAGAAATAAATAAATTATTATAATTGATTACTTACCGAAACCGACTTACATCAAGCCCTACCAAGTAAATATATGTACGTTTTACCTAGGTCTAACAACAACAACAGCCTGTAAATTTCCCACAGCTGGACTAAGGGTTCCTTTTGAGGAGAAGGTTCGGAACATATTTCATCACGCTGTTCCAATGCGGGTTGGTGGAATACACATGTGGCATTTCTACGAAATTTGGCACACGGTTTCCTCGAACACGAGATGAAGAAACGCAAATTAAGCACATGAATATTCAATGGTGTTTGAACTCGCAATCATCGGTTAAGATGCACGCGTTCTAACCACTGGGCCATCTCGGTTCTTAAATCAAATTATCACTTTTATTAAATAACAAAATAAACCGTCGTTTCAACTTCGTACGATTGGAATTCCGTGAATTTGGGATGGAAAATTCTCTTTATTAGATCAGAATCGGCCGATTGTCCGCGGAAAGTATTTTAATTTGTGTTATAATTTAAATAATTGATGTCGGAACGTAAAAAGGGAATTTTCCTGTTCCAGGGATTCAAAATCAAAATATACTTTATTCAAGTAGGCTTTTATAAGCACTTTTGAATCGTCATTTTACAATTAAGTGAAGCTACCACCGGTTCAAAATTGTGATCGGCAAGAAACTCAGTAGATACTCCTTTTCAACATTTAAAAATACAGTCATGTTAGTTAAATACAGTTATATATGTAGTATATTATTGACAGAGAATTGTTTTTCTCAAAGGGGATTCTGTTTTGTTTGTTTGTATGTATTTTTACCAATTATCAGCTTATTCTAAATTAATTTCTCTCGTATTCTATATTAGTCTAATTTGAAATAAATATTACTAAGAATTTATTAACATAAGAATTAACAACTTGTAAATGCTTAATTATATACAAATATGAACTAAAACTGGTTACTGTATAAATCTTGACCGCATAATGGCGGCAAGAATGCTACCAGCATTTCCCCGTTGAATCGCAATTCCGATCTTCTGGGCAAACGAACCAGCCCTTCTGTCACCAGTGGAGGCAATGATGCGAGGTGTTATACTTTTGATGAAGCCTTTTGCACCATTACTCCAAGGGCCAAGCATTTCGACAGCAAATGGAACAAAAAAGTAATTAGATATAATAATACACGAATATTTAGTTCTTTTTTTTTACTTCAGCTTTTTCCGCAGCGGCACCGACTCTTAACATTGTTCTCGGATATGATAAATATAGGACAACATCACATACATAACTCTGATCTCAATGTGAGTAGCTAAAGCACTTGTGTTGTGGAAAATCTGAAGTAACGACGGCACAAACAGATTATATACACCGATAATCTACACCGACTCGGCTGGGAATCGAACTCGAGACCTCAGAGTAGTGTATGTGATTTTGTCTCATATTTATAAAACAATTATTATTATTATAATTTGTTTATTTACGACTTCACAATAGAATTTTCTAAAATTCCATTTGTTATATTCAAAAACCTTCCTCTCGAATTATTTTATCTAAGCATACATAGGGATAGACAGCGGTAAGCGACTTTGTTATATATATGTTCTATATGTTATAATGTCACTTATAATATTAATAATATATATAATATGAGAGCTGAGATGGCCGCGTGGTTAGAACGCGTGCATCTTAACCGATGATTTCGGGTTTAAACCCAGCACCACTATAAATAAGTGCTTAATTTGTATTTATAATTCATCTCGTGCTCAAAATCGTTCAAAATGCTTCTGTTGCCAAATTTAAAATAATTAGTAAGGAACGCTTGTGTGCAAAAGGTTACTATACAATTAATGAGTTTATGATCGATAGCACACTTTGGGAATGAAACGATCGCCTCCTGGCTATTTCATTTCATTTAAATTGTTTATATACATGAGACAAAAAACAACCCGCTGAGTTTCTTTCGCCGGTTTTTCTCAGGTCAGGGTATTTTATTTTCCGAACCGGTGGTAGTGTTTCAATTGACCATCAATAAGAAAGTGTAATGCTTCTATCTTGAATAAAGCAATTTGAGTTTGAGTTTATGTTCCAAGCCCTCTCCTTAATGGGAGAGGAAGCCATTAGCCCAGCAGTGGGAAATTTACAGGCTGTTGCTTTACTTTACTTATAATATTATGTTTGGTGGAGCATACGTAAAAGTAAGTTCAATCATAATTAAAAATAGCTTCAACGATTTTCTATTGAACGTTTTAAAAACATAATCTCAGTCGAATTAGTTACGACTGAGTTATTCATAACATAACACCAAAGAGTTCATTATTAAAATTATAAATAATATATAGTTTTCTTTTTTCTTTTTTATTATTTTCGCGGTCTTTTTTTTGCGATAACACTCGAGTTCCGATATGGAATATGAGCAGTTATGTAAACTGTTCATTTTTAAAGAATATTGGTGAGTTTTTTTTTTTTTTTAATTCAGAACGAAACAGACTGTGACAATAACATATGCGGCTTTTAGATGGCTTGATATATGTTAGATATAATTATGGATAGATAAATAATAGTAAATGTGCTTTAATTAAATTAATAAAAATATAGTAAGCATATTAAAATATATATTTTTTTATGATTTTTTGTTATAACCTTGGAAACTAAGATGTTATGTCCCTTGTGTCTGTAGTTACACAGGAACACAACAATACTGATTACTGTTGTTTGGCGGTAGAATATCTGATGGTATGGAATGGTAAAGCATTGTGCAAGTCTGAAAAGGTACTTTCAGACTTGCACAATGCTTTACCACCAAACCTTTTAATTCATATAAAACCGTGCTCGGCGGTGAATGAAAACATCGTGAGGAAACCTGCATGTCTCTAATTTCATCAAAATTCTGCCACATTTGCATTCCACAGAAGAAGGAAAAGCGTGGTGGAATATGTTACAAACCCTCTGCTTAATGGAAGAGTAGGGTTATCTCAGCAGCGGGAAATTTTAAGGCTGTTACTTTACTTTACTTTATAAAAATACATGTGCATGTTGCACACCCTACAGAAGTAATAACAGTAATCCCAGTTAAGCTATTTAATATTGATATTGTTTAACTTGAGAAAAGCTTGTGTTATAACTTATATTTTATATAGTATGTATAGTATAGTATGGGCTGAGATGGCCCAGTGGCTAGAACGCGTGCATATTAACCGATGATTGCGGGTTCAAACCAAGCACCACTGAATATTCATGTGCTTAATTTGTTTTTCTAATTAAACTTGAGCTCGGCGTTGAAGGAAATCATCGCGTGGAAATCTAATGTAATATACATTTTGCCACATGTGTATTCCACGCTATTGGAGCATGTGGAGGAATATGTTCCAAACCTTCTCCTCAAAGGGATAGGAGGCCTTAACCCAACAGTGGGAAATTTACAGGCTGTTGTTGTTGTTTTTGTAATATAATAATGTAAGAAAAACGTTATTTATTAATAAAATATTTTATTGATATAATTTATTCTTAGTTACAATTCTTATACATTATTAATATCAGAGCCAATCGCTGTGTGCGCTAGAGAAAGGCAAGCCTAACAAACTGGCGTTACGCGTTACGTAACGAAAGATTTTACCCATAAGAAGTTAACACTTCAATAACGAATTTAAATATATAATAATAACGTTATTTCTGTGTGTTACATAATAATATATGTTTTTCAGAGACCAATCTAAATATGTCAGTATAATAATATATACAATCGATATGAAAAAACCAATACGAAAATACTGGATTACAAAATGTAAGTATTATTTTTAATTACTAATTGCTGATACTAAATATAAATATTTTTCTTGTTTCTTTACTATATTGTTCATGTATTATATACAAAGACCTTCCTCTTGAATCACTCTATCCATTAAAAAAGCCGCATCAAAATCCGTTGCGTAATATCAAAGATCTAAGCATACATAGATACAGACAGCGTTAAGAGACTTTGTTTTGTACTGTGTAATGATAATGATAGAATACCCATGACATGTATACTCACTACTTAGTTTCTTGCAGGTTTTTTTTATATAGAATAGAGTGGCGGACGAGTGAGTGGTTATCATCACCCATAGACAATGACGCTGTAAGAAATATTAACTATTCCTTACATCGTCAATGCGCCACCAACCTTGGGAACTAAGATGTTACGTCCCTTATGCCTGTAGTTATACTGGCTCACTCACCCTTCAAACTGGAACACAACAATACTGAGTACTGTTGTTTGGCGGTAGAATATCTGATGAGTGGGTGGTACCTATTCAGACGGGCTTGCACAAAGCCCTACCACCAATAAATCTTCTCGGTAGAATCTACTTTCCGAACCAGTGCACTTAATTAAAATGACGATTCAAAAGTGCTTATAAAAGCCTACTTGAATAAAGTTTATTTTGATTCGATTTTATATGAATGATGGCGACTATTTTCACCACCTTTCCATATGCCAGGCAACCTACATATATAGTATAAAAGAATAAGCAACAGCAAAAGCTTTTTCAAAGTTCACCGTTAAACTGACTGTCACTTGAAAAATATTCTCAAAGCTCTGTGTCATTATAATTGCAAATGTCTGCTTTGAAGTCCGCCATTTTGTTGACTTATGCTTCAGTACTGACAACACCGAACGACTCTCTAATATATATATAGAATTATTGTAATATATGAAGTCGAGATGGCCCAGTGTTTAGAACGCGTGCATCTTAACCGATGATTGCGGGTTCAACTCAGGCAAGCACCGCTGATTCATGTGCTTAATTTATCTTTATAATTCATCTCGTCCTCAGCGGTGAAGGAAAACATCGTGGAGGAAACCTGCATGTGACAAATTTCATAGAAATTCTACCACATGTGTATTCCACCAAGCCGCATTGGAACAGCGTGGTGGAATATGTTCCAAACCTTCTCCTCAAAGGGAGAGGAGGCCTTTAGCCCAGCAGTGGGAATTTACAGGCTGTTGTATAAAGTGCCTAGGTTAGAACTCGCAATCGTCGGTTAAGATGTACGCATACTGGGACACCGCGGCTTCGCTTACGTTTTAGAGGTTTAGTTGTCATTTGTCAGGCAAAAAAGTAGCCTATGTTCTATCTTGGAGTTTAAATTTGCTTCATTCCAAATTTTATCAAATTTGGTATGGTTGTACACCGGTTTTCATGGGTACCCCACTTCGAGGTCTCGAGTCGATGTAGAAAAGTTCATTAGTTTTCTATGTCGCTTCTGGTCTGGGTGTTTGTGCCGTCGTTACTTATGATTTTCCACAATACAAGTGCTTTAGGTGTGCCTTAAGTGCTACTCACATTGGGATCAGAGTAATGTATGTGATGTTGTCCAGTATGTATGTATATGTATTTAATATCAAATATTGATAACCCAGAAGTAAAATAAAGGTACAAAAGGTTTAATTTGATTCGAGAACGCACGTTGAAAAATTAAGAGAATTGCTAGCCTGATTTTTTCAAGGCAAAAATGTCCACTGTTTGTCAAATAAATGGCAATCCTGTAACAAAGGTAAACACAAATCCAGTTCCACTGGGTCACTAATCGAATCAAACATATCGCAATACGAAGTCAGTAAAATCGACAATTCTGTAATTTATTTATACCAATTTTATTTGCTTTGCTGTGAGTGAAAATAATTGTTTTAAATCAATTTATGCCCAAACTAGGACTTTGGCCGTTAGAGTTGAAGGTTTTGTGAATAAAAATGGCCGGTAATCTATCCTTAGGGTTTAAGTTTCGTTTCGAAACCCAATTTCATAAAACTCGGTTTGGTTTCAAAAAGCTAAAACGCGTGCATGTTAACAGATGCTAGCGCGTTGAAACCCTGACAAGCACCACTATATATATATATATATATATATATGTGCTCAATTTGTGTTTATTATTCATCTCGTGCTCGGTGAAGGAAAACATCGTGAGGAAACCTGCATGTGTCTACTTTCATAGAAATTCTGCCACATGTGTACTCCACCAACCCGCAATGGAACAGCGTGGTTGAATATGTTCCAATCCCTCTCCTTAATGGAAGAGGAAGCCTTAGGCCAGCAGTGGGAAATTTACGGCCTGTTACTTTACTAATTACTTTTTAGCTTTACAAAGTTGAGTATAAATCCTAGTTTTAAAATAAAAACGTAGAAATAGTTTTCAAAAAGTATTTAATGATAGACAGACAGCCTCATTAAAGTATTGTGTATGGATGTTTTAATTTCTTTTAAGCCGAGCGTTTATTTTATAATATTCTTGTTATTTCGTAGCATAATGGCGTTCTGGGGATGACGCTGAACGATGAATTATATTTATGTGATTTCAAATGGCTTTTAAATGATCTCAAACGGAAATGCGCTAAATAAAACGTTCCATTTTTAAATATTATAAATATATATTTCCGTTTATCGTTACGAACAATTGTGCTTTTTTATATTTTATTACAAACATTTGGGGTCAATAGAAGAGCATAATCAAAAATCAGAACATACTTTATTCAAGTTGGCTTTTACAAGCACTTCTGAATTGTCATTTAACATGCATTAAGTGCAGCTACAATGCTAATGCTACCGAGAAGAAACGGACAGAAACTCAGTACTATTCGACATTTAAAAATACAGTCATGTTAGTTAAATACAATTATAAATGTAAAATACATCCAGCCTGGAAGTCAGCAAGTATTAATTCCACGCTTTTTTATCGTCTGTATAATCTTGTATTGAATAATATGCCTTCTTTACCAAGAAAAATATATCTGTCTATATCTGACGACTTCCGTGGTCGTGTACATCGGTTTTCATGTGTACGCCACTCCGAGGTCCCGGGTTCGTCCGGCCGAGTCGATGTAGATTATCATTAGTTGTCTACGTCGTCTCGAGTCTGGGTGTTTGTGCCGTCGTTACGTCTGATCTTCCACAACACAAGTGCTTTAGCTACTCACATTGGGATCAGAGTAATGTATGTGATGTTGTCCAATATTTTTTTTTATGGAATAGGTTGGCGGACGAGCATATTGGCCACCTGATAGTAAGTGATCACCATCACCCATAGACAATGAAGCTGTAAGAAATATTAACTATCCCTTACATCATTAATGCGCCACCAACCTTGGGAAATAAGATGTTATGTCCCTTGTGCCTGTAGTTACACTGGCTCACCCTTCAAACGGGAACACAACAATGTTTAGCGGTAGAATATCTGATGAGTGGGTGGTACCTACCCAGGCGGGCTTGCACAAAGCCCTACCACCTAGTAAAATTTATTTATATATCTCTGAATAATTATATGTTATCTTTACAGGTATTCTGGATTGTATCATCATCAATATAATTGCCATATCTTCAGCATCTTCGATACAGCCACTTAAACTCACGGTATTTACAACTTTATCTAATCATAACAACTTTGCCCAATTATATACCCAATTATCCTAATATGCAAAGTAAAATTATACAACTGTAAATTTCTCAAGCTGGGCTAAGGCCTCCTTGCTGTTCCAATGCGAGTTGGTGGAATAGACAAGTGAGAGCAGAAGTTCTATGAAATTAGACACATGCATGTTTCCTCACGATGTTTTCTTGCACTGCCGAGCACGAGATGAATTACAAACACAAATTAAGCACATGAGTGTTCAGTGGTGCTTGCCTGGGTTTGAAACCGCAATCATCGGTTAAGATGCACGCGTTCTAACCACTGGGACATCTCAGCTCTCAAGTAAAATCATGTTTGTCCTAAAATGTTCTCTAATTATGAAGAAATAGGATACCTTTTTCGATGAAGAAAGTATTTGCAGTGAATTTGAAATAGAGCTGATAGTTACTCCCATAGGTTACAAAAGTTTGGTCTGTCAGACTGTCTGTCTGTCTGTGTGTCTGTCTGTTTGTTCTGGTTAATCTCTGGAACAGCTGTACCGAATTTGACGGAACTTTCTCTGGCAGATAACTGATATAATAGGGAGCAACTTAGGCTACAATATTTTTTTTTGTTAAATTTAAACGCGTACAAGGTCGCGGGCACAGCTAGTTATTAATAATATCCTTAAGCATAATACTGTATGTTTTCAGTTAGGTCAGAGTCTGCCGTTGTGCAACAATTATGAGGCACTTATATCGGAACATGAAAATATACCTTCGTATAAAACATCTGATGAATTCAATGATAACGTTATTAATGATATACCTACTGATAATGATACATGTATTACGTACAATACTGACAACTTTGATGATGATACAAAAGTAATAGACAATAACGTAACGAATATAGTTAATAACGTTGAAAGTGATAGTGAACCATTCAATGAAATAGGCAACATTAATGGGAAAGATATAACGAGAGGTAACAACTTAACGACGATTTACTTAGCTGGATATGATGATGAGATCTTCCAATTGAAAAGAGATATTGAAGAGAGAGGCGTAGGTACAGAACTGCTTATATGTTTTTATCTATGTAAGGACTTACATTATAACGATTTAGGTTGTGTCTACACTGATATTAAAAAACTACAAGAAGTATCATGGAAATACACACATTTCTTTTGCGTAGATAATCAATATTTAAAACCTACGTGGTGTCTGGATGACGTTTACGCTACATATAATTTTTCTAAGCGAAAAGAAAGCACAGATGATAAAAATACAGTACACAATATTAAATACACAGTCGATGGAATGAACAAGAAAGAAAATGTTAAACCAATGAAAAGTAATGTAAACTATTTCAAAAATACACTCGATCACAGCAAATATCATCCAAAGGTACACCCAAAAGAAAATTACTTACAAGATGACGTAAATATTGATGAAATTAATCAAAAATTTAAAGAACGACATTTAACTAGGAAACATCTTAATACGAGATATGTAAATCCTAACTATTGTTACAAGCAAGATTACTATCTCAATACTGAAGAAATAGGAAATCCTTTAACAAAAGAACAGAAACAAACTAATATATCTACTCCTACAACAGTTAAACACACAGTGTGTTATAACGATATCAAAGATGATATAGAGGATGCAAAAAATCTTAACTACACTATAATACATAGTACACCTAATACAATACTTAATATTGACAACGATGAAAATAAAGATAACAATCTTGATAGCTTTAGACAAACAGACACAACTGTCGTAGAAGATTTAATACCGGCAACAATCAACGATATATCTAAAGAAGCAAATGTTATACAGTACGGAAATTATTTAACATTAACGAATACAAAAGATACTGATGTAAATGAATCTAATAATACAGATTTTGAACTGTATAATATACATTTTAATGTGTCTGATAACAAATTTGACGATGAAAACTTAACGAGTTTTAAAGGCTGTGAAGCTGATATAATTAGACCTCCAAGTTTAGAAGTTATAGTGGAAGATAATCCTTTATATCACAGATGTCTACCGGATGTTGATACAGAGCAACCGAAGCTAGATAAAACTCCATTAACAGCTATATATAATAACAATCAACTGCTACCATTGTATAACAATGACCTTAAAAATAGTTATGTAGAATCGAATTTGAATGAAGCTAAACACATTTTTGGACAACTCAAATATTCACCATTAAAACCTTCAGATACTATAAAACCACAAAGTAGTCAATTATGGAAAGAAATTAATTCAACTAAACTCCCAAATGAAAACTATTTAAACAAAATACTTGATACTAATGTCCATCATCAAAATAAACAACGTAACAAACTTTCTGATAATTTACCTGAAATGCATAGTTCTATTAACAAACAACCAAATCCAAATGTACCATGGCGTATCAATCCTTCTGATGCATGTATCATACCCTACGAACATCCAGTTTCATGTAACAGAAATAATATATCATTAGCACAATTACCAACGACATCTTCTAAATGCAATCAAAGAACAGAAGATTCATTTAGAAGTAAAATAAAGAAGAAAATTCCACTGGAAAACGGTCTTGGTGTTAAACAAACTCACTATATTGAGAAGCCATCACCTAAATTGTTACAAAAATATGAGAAAAACGTTCCAAACTATCAAGATTCAGATTTACAAGACAGTTTACATAAAAACTTTGATGTAACAAACGAAAAAATTCCACTGGAAAACGGTCTTGTTGTCAACCAAAATTACTATACACAGAAGCCATCACCTAAACTGTTACAAAAGTATGAGAACAGACTTCTAAATCGTCCAAATTTAAATTTGGAAGGCGACTTACATAAAAATGTCGATATAATGGCATCTGCACGAAAAAATCCAACAGCTGTAGATCAATTGTATCCTGCTACTGATAATAGCGCTAGAGAGCAATCTTATAATGATATTAATCCTCTGTATAGACATAATATATATTCAAAACCTCAAGACACACAAAGATACACGAAAAGTGTTTATTCAAAAGCTTACAACCCTCATATGAATGATCCCATAAAATGTGACGATTCCTATTTCATAATTCAACCCAATAGTAACATTGTTGATAAAACCCTTCAAAACTTTTGTAGAGAAAGTAATGATTCTAAAGACATACATTCTGTAAATTTGTCAAATTCTCCCAAAGTTCCAAACTTACCAAATAAACCACTCACATCTACTTATTCGAAATTTAAAACCAAAGATATAATTCACCCTTATTCATTTGACTATGGACAAGATGCACCTTATGTCCTCAAAACAAAACAAAATCTTGGCAAAATAACAGATGTGTATTCCACATCTTTATGTCCTTATAAATATTTTCCAACCCAATCAACATTCTGTGAACCACAAAAAAAATATTTGAATACATTACAACCTCGAAAAATTGATCCAATTTTATATGCAACCTCCAAAAAGGTGAACTTTCTATCCGAAATGTCTTATGACTTGCCCTTAGCTTATGAAAGTACAAATAAAATAAGTCCATACTTACTCAACCCAGTAACTTCTGTTACATCTTTATTAAACATCAAATCTTCACAGAAAACTTCTATTATGTACCCAAAACAGAATGATAGCGTTTTATCTCAATATGTTTCCCCTGTTATCTTATATTTACCAAAGTATCTACCTATTGCTTCATATACGAAATCTTTATATAATTATATGGACGGATATGTTCTTTATTTAAAATATAAAAATATATTTACTAATTCATTACTCCCTAAATCTTTAGAAGATAAAATGTATCCATATTATTTCATCGAACCAATTATTAGGTACCCTTATAATTTTAAAAATGGTTTATCAGCACCAATTAATAATAAAACTGGTTTGGTAGCGCCAATTCCATCTTTACCTAGTCCATTTGCCACAGATTTCAGTCCAAATGTTATTCCAGCCCCTACTTTGCCGAATGAAGATTATAATTCTGAAGTTTCTACATTCCCTATAGCACCTTTACCTGCTACAAATACAGAACTGGGTAAGAACATCCTTTCAATTCCATCAATTCCAGTTACCTCAAGGCCTATTTTATCGCCTTTATATCAAACGATGAATATTCCAACAACTGTTCAATCTTTGCCTACCCTTTTAAATAAAGATCTAAGACAAAAAGCATATCCACTTCGTAGTTCATATCCACAGACTTTATCAAATGGAGGTGTAAGCTCGAACCGACTTCCTGATTTAATTTCATTCTCACCGACCACTCCGTATACAGATTTGAGTTCAATACCTGTATCATCTTTACCTATGTCGTTAAAAAAAGAACTAGGTACGAATAGTTTTTCAATACCTGTTTCACCTTTACCAATTTCATCTTGGCCTATATCATTGACTGCAAATCAAGGACAAAGACTCATTCCAGAGCCAATTAAAACTTTGCCAATATTACCGAACACAGATTTAAGTTCACCAGATTTTCCCCCTGCTTTCTCTTCTTTACCTTCACCACTACCCATACCATCTTTACCTATTTCGACTTTGCAACCTACAACAAAAACCTTTCCAACAACTACCCATTTTTTGCCCATTTTAGTGGAGCCAGATAACCATATAAAAGAATTTCCGTCTGCTACAACATCTTTGCCTATTACACCAAAAAAAGATTTCAGTTTAAATAGATTCCCCGCTCCTATTCCATTATTTCCTTTTTCCTCAAACATAGCTTCAAATTCAAAAGTTTCTGTAATTCCTATGTCACCTTTACCTATTACAACAAATAAAGAAGAAGATTTTACAACTCCTATTTCATCTTTACCGATTTCATCAGCATTAGAACGTAAACCAGAAACTATATGTCCAACTTATATAATGCCCAAACCGTTATATACATCCTTGCCTATTTCATCAAATATAGAAAGTTTTAATAATATTTCTCCTTCTATCCCAACATGGCCTATTTCATCTATTTTAGATCGTAAACAAAAAACAATGCCAGCGCCGATTCAGTCGTTACCTGTTTCATCAAATCTTGGTTTATGTTTTAAAGATTTACGAACTCCTAAATCATGGCTACCTATTTCTTCGCCTTTAGAGACTAAATCAAAAACTCTTGCCTCTCCTACTTTGCCATTACCTTCATCGAACATAGTTCCACCAGAAAACCATCCCAATCACCAAACGCATTTTTCACTTTTACCTTTACCATGGACTCCAGAAATTAGAACAAAACATTTCCATCCTCCCATTCCTCGTTTACCAATTTCATCTACTGTAGCAGTTAAACCAAAATATTGTCCAGGACATATCCAATCTTTGCCTTTTTCAACAAATACAGATCCTAGTCCAAAAATATTAACACCACCAATTTATTCTTTACCAACTTCACCGAATTTTGATCTTAACTCAAAAAGTGTTCCACTGCCGGCTTCATATTTTCCTGTATCATCGAATAAAGATATTAGTTTAAAAGGTTTTTCTCCGACTGATCCTGGTCGATGTTATCCTTTAACACCGATTTCAGAATTAAAACCTAAAGTGTGTCCAAAACCTATCCAAAGTTTTCCTACTGCATCGCATTTATATCTTATTCCAAACAACATTTCATCTTCTATTTCATCACCTTCAGAACTTAATCCAGGAACTCGAAAGCCTTATCAATATCGGCCTTTTTCATCGAATATTAATCGTTGTTTTAATATCTTACCAATTCCTTCTACATCTTTACCTCTTTCACCGATTCAAGAAGTCGCACCTAAAAACATATCCTCCCCTATTTTACCTTTACCTTCCCCAAATATAGGTAGACCAATCAATTTTGTAACGCCGTTTTCATATACTCATATTCCATCGAATTCAGAAGTAGCTACAACAAGTTGTCCTAATCCCGTTAAATATTTAACACCTACTACAGGATTTCAACCAAACATCACGCCTTGTATACCATCTTTGCCAACTCTAACTTATACAAAACCTGGTCAAAATAGTTTCTCTTCTCCTTGTATATCGACACCATCGACATCAAGACTAAACCCAAAACCTAAGCCACGTGTAGAATATTGGCCCATTTCGTCGAATTTAGATGTTAAACCAAAAAGTTATACACCTTCTTTATCAAATATGCCAATTACATCCAATAAAAATCTTAATTCCAAAGTTTTTCGACCTTCTGTTTCATATTTACCTAATTCTTTAAATAAATATCCTAATTTAAAGAATTTTTCACCAACTACTTCATCTTGGATTTCCCCATCGAATTCAGATGTTAAACCGAAAACATTACCAACTCCTAATCAATCTGTGCCTCTTCTACCTAACTATATCAGTTCCACAGGTGTTCCAACTTGTATTTCACCTTTGCCTTCGTCATCCCCTTTAGAAATTAAGCCAATATTATATCCAGCACCTACTGAATCGACTATTTCAGCGAATACAGATTCTCCAAGTCCCGTTTCACCTTGGGTAAAGTATTCTCCACCCAATTTGTATTTACCTGCATTAAAACAATCTGATATTTGTTCAAAAAAACCTGTCATTGATTCAAATGTAAGATTCAATCCAACATTAATAGAACCTCATCGAGATCACAATAATCAACCCACATTCGCAGAAATCAGGGATTTAAGGTACCCACAACAAAATGCCAGAGAATTGCTGAAACATTTTTGTTTACAGCATACTCCTAGTTCCATTCCTACGCCAAAATCACAAGTAACATTTACAAACCCAAATACTAATCCCAGTTCTTTTCCTAATCCATTTTATCAACGACCATTCATCTCCAACAATTTTCCTTGTAAAGCATTAAATGACACAAAACCATCGATCAAATCACCAGATACAATTTTATTCGGACCAGCTCCATATTCATTGATTTCACATCCACCATCCGAAAAAGTGAATCCTAATTTCAATACGTATCAAAAGCCAGAGCAAAACCATGCTAATTTCGAATTAATGACCAAGCCACAAGTTACTGTTTCGACTAACACAGTTCCATACTCATATAGTCCAAATAGCTTACAATCTCACCCCTGTAAAACCAGTCCCAAATCTACGGTTACAGTTGAACCACAGACAAAACTATCAAATTATTCATTTTTGCCATTTGAATCAAATCAAGGACCTGAAATTATGCCACTAATCAATACAGTTCGACCATATCTTCATACCCATAGTCCAAGTTCAACACTTCATTATGAGGGCAAATCCACCCCAGAATCAGGCCCAAATGTGTTGCGTGAATTAAAAGAAATTAAATTGAAACCTATTCCCTTACTTGAAAGTTCAAATTTAAGAAATCCCTATCTTTACCCAATATTTAAACCAATCAAAACACCATCTGTTCTAATACCATCAGAAACAGAAGAAAATAAATCAAATATAACTTGTAATCTTCAAAACGAAATTCAAGAATATTTAGTACCAAATCTTGCAAATATTAGTGAATATCCATATTATACAAATAAGCCAATATTTGCTCCAAAGTTTAAACCAATATGTTCCAAATTCAAATTGCCGTCATCATCGCAAACGTTAATAACAAAACCTTCGGATTACAAAGAAAAATTAATAAAAGTTTTACCATACAATTCAAAAGTTCCTATACAACCTTCGAATGAAGTACTTATCTCTTATCTACCCTTACCCTGTCGAAAAACTCCAATAAATTACGATACAAAAAAATCTGGCTCGATACAATATCCCCAATATATACCTAAAGAAATCTATAATCCAATTCAACGGACTTTACATCGTATTACCGATGGAGAAGTCCCAAAATCTAATAACGAAATATATGACATTACGACTGCAAAATTAACCCCACAATATGATCTTAATAATAAACTATACAACACAGATAATATAAACAAAAGTATAGTAATACCAACTCGTAGAATAGCTATAGCAAGATATGAACCAAACAATTTAATAAAAATCAAAACCAATAATCCAGATATAGTATTAAAAACTTGGACATCACGATTAAAACTATTAAAAACAAAAATAGTTTTCGATGAAGTTGAATTAACAACGTTTAATTTCATACCAATTGTTAATAATATCGGAAATTATACACCGGAAATGATTCTAGATACAGTTAGGAAGTACGTCGAAAGACATTACGGTAAGCCCATTGTTTTAAAAGGAACGCCTAGTTTTTATAAACTGTACACTTTTATTGATAACTTGACAAGGAATTCTGGGAATATTGTGTATTTAATATGGCCGACAGTTTGCAAATGTAATGAAAATAGTTAATATTATTTGTAACAAAGTATTAAATTGAAAACAAATTGAAATATATCTTATTATTTAATGTAAACCTCTAACAAACACAATTGTAAATATGACACAACATTACATACATTACTCTGATCCCAATGTAAGTAGCTAAAGCACTTGTGATATGGAAAGTCAGAAGTAACGTCGGCACGAACACCCAAACCCAAGAGAACATAGAAAACTGATGATAATCTACATCGACTCAGCCGGGAATCGAACCTCGGATTGGGGTGGGTACCCATGAAAACCGGTGTACACACCATTAGACCATGGAGGTCGAGAAAAGTAAATAAAGTGTAGAATTTCTGATGATTAGTTGGGTATCTACCGAGCTAACACTAAGCCAGATTGTAATCTAACAGTTTAACATTTTTTTCGCTATATTGTAATAATAATGCGTTAAATTGCAAACATATCTCAAGGTTCAAAACAATCTCAAGAGATAAATTGTAATCTAACGATGTTCGTAATCTTATGGTGGTTTTACCAAATTAAAAGCTGTCGTTCATAATGTTCCCACTCCTCCAGAAAGCATGTAAGGGCTTACTTGGTGGAAGGGCTTTGTGCAAGCCCGCCGAGGTAGGTAGCACACACTCATCAGATATTCTACCGCTAAACAACAGTGCTCAGTATTTTTGTGTTCCGGTGTGAAGGGTGAGTGAGCCAGTGTAACTACCGGCACAAGGAACATACCATCTTAGTTCCCAAGGTTGATGGAACATTAGGAATAGTTCATACATCATACATAGTCTATGGGTAGTGGTGACCACTTACCATCAGGTGGTCCATATGCTCGTCCGCCAACCTATACCATAAAAATATAGATATATTGCGCTTGTGTGCACACACAGATTAATATAACAATAATAGTTACTAATCGAAATCTAACAGGCTAAT
Organism: Vanessa cardui; assembly: GCF_905220365.1. Taxonomy (NCBI): domain Eukaryota; kingdom Metazoa; phylum Arthropoda; class Insecta; order Lepidoptera; family Nymphalidae; genus Vanessa; species Vanessa cardui. Next base: position 522,006 of record NC_061152.1, read on the forward strand.
ATCAATGTTAAATATAAGTTTTGTTTAATTTATGTACATACAGTAAAGTAACAGCCTGTAAATTTCCCACTGCTGGGCTAAGGCCTCCCCTCCCATTAAGGAGAGGGTTTGGAACATATTCCACACCATTGTTCAAATGCGGGTTGGTGAAATGCACATGGCAGAATTTCGATGAAATTAGTCACATGCAGGTTTCTTCACGATGTTTTCCTTCACCGAGCACGAGATGAATTATAAAGATAAATTTAGCACATATATATAGTGGTCTTGCCTGGGTTTGTTTAAGCATGCGTTCTAAGCACTGGACCATCTCAGCTCTTTATATCTTTATGTACATATTTTCTTAAAATATTATATATAAATTACATCATTATAATATGGTATTAATATCTAATAAAACTGGATGTTTGCAAAAGAATAAAATGAGTGATCTGGTCTAAATTACTAATACAGATCACTTTTACTAAGACATAAGATACCACACTTAGATATAGTACGACACAACTTAGATGTAGCATCGGCAAATTCAATAAAACCGATTATTGACGATTTACAACCAATAGAAACAGCTCCCTATCGCGCCATTTTACGCTATTCGTCGCTATAGATTCCCGCGTCAGTTCGACCCGAGACAGCGAGTGCGTGTAAATCGACGCGTCAAATTGACGAATATATTAGGTCGTATGATATTACACGTTACTGCGTTTGTGTAAAGATCATATTCACATGAGGAATAAATATTGATAATTTGGGATGGAGTACTTAATTCGTTTCGTATATAATTGAATTTGTCTATATTAAAAGTAGTTAGAATTAAGTTATGACTAAGAATAAGTTATTATCTGAATGTGAGAAATCTGAGATTATAAATCAGTCTGAAATATTTAAGCATTCATAAATAGTTGTTAAAAGTATAAATATTTTCCCTCACTCTTTGTTGTCCATTTTTCTAATTTCATGTAATTAGTTAATTAATATAATAAACACATGTTTTTAAGTTTTTGTATTATTATATAAACCCTAACACATTTGTTTGGTAACGTATAACTTTAACGGTTTATAAACCATCTTAGTCTGTCTGTTGGTCCCGGCTTATCTCAGGAACGGCTGGACCGATTTTGACGAAACTTTCACTGGCAGATATCCAATGTAATGAGTCAAAGTCGTGGGACTCCCGGTCGGTATGAAGTTGAGATGCACAAGTCATAACCTTTCATTTGATACCCCACTTGAGCATATTTGCAGAATTTTTTTCTTCCCCACTTTAACCCCCTATAACTTTTAAACGGCTCAATCGATTTTCACCAAACATGTCTAAGAACACTCGCCCGTAAAACACCTATAATACAAAAAAAACTAAATTGATATCGGTTCATTCGTTCGGGAGCTATGATGCAACAAACAGACAGACACGTTTTTGCGTTCTAAAGGAAAAAAAATTGCAAGTAATAAAACCTTTGTGAACTAAATCAATATCAAAAGTTTAAACAATGATAAGAACCGTATACAACAGAAGGGCGAACGAGGGAGGCAAAGATCGCCTGGATCGCATTCTACGTCAAAGAACTTCCAAAAAGAGTGGGTCCAAAGTAGCCTGGAGGTATGTCACGTAAAAGAACTCTAGGATCAGACTCACCTGATGGAAAGTGACTACAACCACCCATGGACCATGGACCATGGACCACGGAAAAACCAGTCAAATAGCCTATATGCACCAGAAAAGATTATATAAATAATTGTCAACATAACAAATCCAAAGGATCAAAATGTAAGCGGCGTGAAGCGGAAATATCGTCAAAAGCTTCATGAAAATTAAATAAGATTTTCTAACGTTTTATTTTTCCTATTGTTTTACGACAAATTGGTCGGTTCGTGGAAACGCCAATTCGAACGGTAAATTGATTATTTTTCTAACTAAAAAAATATCAAATTCATATTCAGATATATTTATTCCATAAAATCAAAATTAACTTTATTCAAGTAGGCTTTTACAAGCACTTTTGAATCATCATTGCTTGAGCTGGGATGGTCCAGTGGTTAAAACGCGTGCACCGATGATTGCGGGTTCAAACCCAGACAACTATCACTATTATATATATGTATGTTCTTAATTTGTGTTTATAATTCATCTCATGCTCGGCGGTGAAGGAAAACATCGTGAGCAAACCTGCATGTATTTAATTTCATCGAAATTATGCCACATGTGCATTCCACCAACCCGCATTGGAACAGCGTTTTGGAATATGTTCCAAACCCTCTCCTTAATGGGAGAGGCTTAACCCAGCAGTGGAAAATTAATAGGCTGTTACTTTTTTTTTAATTTTATTTAAGAATTATATTAAGTGAAGCTAACAGAAGATGGTAGTTGGTAGCTTCACTCATAGTTGTTAAACAATTCAAAAGTGCTTGTAAAAGCCTACTTGAATAAAGTATATTTTGATTTCGATTTATTTTCCCCTCAACACAAATTAAATATCGCAACAAATCACTATGTTTCAAACAAATGTCCTTTCAAACGAAACCCACAGCGCCTTATTATTAAATACAATTAAGGCAGTATACTTAGAAAGCTCGCTGTAACGTAATTGTAGCGCTGGGGTGCAATATGTAATTATATGTACTGGACCTAGGCTTTGTAGCGGGTTAGTTAATATATATGTTAAAAAAAACTTTTTTCACGACTTATGATTAAGATCCTTTGAAGTAGAAGCCTTAACACGTTGACTGCGATATCATTTTTTTATTCTTTCCATTATTGCGGTACGGGGCGTTTTAGACCTCGTATGAAAACTGACATAATATCGGATTAGACACCGTAACGTTTAAGAATCTAAAACTCGATGTGATCGAATTTTCTTCAGTGCGATACGAGGTCTAAGAGACCCCGTATTAAAGTAAACCAAAGCATTCTGTTTTGAATTGCATTTTAAAAATATATGTATCACTTTCCTACGATATAACAAATAAATATTACGACCTACGGCAGATAAATCTATGTTTTTCGTAGCCGCAAGGGATACTTACGAGGCACATAAGACCTCTTGTCCAAACAACAAATAACCCACAAGTATCCTGAGTATGTAACCAACTCGAGTTCTGGTAGAACGGGAACACAAGCATTCAGAAATTGGCTCATAAATTCAGATAACTATAAATCATTCGATCGAATCTCGCCCAACGTAAATCTCTTGCAGACTAGTCAGATCTTCCTAATACGTATTTTGTAAGCGCTTTGGAGCGCTGCTAAAGCTGTTTTTGGTTAACACGTTATATGCGGAACGAGGTCTCATAAGCCTCGTATGTCGCTAAGCTATGTATGACCTTTTAACTAAAAAACTATAAAGATTTTCATTAATAGAAGTGTATTATTAGGAAGTTTAAAGTGTATATACAAAAATCAAAATATACTTTATTCAAGTAGGTTTTTACAAACACTTTTGAATCGTCATTTAACAATTAAATGACGCTACCACCGGTTCGGAAAGTAGATTACTCTTTTTCAATATTTAAAAATACAGTCATGTTAGTTATTTACAATTGTATATGTAAAACTATTATATTATTTTCTAGTATTTGTTTTTATAACGGCAACTCAAATACATCATTTTAGAAAATTTCAAGTATTAACCATCGGTTCTTAAGATACACCCAATAACAACAACAGCCTGTAAATTTCCCAGTGCTGGGCTAAGGCCTCTCCGTTTGAGGAGAAGGTTTGGAACATATTCCATCGCGCTGTTCAGGTTGGTTGAATACACATGTGGCAGAATTTCTATTAAATTTGTTACATGCACTTTCCTCACGATGTTTTCCTTCACCGCTGTGCACGAGATGAATTATAAAGACAAATTAAGCACATGAATTAGCGGTGCCTGTCTGGGTTTGAACCCGCAATCATCGCTTAAGATGCACGCGTTCTAACCACTGGGACATCTCGACTCTCATCGACTATAAGTTGCACGAAATTATTATTTGTAACACTTTCTGAACGCGCCCGTAAACGTCAAACATGGCGGCCCGTTGAACTGTCATTGTCATTAAATTTCACGGACTTGACGGCGAAATATCTCGACTGTACGAATCCTGCGGATGTGAGTTGTCGACTCGAAATAATTATTTTTTAACGGTCTATAATCGTGGATAGGTTTTGATCTGATCTCTTTTTCAATCATAAGAGGAGAAAAGTCGAATAAACGCCAAGCTTCCGACTCCGCAAAGTCAATAAATCCTTCTTGGGGCAAGGTATCTCTATAGAAACCTATAATAAAACTCCGCAGACATTTTTAACTTTGCCGTTTCGTGAATTCAAATCGTTTGTAAAAAATACATTGGTAGAAAAAGCATATTATTCGATACAAGATTTTATAGATGATAAAAAAGCATGGAGTTAATACTTGTTGACTAAATAATAATAGTATTTAACTAACATGACTTTGTATTTTTTAAATGTTAAAAAGGAGTAACTACTGAGTTTCTTGCCTCTAATCTACTTTCGGAACCGGTGGTAGCTTCACTTAATTGTAAAATCACGATTCAAAAGTGCTTGTAAAAGCCTGCTTGAATAAAGTTTACTTTGATATTGATTTGAACAACATCTGACAGCGAATCGACGCGATGCCATTGGTCGAGAGCTTGATTAATCTGTGATAATCACTGTGGATTGGCGCAAAACCGACGTTTCAGACTGTTATCGGAACTTTATAAGTAATGTTAAAGTGTATATAAGTACAGTACGACACAACTTAGATGTAACATCGGAAAAATTCGTAAAACCGACCATATCCGAATTGAGTAAGCCATCCCAAATTATCAATATTTATTTATCATGTGAATATGATCTTTACACAAACGTAATAATTTGTAATATCACATGACCTAATATATTCGTCGATTTGACGCGTCGATTTACACGCACGCACGCTGTCTCGGGTCGAACTGACGCGGGAATCCATGGCGACGAATAGCGTCGAATGGCGCGATATGGAGCTGTTTCTATTGGTTGTAAATCGGTATTATATTCATTTCATTGCATTTTCCGATGCTACATCTAATTTGTGTCGTACTATAGTTAAGTGTAATAGTGTTGTATAATAAATAGAGATATATTAATCATGAACTCTCCGTATTCAGTGGTGAATTTACAAATTTGCCGCTAGTAGGCTTTTCGATTTTTGCCGCCCCTACTTTTAAAATTCAATCGTTTTTTTTAGTTCACAATCACAATTTATTCTGAAAATGAAAATTTATGATTTGTGTTGTATTGTCCTCATTACATCGGTTTGTTCCCGTTATTAGTATGATTATAAACTAGGTGATATTTCTGTCAGCTACTAGATTATTTTTCCAACGCGCTATGTAGTGACGAGTATACGGATTACGGACGTAATGTGAATATATATAATTATAAGATTTTTTTTAACCGTAAGATAAAGACAATTTGGGCTAAATTTGCCGCCCCTCTGAATCTGATGAACTGATATGAACTAAAACTAGTTACTGTATAAATCTTGACCGCGTGGAATGGTGGCAAGAACGCTAGCAGCCTTTCCCCGTTGAATCGCAATTCCGATCCTCTGGGCAAAAAACGAACCAGCCCTCCTGTCACCAGTGGAGGCAATGAGGCGTTCGAATAGACAATCATATCTACACATATAATAAAATTGGAGTGTCTGTTTGTAATATTAAAATAGCCCTTTTTTTCTCAATGCATATGTATGTATACACGGTACATATACCAAAGTAACATTATTTACAATTTTTGTCTATCTGTTTGTTCCGGCTAATCTCTGGAACGGCTGGACAGATTCACTGGCAGATATCTGATATAATAAGGAGTAACTTGGGCTACAATAATATATTTTTTTGTTTAATTCAAATGCGTAGAGGTCGCGGGCACAGCTAGTGTTATATAGAAATAAGCGTTCAAAACTTTCATTACGCACATAGCGAAATATAGTATATTAGTTGATAACATTTAGTATATTACATATAGCTTACCTGTCTACTGGTCGCTCAACTCTTGATAGCTTATCTGAAACATTAAATACGAACATTAGTGAACCGATCTTAGTGATCTAACTCAATCTCAAATTCCTTTATTCAATATGGAAGCACTACACTTACTTACAAATAAAGTAAAGTAACAGCCTGTAAAATTCCCACTGTTGCCATCACAGTTCAGGCAAGCACCACTATATTTATATGCTTAATTTATATTTATAATTCATCTCGTGCTCGGCGGTGAAGGAAAACATCGCGAGGAAACCTACATGTGTATAATTTCATCGAAATTCTGCCACATGTGCATTCCACCAACCCGCATTGGAACACCGTGGTGGAATATGTTCCAAACCCTCTCCTTAATGGAAGAGGAGGCCTTATCCCAGCAGTGGGAAGTTTACAGGCTCTTACTTTACTTTACTTTTATTATCACTACATAGTATATAAATAAAAAAATAACAAAAAGAAAAACCGACTTCAAATAAAACTCTATTTCAAAACAAATTAATATGCACTAAAGAGTAAAAAAAATAATTACGTATTCAAAATATTTCTTAGAGTCCTAAGTAAAATGAAA